>NW_028277172.1:3062500-3382500 GCF_051122295.1 Plectrocnemia conspersa | reverse complement strand
GACAGTCAATATATTTCATATTCTGTTTTTAATACAAATGTTTGCGATGTAATTTTTAACTGTTAAATATTATATATATTTAAAAGTTAAGAATTACATCACAAACGTTGAACACTTGTAAGTGCTTTTGTATGATTTTAATTTGTTACTACTTCTATTATTTTTAATATAATAAAGATGTAATCCTGCAACCTACTTATTCAAGACATTAAGTTCAAAACCTAAAAAGCTTAATTAATACTAAAACTTTGTACTCTACATTAGTGAAATATTAAAAAAAAATCAAAAACTAACAATAAAATATTTAGTGATTACCACTGAAAAATAATCTACAATCACTGGATAAGCAATATATTCTGTAAAAATTAAGAAGCGGATAAATTTTTAATAAAAAATAAAAGTACTTTATATGTAGATATATTTAGCAGTTACTAATTACTTGGGTTATGTTAAAATATTTATAGCCTTTGCTTTTATTAGATTTGTATTATGTTACTACTTCTATTATTGAAAGATATTATTACACAACCTATGTAAATCTACAAGACATTAAGTTCAAACCTAAAAAGTTTGATTATTACTAAAACTATGCACTTTTAAAAAATCAAATAGATGATAAAGATTAGCTGTAAAATATTTAAAGATTTTTTTATTGGCGTTAAAATCCAAGATGGATCTTCGCCTCCTTTTTTGGTTCCATAATCCGTTTTTTATTGTTTGTATCAGTACTAGAACACAGAGCATAAGTACTAATTTAAATTATGGAATAATATAAACTTATCTACACTATTAGCACAATATTCTGTGAAGAATTAAAAGGAATAAATTTCTGGAATGATTTTTTACTATAAAATGTAGATATATTTGCCAGTTAAACGTCACTTTAAAAACTTGGATTATAATAAAGATATTTATAGTCTTTGTTACGTCAGATTATTATTCCGTATATATGAGTAACATAGACTAAAATAAAAAATGAGTTTAGTACTAAAACTTATTTATAAAAAAAATACTATTTTTTATGGATACTATAACTACTAAAATATTAGTTTTTGACAATAAAATTTGACTATTAATCAAATTATATATAATCAATAATTATAAAAATACTACGATATAAACCAGAAACATCAAACAACAAACCCAAATAAAATAACATATTGGTATCGTATATTAAATGCTCTAATTTCACTAGTCAAAATCAACACTCGATACTTTTAATGAAATCGAATTATGCACCAATGCAGTTTTCATTTCTTAATTATCAGAATATGACATGTCAATATATTCGTCTCTAAGTAACTATCTCCATCATGTCGCTGATTTGATCGAGCGTAAATAATCAATAGGCTAATTAGAATACTATGGAGCTTTTTATGGAACATTGACCAATACAACTGTATACACCCACCCATACACGTTTAAAACACACGAGTAACAGGTGGAATCGAGCACAGTGAAACCGATCAGCTGCTTCAATCGCCGCCGGTGAGTCTTGATCTTAATACACGTTGCAAAATTACCATTTGTCGCCGTTTTTGGTCTACAGTAGTGCTATTGAGAAATTATTCAATGATTGACGTTGAACTTTTTTACAACTTCCGAGTTTTTAATCACTTTCGCTTTTACTTGAACCGAAAAAAGCTCAGCTAGCGGCATTGAAACGTATTTGAATCGATCTTGCAACATTTTTGCGTGGATACTGAGGATTATTGGATAATCAACGTATACTTCGAGTATATACGCAATGAGTATAGGAGATGTTAAAGTTCAAAGGGTCGAATGCGATGCTATAATGCCAAGGGTTAAACATAGTTAAGATTGCGCTAAGCGTCAATCAAAACGTTTGATAAATTATTTTTTATGGAAAACAATTTAGAAACGTCGTTTTTGCGAAACTCTTACAATGTTTGTTATAGTACATTAATGAAAAAAATGATTGATGTTGAAACAATAACGAAAATAATACAATAACGGTTATTATTGCGCATGGCTTCCTAGTGCCCATTGAGAATAGTGCCAATGTCGAAATTATTTTCACGAGACTCGCCATTATTGTTAGTTTCAAAATATGTGTATATGTACCATCTTTGTGCATTGAAAATGTACTACAAAAATAAAATACACCGTCATCCGTTCAGATCGCGTGACATGGAAGCGAACGCAGAAAAAATGGATTGTAAATTTTTTTACGCGTACTTTTTTGATTATGCGATTTTTTCGCCGTACGAGCGATAGTGAAATTTTTCGGAAGAAAAAACGAAATTACCACTTTTACCGCAACAATAACCGTCGATTGAAAACAACACCAAACACGGTGTAAAATTCACAGAAAAAGAGCGATTTCATAAATTAACGCAACTTTTTTTCATCTTGTATCCAAGAACATGCGTTAACGTTTTTTTAATAAACGTAACACAAGTAATTATTGTGATGATTGTAGATTTCCATTAACAGTGAAGTTTATTGGTTAATTTCAACATTCAATATTGGATATACTAATAAGTGATATTTAATGGAATAAACGCAGTGAAACAATTTCACTTTCGTTCACTCAGGTTTCATTTCACACCATGCGTCGATATCTTTTACAGGTTAATCAATAATTCAATAGTTGCAAGTATTAATTATTTTTCGCTTGATTTAGATGAGTAAAATAAATGTTTTTATATACTTAATGCAAATTTGATTGTCACTAATGTAATAAATCAGTTCCTTGTATAAATAATTCATGATAAAGATGAATTAAATAAAACTGAGCCTCTTTTAAAATACAATAAAACTATGAAATCATTATTAAATGAAAAAATAATATTTTAACACTTACAAAATGATCCAATAGTCAGTTTTATTACACTGCTATATTGTAAATCAGCTTTAAAAAAACTTTTTCAGCAAATTTTTTTTCTAATAGCAAAATCGAATAGCACGCATTTAATTCATTTTTTTATATATATTTCCACGGTTATACGACCTCGTTGTCGGACAAGTAATTCAAGGATTTGCCTTCTTAAAATTTCCTTTCACTCGAATACCATGCACTTAGCACACGGCGATCAATTAAATTTATTACGCGACTCGATCGCGTAAATCGCGTCTACTTTGCCGTTGCATTTACGCATAAATTAGCAAAAAACTATACGACACTATGATATGGTTAATATGCTTTAACCATTCACAGGAAAAATAGACTACGTATTATTATGCTATATTCGAATCTTCTAGATATCTGTGCGTATAGTATTTAAAAATCACAACCGAACTCAACTTTCTCTGAATTTTTTTGCATACATAATTTTGTACGCTTTTATTATATTTATTAGGTTTATGATATTAGCAAGGTCAATGCTTAAATTATAACCACTATTAATCTACATAGTCTTGATCATAAGCAAGCGTTTAGTTTAATTGCTAGAATAAATAATATATATTTAAATTGAATAAATGGAGCAAATAATCATCGTTATCTATTACAAAATATTTGACACAAGAATGAAGAAATATGCAAAATTTTACATAAAAACATTAACTTTGCCAAAATTTAAAAATAAAATTAATAGCACGTTAAAAATAATATAATACTATAACATATTTAAAGCCGAATTTTTAGGCTCTAGATTATTTTAAGTATAAAATAAAATAATGTATGTATTATAATCTAATCTTATAGTACATTTTGAATTTATTAAAATTTAAATCACAGACTCTTATATTTTTGTTATAGTAATTTTCATGAATATTTGTAAGTATTATTTTTTTATTAGAAAACACTATTTTTGCTAAGACTATACAGCAAAATTATGCATAAATTTCGAAATGACTGTTTTTTTTTAAGTACTTTTTTCACATATATGTATATATATATACATATTTAATTAAATAAAAACAAATTTAAGTGCTTAGCTTAAAGGTAAAAATCAACTGCTAAAAGGTCCAAAATATTTGATTAAATTTAAAGTCATGCAATCAACAATAATAAATTATAGAAAAAATCAAAAAGTTGATAGCAAAAATATTTAGATATTAATTATTATATTACCTAATATCCAAATTTAAATAAAAATATTTAGACTTTAAAAGAAATACTATTAATATACAATAATATTATACATAAAAAAACATTTCTTATATACAATAAAAGCTTTTACAAATAACTTTTAAATTGTATAACAAGTATTCACAATATTTTGAGAGAAAAAATCGCTATTTAAAAACTACTTGCAAAATAAAAACTGTTACAAGCTACGTAAATAAATTTGGAAACCAACTTTTTAAAGGTCTTGTAAGCTAATACTACATTAAAAAAATGCATTGTTATTAAAAAATATGTTTTACTAAGAAGAACACTGTGTATTTTCGTTTTTCAATATTTGCAATATTCAAAAAAATGTGCCTAATATTTGTATAAAATTACTATAAAGTATTTTTTAATATAAAATGATTATTTTTGATAAAATAATTATATAGGTATATGTAAATAACATACTAATTAATATTCAAACTCTACTTCCAATACCTTGATATATGATATGTATGTAACTGATTTATATATATATAATTATAACTTAGTCATTTTTAATTTCTACATTTGCGAATTCAAATTTATTATTTTATAGAATGTAGAATACTTAACAATGAAAGTAAAAGAGCAAATAATTTTAATTATGAAGATATAATTAAAATTTACATAATTTAAGTAACTGTTTTTTAATGTTAAAATTACGACTAGATGCTTCTACTTTTTTTTAAATAATATACATAAAAATGTAATTTTTAAATGATAATATATTTATAATAAATTTATTAGAATGCATTTAAAGCTTTTAAGCATAGTCTAATTTAAAATATATATTAAAACGAATTTTTAAATAAAATCTGCATTTTTTAAAAAAGTTTCGCGCTACCCCGCGCGTTGATATCTTTTGCGGTTTTCCTTACCGGAACTCTAAGATTGCATTTCTCGTTCATTTTTCTCACATAAAATGGCACGTTATGCATATTCTTAATTTTTTATCTCAAATTCGCTTACACGGGCAGCTTTTTCGCGTCCGTCCGCGGTTTTTCAAGCATAAACAATCGCTAATTGCCAATACGGCCGCCCCAAAAACATTTATTTCTATTTTCATATCGACCGGATAATTTCGAATAATTTTCTCTCGGAACGCTGGATTTCTGTGTGTCGGCTAGAAAGTGTTAAGAAACCGAGGGATTCTCTCGGCGCTCAACTCAACAACTGGTTCTTCTATAGAACGTCGATTTCACGTCGCGATGCTATATATCACATGAGTGAAAAATGGGACAGTATATCGTGAACCCCAGCGGTACAATAAATGATATTTAAAATAATAATTATGTTTTTAACAGATCAAAGAAAATTAAAATTTAATTTCTTAGTACACCATAAAGATGACAGCAATGCAGTAAAGGTCATATTTAATTATTAATTTCACAACAACATCGCTGTTAGGAATATTTCGCTAATTGCTTAATAAATAGTTTGCAATTAAAAATATTCTTTACAGCTGTGTCATCTCCTTTTATAAATATTTTGCGTCGTTCTAAGAAATTGCTTATAGTATTTTTTTCCCGATTGCTTTCTATATTGAGAATAGACTGTAGAAAATATAAACTTAAGCGTTTATGAAAGATTTGAATTATGTATTTTATAATTCATGTAAACTTATGTAGATTAAATTATAAATTAACATATTTAGCATAATAGCTTAACGTGTTATATACTAGTAGATATTTTTAATTAAGCTCAAACGCGACATCATCAATTAACATCGAATTACCGAGCTATAAGAAAATATAGGCAAACCTAATTCAAGGTGATCGACTGTATGAACTATAACTACTATCTATTATTTTTTAAGCAATTTACTCGATTAAATAATTAATGTTTTATATTGTAATCAAGAATCAAATCATATACTTGAAAAGATAATTGAGCTTTAATCTAGAATAGAAAATATTATTTTAAATTTTAGATCAAAATCTTTATCTTTATAAGTCTTTGATTTACAAGTGCTAGCAATAAAAAATAGATAATAATAAATACCTGTATAAACCATCAAAACTGCTACGATCAGCGCTGGCACGCGCTGCTGGTTCCACCCCATCTTCACGGTCTTATTAGTTCGATTTTTATGTATTCAACAATAACTACAATTCCTGAAAAGCCACAATGAATCACTGAATATTCTACCAACACAACACGATCGATTCACTACACTTGTTACAAATGTCTCAAGTGACAGATCAATTATTTTAATAATTGATTGGTCATTTGAGACTATTTTCGCGGCGTTTGTACCGATGTCGGTGGCCTGTCACGTTCGGTCGTTCGGCGTTTTTTGGATTATTGGATTTGGATTATTGGACGCGTCCTCGATAGTCGGCTGCCCCGGCGGCTGCCGTCTGACGAGTGAAATTCTCTTTTGGTGCGGTGGCTCGAGTTCTTTTGGTTTTCCATGGTGGGAGAAGGCGTCAAGTGCGTTCGGCGTCTGTGCGAAGGTCGTCCCAAGCTGAAAGATACGAGGCTCTTGAGAGGCGGAAGCTTTTGAGAGCTTTTGCGTTAGTATGAAAAAATCACTGGCATTCAAATATTTCATTAATGCCAAATTTTACAATAAATGGTAGAAAATGAAAACGTATGAAAATAAAACTGAACAACTGAATTATATTTTTTAATAAGAGCTATTTTAAATTTATATTATCTTATTCATTTATTGAACTAATAGCTAATTATTTAATGTAACAAACAAAATATCAAAAAATTTAAATATAATATAAAAATAGTATATAATAATTTGGTCTTAAGATACAAAAGTGTTTCTTTAGTCCATTAAATAAAGTCTTTATTTTTTTTCTGCGGCTATTCCTAGAAATATTATTATATATTAATTCACACCCTCGAATGATAATGAATAATTGAACTATATTACCATTATTAAATCATATATTTATTTTTATTGGATATTTAGTTGTTCCATAAGTCTTTTTATAAATTAACGATAATTTCACTATTATTTTGGTGTTTGTTAAAAGTAGTCGTATCAATGATTCTATATAGTAACGGAATTATTTTTATAAAATAATCTCAGTTAAGTTAAATTTTGCTTTACCAGTATAAAATCTGTCATAATGAAATAGGCAATACTGACATTCTGACTGACATAAAAATTTAGTACAGGGTTGTTAGTGAGGATATTAGTGCTGCCATTTTAAGTGCTGTACTGTGCAGTGCTGCTTTAGCGGGTCCAATATTTACGATACAGAAGCACAAAAGCTCAACGTGTCATCTACATCAGCTCACAGACATTTAACAAGTTGGTGATAGCGTTAATTTTTGAGGTTAACGTGTGAGAAAAACCTCAGACAATTAATTTCAGTCGAAAACTGAAGACGAGAAGTCGATCCTTTGCTGAAACAAATGACGTAAAAGGCAGTGTCCGAGTGCAGGATTACACCCCAATTAGATAATGTTATGCATTTGGTGTGATAAAATATTATTACAACAAACACATAGTGTGCTTAGATAATTCGCTTATTAGCGACTCAGACCATAAAAAATACCTTTTCTTATAAATTAAATAAGAGTACTTTTACACCTCATGTATCCAAGAAGAAGATAAAAAAAATCAATGGATTTTCTTGGGTACTCCTATCTCGCCCATCTTATTCTTTAGACATTGCTCCAAATGACTATCATCTATTTATATCCTTGCAACAGTGTTTAGATGGAAAAAAATATGTTTCAGAAACAAATATAAAAAATAGCATTGAAGAATTTATTTTTCCAAAAATATTATTTTTCCAATCAGTTATAACAAAAAATATTAACATAAGGAGCATAATTGTAGAAAAAGGTAAGGAATATATAATTTAAGAAAAGTATTAATCGTTTTAAATATTTACTCATTAAACCCGCACCTTTAAAAACGCACTTATGCAACAACCTGATACTAAAATACTTTGATAGATTATTATTTTATAACTTATGCAATATATAAGATAGAAAATAATTAATATTAAATATTTATCAAATATCAAACCATTTCAATCTATTTTTACTGCCCTATTTTTTAATCTTTATAATATCGTCTCATCTAATTTATTAATTTCTTAATTTCGATCTTTGCTGCTGTAACACGGGGACTATTTTATCGTCTTTAATATCTAGAGAAAAATATTTTTAAATGTTCATTAAAATAAACATATATTTTTTTACTATTTAAAAACGATAAATTTATGATGATAAAGATCTATATAATCTTAATAATACTAAAAACAAACTCTTTTCAACGTATTATAAATAATAAGATACAAATAAATTAATTAATTTTTCGGTGCCTTACAAACATGCGAATATAGACTCACATACGCACACGTACGCATATGCACGACTAAAATGCGTACGTCTGGCACAAACCTTGTAATTATATGCGTATTTTACATCTGGTTTATTTCATGTGCCTGAATTTTGGTTAATTAGCAACTTTTTTTATATTTATAAGAAATATTAAAATCGTAAAATATAAAAACCGATTAAATCAAGCCAATGGTTTTAAAAGCAACTGAATGTTGTGTGCAAAAAATATGATAATACCGACCGACATATTTCAAAAATTGACACAGTGATCGGATTATTTATCAAATCAAAATTGCGTACACGAAAATTCTGAATATAAATGATTGCTTAATTTTAAAATATATTTTACTTTTAATTCAAACTGCTTTATATTGTTCTCTATTTTTAAGTATAAAATTGTGTAAAATAAAAAATGTAAGTATATCATACCAATGTAAATTATTAATTTAATTGTAGTATATTCTTAAAACATGATGTTTTAAAATTAAAATTATATTAATATATGTGATAAAAACAGATTTTTTTTCAATATATTTAAGAATTTTCGTTGTGAGAAATTTATTATTAGCGCAATAATCAGTGTCACATAGCAATACAGTATCTTCTTGTAACCTGACAGGCGTAAGCCCAATGCGTTACAGCGGGATAAAATCTGTACCAACTGAGTAAGTCAATCAGACATAATGAATACCTACAATGTAAGTATTAACCATCAGTCTGCAAGTCTGGAAATCCTTGATATCTATATCATTAATTTTAAATTATTATGTGCTATACCGGCCCGGATTTTTTTAACATTTGATCAACTTTTTCAGTTGTATTTTTCATCAACGAAATATGTTATTGTATTTGTACATTATTTTTATAAGTTAAAATTAAGATCTTTGCTTTTTTAATTGCTTAAAAATCACCTCAATACTTTTAATTGATTTACATACATTTAAACATTTTGTTTGTATAATATTGTAGTATTTTTCACGAATATTTGCGTTTTTCTGTCATTAAATTTTAGAAAATTAAAAGACATAATAAATGTTTGTGGTTAATTTTATTGTATATTCTACGGTTCTCTGTTTTTTTTTACAAAAATATTAGGTCAAAGTAGCGAAAAAATTATATTTTATTATACAGTAAAACAATTTTTTAGTCACTAAGATGTAGAGTTGCACTCATGTTTTTATCAATTATGCTTTTATAAAACACAATAACAATAGTTTATATTGTTTATAACGGTAATTTCTGCTAGCTTAATCAAATATATAGTAGTTTTAAAACTGTTAAGTGCATCAAGGAGTTTTAAAGTAGAAAAAAAGCTATTTATGTATAAAATTACTAGTCTGAATATTTTTTAAATTCCAAATAATGTAATTTTATACCACTGTTAAAATATTATTGTTTCTAAAATCTTAGTGAAAGTTATAAATTAAAAAAAATATAAATATTATTTACCATTAACGTTTATTGATATTAAGGTTGTAACCTAATTTTCACCAACAACATACACACAATACAAGCTCCATTTAAATTAGATTGATAGATAAGGTTATCCATAACACAAATACCACACCACAAGAGCTCATGTAATAAACTTCGGCAATTATTGATACTTAACCTTTTGCCCGTCGGCATAATTAATATGGTGTTGAACAATTTTTCAATCATATCAAACGTGCTATGTTTTACAAAAAAATACGACCTTAACACACAGTCTCCATTAAATATATCGATTAATTATATGCGGTATTATTTTTTCGAAATACCAAACAAATTTACCACCTACTGTGAAACAATTGGTTTAACCCTTAAAGTGCACTTTTAAAACAATAATAATTTATGCCTTCTTACTCATTTTATGCAATATACCTTCTAATATAATCCGACATTGATTTCTGAAAGTAAGATTAACATCCTGTTAAAAAAAATTCCTTGATACTCTCGATTTCATTTCGCCTAGCATCTCTGTAAATAATTATTTCCTGCTTAATACACGAGCATGGTCAACTTGTGTCTAGTTTTAACGTTTAATCTAACTAATATTTTAATTTAATTACTGTAATTTATATCAATTTTTTTAATTTAATTTTATTGCCATAATTTATTATGTGGAACTTGAAAACATCATAAATATATCCTAATCGTTATTTTTATAACCTGGTTCGATTTAAAAAATGAGTACTTCTAATTCTTAAATAGCATTAAAATTACGGTTATTATTGACACTATTACCATATTTATGTATAATAACATTATTCGATTTTTTATAACATAATCAAATTTATTAGCATAAATATGGGATAGGCAAAGTGACTCATTCGCATAATTTGTTTAAGTCATTTAAATAATTTTTAGTATTAAAAAAACTTTAATATATGTATATATATCAGAAAAAATATAACCTAACACTTACAACAACACTTAAAGCTGACGAAGCTTCAAAACCTTCCAGGGACATGAAATCGTTATTTTTTAAAGGCAATGCTCACTTTGCTACAGCGAGTGGGCTCTTCGATGCTTCCCAAAATGTGTGTAAAACATGTTATAAGTATTGCAATAACGTACCTAGAAAATCATTTTGTACATACACTGACAATGATTTTCTACGTAAACTTTGGTCAAACACACTGTAAATTTTCTCATGGAGAACGGTAAGGGTATATTTTACAGTATATTTCTCATTCATATTTTAATTAATAAAATATTTTACTCTCAAGTTTAATTTTATTATTGACATTGCATAATATAATATAACACTATTTCTTTTTAATTAAATTTAATTAAAAATACAGTTTTTTTTTTATATTTATCAAAAACGTTATCGGTTTATAAACTTGGGAGTATCATTTATTTCGCATTATATACACTTATCAAACATATACTGTGAGCATAAGAGTACTGCGATTGAAATATGATATAATCTGACACATCACGCGTATCTTAACGGAAACGATTGTGTTGCAAATCGAGAAAAAATATGTGTATCTTTATTTTCAGAGTATCTCTCATTAATAATATTATTTATCTGGGGTCAAATTGACCAAAACAAAGCTATGGCAGTTGCAACAGTTCGTGGTCAACTTTGACCCCTAAATGTAACTACTCTATTTTTTCTTGTTTTCGTTGTTTTGACACAACAAGGTCACAATTTTAAGGTCCCACTCGACCGCGCCCATGCCAATATTGCGGAATTCGCCCGCCTCGATTCCGGCTCTGTTCGTTCGTCGGTTGTACTTTCTAAATCGAACGTTTCTTGCAAGGCTCTTATTTAGAGCGGCGTTGCACAAAACTCGATCGCAGGAAATGTGGTTTCACCGCTGCAAGAGGCGAATTTTTTTCGCCATGTATTATTTTTCAATATTGAACGTTCGTTTTTTGATGACGAAAATCGCGATAACGAAAGCCTCGGAATCGCGTGAGGGTCTCAGAAGAATGGTGAGGACGCTATTTTCGAATTCCATTAATTGGCGGTTGTTTATGGTGAAATACAATATCGAAGGCTTTTATTATAATACATGGTAAAATGCGAAAGAGCACCGAGAAAATGCACCAGTGCCACTTATATCGAGCAGGAACCAATTACGGATAATTATGATAAGTTCAACCAAACGTATAAATTAAGCATCTGCACGGCCTTGAAGATTGATACCTGTTTATTAAATTGCGCAGAAGAGAATATTTTTAATTAGATCAGTAATCAATGAGAAGAGTATTTCTACAGGTAATCAAAATAACCCAATTTGTTTAAACCTCATCTAATCGAATTTAAGGTATGATAATAAAATTGTTGTATCATAAAACTTAAATATAAATATCATTGAAAAATAAAATAAAGTATTTAGAAGTGGTCGATCAAAGGCGATGATTTGTTAGACTTATTGTTCTAAAAAAATATTAAGTCCGTCTTTTCAAAAATATTTTTTCAGATAAAAATGAGAAAATAAATGGGACAGAAAGGTTCTTATACACAGTCCTATAATTGTACTTGTATACAACACAATAAATGATCAGCGTATAAAGTATTTTTAGAAGTGCCTGAATGTAAGGAAGATTGTTTAAAAGCTTCTTATACTTTGAAACGCGAAATATGCATTAACAAATAGACAGTCATACATTTTGACAAACTGAGTCAAAATTTGCCTTGCTTGTTTATCATATTTCTCAAAAAAAAAATATAAAAGACGACTAATTGGCGGTTGTTTATGGTGAAATACAATATCGAAGGCTTTTATTATAATACATGGTAAAATGCGAAAGAGCACCGAGAAAATGCACCAGTGCCACTTATATCGAGCAGGAACCAATTACGGATAATTATGATAAGTTCAACCAAACGTATAAATTAAGCATCTGCACGGCCTTGAAGATTGATACCTGTTTATTAAATTGCGCAGAAGAGAATATTTTTAATTAGATCAGTAATCAATGAGAAGAGTATTTCTACAGGTAATCAAAATAACCCAATTTGTTTAAACCTCATCTAATCGAATTTAAGGTATGATAATAAAATTGTTGTATCATAAAACTTAAATATAAATATCATTGAAAAATAAAATAAAGTATTTAGAAGTGGTCGATCAAAGGCGATGATTTGTTAGACTTATTGTTCTAAAAAAATATTAAGTCCGTCTTTTCAAAAATATTTTTTCAGATAAAAATGAGAAAATAAATGGGACAGAAAGGTTCTTATACACAGTCCTATAATTGTACTTGTATACAACACAATAAATGATCAGCGTATAAAGTATTTTTAGAAGTGCCTGAATGTAAGGAAGATTGTTTAAAAGCTTCTTATACTTTGAAACGCGAAATATGCATTAACAAATAGACAGTCATACATTTTGACAAACTGAGTCAAAATTTGCCTTGCTTGTTTATCATATTTCTCAAAAAAAAAATATAAAAGACGACAATAGTTACATCTTTATTCAAAATTTTCATAGAAAATGCTCTGATTTTTCGCAAAATTTGCAAGCATGTATCAACATTCAACAATATATTACAACATAAACTTAGCAATCAAGCTTTCAGTTCGACTTTGAATAAATGGACTTTTGGTCTTTCTTTAGCAATTAATAAAATAAAAATGACAATACTGATAATAACGCTATTGACTGTTTTTTTCTCAGTAATACCAGTAAAGACCCCACATAGTAGTAGCCAAAATATAAATCTACGAATGTGAATGGTCTGATGTTAGGGTATTTTTATTGTTCTGTACGATGATTGGATGATAATCAAAAGCATGAACATTTTCCAAATATGATTATTTGGGTGTTTCAACAATGGCATTTAGAAATCATAAAAGCGACAATGGTTTGGCTTAACAAAACATTAGAAATCAGCAGAATACTAACTCTTTGGATGCTACACTGTTTTTTTAAATCACATATACATCGCTCCATGCTATACAACAATCAAATCAAACATACAAAAAAATGTTTTATGCCATCGACACACTAACCAAGAATCAATTTATTTGATGTTATCGCAAAAACCGATATATCGTTGTTCAGCAGCCAAAGGGTTTAATTAAAAGCACTAGTTGCCTCGCATAGAATAAACATTGTTTAAAGCATCCTTTGTAATTATCGGACAATCGCCAACTTGATTTCTTGAAACCAGCTTTAACAAAGGGGATGATTTTGGAGATGGAGTTAGACCTCTCTAGATTGACGCAATCTTCGGTTCAAAAGAACAATATGCAACACTCAGTCACATCACAGATTACTAGCAATCACCCGACTTATACGAATAAACCACTAAACACACGATAATCCAAGTACTACATTAATAATCAGATAATTAAAAACCGCATCCCATTGAAATCGGCATATTGCAAAAATGTATGGGGACTTTCCACAGACATTTTTACACTGAATATTTTTAACAACAAAAATAACAATGATGCCCGATTCCACTTTGGATTGTATGTGCTTTTTAAAAAGTTATTTTGCGAATAATGTGTGATAATGTACCTACTAATATATTTAAATAAACGTTTTACAATTATGCAAGTTTCTTTATATTTTTATTACTATGAATAATATAATTTACGTGCTAAATATTGGAAAAAAAGTTGATGAATCTCCAAAACCTTCCAGGACTTTCACGTTCATCATTTTTTAAAGGCCATGCACTTTGTACAGCAAGTTCAATGCTTCTCAAAATTTGTGTAAAACATATTATAAATACTGCAATAACGTCCCTAGAAAACCATTTTGTACATACACTGACAATACGGTCTCGTTTTTTGTGTAAACTTTGGTCAAACACACCGTAAATTTTGTTATGGAGAACGGTAAGGGATTATACAGAATATTTCTCATTCACTCTTTTATTGAGAAAGGCTTAAAATTTTATTTATATGATTTTTTAATTAATTTTAATAAATGATCTGTAATTTTATTATATGCTAAGTAATTAGTTGTTTTTATTATTAACTATTAATAAATGATTAATTATATTGTGACATTGTTAGATAATAATTTATTAGACTGACGTCTAAAATAACCCCCACGTTAATAATAGTTTCATTAAACATTAATTAAAAATATATATTTCCAGCTGTTTACCAGCATGAGAGAGAAGTTAGTGACTAATACCTGAAAAACCTGTGTATGAATATCGTATTTACCCTAGTGGTTATCAATTTCTAACGTGCCTGTGAGATTGGAATTAGTGATTTTTATATTATGATCATTCCATTTGACCATCACAGATGAGGTTTTCTTAGATTTTCCTTATCTGATGGATAGATGTTGTGATCAATAATAATATATATATATATAAAATAACATGTAATTGTGTATAGGTATATTTCGCGTTCGCTAAATAAATATATTCCACACCTACATATATAAATGTGATTTAAATCGACGCACCTTTGGCATTACATACTTATTATATTTGTCTACATAACAACGTAGATAAAAATAATAAGAACAAAACAAGGTTTCTTAAAGAGTTCAATATATACGGATTTCCGCATTTATTTTTATTTAATTTTTTATAGTGCATTCAAACGTTCAATGTTAAAGTTTATTACCCTCAATTATTCTTTAATAATATATTTATGTAACATAGTTGTTGCATAATAAACATTGTACTCTTATATTTATTATTCGTAAAAAAATACTAATTAATTTCAAAAGCTTTAAAAGCTTTAGCTATTAAATCGCATATTAACTTTATGCTAAAATTATCGTGACATTAAAATCGTGTAACTGTGTAATAAATTTGACATTTATTATTATATAAAGACATCCATACATACAATAAATACCATATTTTGCGCAGTCATATCGTTCCGGTATTAAAAATTCCTTTCACTATAAGACATTGAAAATTAACGTTAAGAAAAAAAAATATCCTTCTGTATCATTAAGTTAATTTACAATGTATTGTTTACAATTTATCGTTAATAACCCTTTAAAAACGCAATGCATTGAGCAGTAACGCCCACGAAAATTCACATTGTTCTTTTAAAGGTTAACAAAATAAATTGTATATATTATGATATACCCAATATTTAAAAAATATTTTTGATACAATGATTAAATTAATTTATTTACATATAGCTTGTTTTTCTATACACACTCAATAACTAGTGCGAATTGCGCAATGTCAGTAACGTAACAGAACCGCCTTCATTTTAACACCTTCCATTGATACATATTTTATGTCTGTTATGTACATAATCGTTTAACTGGGTCGATTTTCTACCGATAACGACATATAGAACGTTTTAGGTCACTATGGGCCGTAAACAACGACATTTGTGTTCTTAACTCAAGGGTCACTTACTTGGTATTAACGAATTCTTGAACTTTATATACTGGTTTCGATAGTTGTATTTCGGCTTTAAGGACGGCTTTCATCTCACCGACGAGGTTTTGATCCTGTAGGGCAAAAAAATGAAATCAATGCTTCTAAAAGAACAGGTATACGATTCAGACTTTATCAGTTTGGCTCATCTTTGTGATATTAAGTTGCTTAAAACTGTGTGAAAAAAAATGTGTGAAAATTGCATTTCTGCATTTCATTATAAAATATCAGTGTATTTTATTATGGCATTGATTAAATTCATTTACATCGTGTGTTTCTTCTCAACGATTTTTTTTTATATAATATACATATGTATATATACATATATTTAATTATATATCTCTCATTTTAACACAAAACAACTAAAAACCAAATTTTTCTGAAGCAATCTTTTTTTGTTGAATTCAATACCTTGCCATAAAATTTTAATATAAAGCTTTATATTTTATATAAATTTACTTACTAACTTCAAATCAATTTTTTCTGTAATAAAATTTTATACCTATTTAGTGTCATAAATAATAAGAAAAATTACAGGTACTAATAATAAGTTTTAAGCTAAAAATAGCATTTTTATTGAGATAATCTTATTTTTTCTTAATTGTATCTAATAAATAATTCACTATTGTAATTAAGAACCTAAAATACAGCTTTTTAATGAATCATTAAGATGCTATAAAAATTATAATATATCGTCAAATCAAAAAAAATCAGTAAAATAGCTAAATATTATTTATATTTATTACATTTTTATTTATTTTCAAATGTCATAATTTCATTACCTAAATAAATTATGATATATGAAAGTTTTTTGCAAATGTAGATCGTGTGAATTCAAGAAGCTCTCGCAAATAAAGATATATGATATTTGCGAAATGGTAACGTATGAAATTTTATATTCACTTATGAAAGAAAGAGTAACGAAAATTAACAAATTTTATTACAGAAAGATAACAATGCATCGTTAATTTTCCGATTTTGCATTACTTTATATTGCATACAATAGCTAATTTAACCGGAAAAGATTCTTTGAATGACAATAAATGCTTAATTAAGCCTAATTGATACCCTTGAATACAAAAACACAATTAAACATGACGCAAATTAATTAGATTTTTAATTTATGAAGCAATATATTTATAATTAAAACATTAATTTTATAAATACTAATAAAGAATAAGATTGATAATGATTTTCATAAGTAAATATTTTATTACATATGTTTTTTTAAAGAAGTATACTTAAAAGTTCAAATAATCAATCTCTTAATTATATTTGAGAGGTAAATATTATATTTATAATAATTTCTGATAATACTGGAATTTTTATCACGTTCGTAAATATTCTACTTTAAATACATAATGCATTAAAAAACGTGAATTAACTATACCAAAAATTACCATAAAAAACATGTTATTTTGTGGATCCATAAATTGTATTTATGTTTGCTAAACAAAAATGATAAAATCCAAATGTGACCCTGTTGTAAGTATGTGCAGAATGTGCATAAAAACTTTAGTCGAATTAAATATCAACAGCAGTTTATCAAACGATGATTGAAAGTTAACCATTTTCAAATTCATATGAGAATCTAATATATAGAACGTATTATTTTATAGTAACTAATAAGATCTTTGATAATTGTAGTCACATTTAATTGAAACTAACTTTGATTTCACAAAAGCGTTTGGTATATTTAAAATAGGCGTTTAAATATCATTATTTTGTGACAATAATAGTTAACTCAACCATGGTAAAGCAAGCGACGTTAGTACCTCATTGTTTTTATTTGCCATTTATTTTTAATTACTTATTTTAATCATATTATATTTTATGTAATAATAATAAAATATTATGAATATTTTATAATTCGCAAAAAATATAAAGCTGTCTACGGAATTTTACCATTTTATTGTAAAAAAAGATGAAAAGAGTTTTGCATTACAATCGAATAATAACTAAGTGAACTTGCTAATTTAAATGCCTTTATCTCTCTGAGCAAAATCAATCTTAAATGAAAGTTAGAAGACCTTAGCCAAAAATTAATATTTAATAGGGTCTAGTCGTTCCATTTTTCACACAGAGTTCATTTATACATTTCGTTGTGTTAAAATATGATATTTCAAAATTATTTTTATCAGCGATCGCAAATCTCTATATCCCTCAGCTAAAAAATAGAGTATCGATGGATTTTCGGCACCACTCCTTAACTGCTTTAAAAATGCTTCATTAAATAGACGCTACGCTGTAATTGTATCAAATTAAGAGAATTTTGAATAATAATATGTTAAGGATCTATGCTACCAGATACACAAGCAACTGTTAAATACAGTATTAGAAATAAAAAATACATTATTTTTTTGCATCCGTCCTGTACATATCATAAAAATCTAAAATATAAGAGCATTAAGATAAAATCGTGATCAACCGCAAAAAAATAGTATTAATCGTGAATTAAAAATAAAATTACCAGAGTCACCTTGCCCCGTGGACCCGGCGGCAAAAAAGGTCAACGAATTTAATGACCGAAAACTGTAACAAATTCACGCAATTAATCTCAAAAATCCGGAGGTCGCCAAAACGAAAGGAAAACTAACTAATATTTGCAGGGGTTGCGCAACTTCGACCGTTGAAAATAGCAACGTCACACTAATTACTCGAAAATCTCGAATAAAAATCACCATGCCAATTAGACGCGATCTTGACCACTTCCTCGTCGCGATCGACATCCGTTTTCGGTTACGTCAAAATTTTGGCCCAAAGTCGATCGAAAGGCGACAATAATCGCGAAACCATAGACAACAACCGTAAAAAATGCGCATTTACATAATTTTGTAAAATATTTTAATACAACGCTGAAACACTCGAGAGTCGATTTCGTTTTTATTACGACGTCCGATAGACCGTGAATTTTATTGTGTTATATTTTTAATAACAACTGGCAATCTATTATAGTTTCATAACAGAAAAAAAGAAGTCAACCTTAAATATCACGAAACTTTAAAACGGACACGTTTAATTTTATTTAATAATACGTTCTAACAATCTACAATTAAAACGATTCTAATAAAAAAGTGAAATATAGATAACAAGTTATTCAATTTTGGTGATTTGATATACTTATTTGGACATATTTATGTTGTTTTTATGTTTCCTGTGAGAACAAATCTCGTAACCTCGAATTTGTTATAGCCGTTTTTTATGCGTATATTAATCTATTAAATAAATAAGATATAACAATGTGTAATTAACCGTGTGATGTATGTGATTGTTAAAATTAGGCGCTTTGCGCAACTAAATTGAGGTTATGGCCAAAAATTGTTTGTATCGATTTTTTTAAATATAATAATACATAAGCATACAATTAAATGTGTAGTATTTAAAATTAAAATATATGGTATTAAATTTGTCTTTGATATTTGTAAGATGGCACGTATTATTTTTTTAATTATTATCTACTATGTGGTCATGGCCAATACTAGACTAGTGAAGCTCTAATTCACTTTGCCCCGGTTTAAAATGTATAAAAAATTATCCACGATTCGCATTCATATATAACCACTGAAATGGTTTTTAAACTTTCATTGAGTTAATTCGTTCACAGGGCTGGCCAGAGGGTGCACAGATGATTTCCAGGGGCGCTGCCCCAGAGGGGTGACAAATAATCAAAATAAAGGCGTAAAATTCCCTACACTTTTTTTCAAACAATGTTGCTACAAAATCTAAAATTTATTAGTGAGCGTATATGCAACCACGTGCACACGATCAGAAACCACTAACTTCGAATGATATTTGATTTCGTTGAACTAGTGGATGATATTTAAGAATACCCTTTTTTTATTTAAGCTTATAAATGCTATAACACACTAACTTATTTATGTTAAACACACCTAAAAAATATTTTTGACACCATATCGATTTCTCTGGGGTTCTAAAAACGCCTTTTTTATTACTGTTTAAAACTGCAAAATATATTCTAATAACTTTCTTAAATATATGTAAAAAGGGACTGTGCTGAAATTTAATAGTATATTTTTAATGTTAAAAAATAGCTCCCTTTATATGTAAAGCGACTCGATGATAGTCTCATACACCTACATATTTTACTCTTTGCACCTCGTCGCTCTTATATGCACACGTCGGTTAGCTACTGTTATATTCTTTGTTCTGTGGTTACCATACAGTTGTTTTCGCCGCTGTTTTTAGCCTTCAACTACCATTTTTCATGTCTTAAATGCGTAAATTTATTAAATAATTATAATAAAATACGTGTTACTTTGTTTTTAAAAATCCAAACATCAAATGCTACAATGTATTATTATTTAGTTAAGAAAAACATTGTATTATTATTTACCATACTTCATTGTGCGTATATGCAGGTGTTCGTTTTCTGTCTCTTTCCTGATCGTTCGCGTGTCTGCGTGCGGGCGAGATGCACATGCGCCAAACGATCATATTTTTGAAACATAGTGTAATATCGAAGTGTAGACAAACTATGAAGCAATATGCGAGATGCTATGTCAGTCTGTACTTCTTCTGTATATTATCCCTGAGAGATAAATTTTAAAGACTTGATCGAATGAAAATTGGGTTAGGTAAATTCGTGTAGATTAGGTTTATGTTTAAACAGCAAATGGACGTTTTGCAACTGGCAAATTAAGGTTCACAGACATTTTAAAGCAGCTTATAATTTCATTAGTTCAATTATATTTTCGCTAGTAGAAATATACGAGGTTCTTCTCAATGTTTTCTTTGACTTCAATGGCGTAGTGCACCATGAGTTACTGCCATATGGTCGTACGGTCAATAAATAATACTATTTGGAAGTTACACGTCGTTTGCGTGAAGCAATCCGATGAAAATTGTCAGAATTGTGGCAAAACAACCCGTGAAAGTTGCATCACGATAATGAGCCCGTTCACACCTCACTGCTTGTTCGTGAATTTTTGGCCAAAGCAACACCGGGCATACCCCCCTGTGACTTCTTTCTATTCCCAAAGCTGAAGAGAACCATGAAAAGACGAAGTTTTGCCAACATTGTACAGATAAAAACAGAATCGCTGAAAGAACTGAATGCCATACCGAAGTGCTTCGAAGATTGGAAAAAGCGCTGGCATAAGTTTTTTATATCTGAGGGGAATGACTTTGAAAGGAACAAAACTAATGTTGCTGAATATATTAAGATTTTTTAAGAAAAATGAAAATTCTCGTTACTTTTTGATTAAACTTCGTATATCTACTGGTGAAAATTTACTTGGACTTCACTAGTGAAAATGTAACTTTACTGATAAATACAAATTCACTATAACATTTATACTTTGCATGTAAATAAATAATGATAAGTATGTAAATGTTTATATAATATTACTGCGTATAGAAAAATTAAAATCATATAATTTTACGAACATCTGGCAGATAAATTATATTTTCACTGGTAAAACTATATATCTACCGTTGGTAATGTATTCCAATATGATTTAATTGAAATGACATATTTAAAAAAATATTTTCGGCAGAGATTCGAGACCGTTTTGTTAGATTTTTTTTTAAGAATAACCCGAGAATCATTAAAAGACGTACATTTTTTTGGTAAAATTAAAGAGGACAAATGCCCTTACCTATCTCTCTTCCTCCTTCCCGAAATAACGTCTCTGATGAATATATACAATCTAAATTTACGCTAAAAAATATATATGTACACATTGAAAATTTAAACGTTTTAACATAATGCACTGTTATTTTTGCACAGTCCTTTATACTATTAAATAAGAATTCCAACCCTGCCAATTTTATCGATTCGCCACTGGATGTATGAAACGCTCCCCGAACTAAAAGTGTACAACTTTCACGCATCCATGCTATATCGCTTTGTCAAAGAATTTCGCAAGAGAGATATGGGTGAGATATCCCTTTTTCTCTGGCACAGATTCGCTTGTATGTGTGCGAGCAACATGCATAAGTGTGTGTGACAGATCGAGAGAGCTAGGGCAAGGTGCTTCACGCTCTGACATATGCATCAAACGGCGTTTTAATCGTGCATCAGTATTTGTTTGCCTGTCGTCGAAAGAGTTACGTCAAAGCGCAGAATATTCCTGCGCTTATCAATTATTTTTCGATCTAATAGGTATATTTAATATTTTTATGCAAGTATTGTGGGGCCTATTTAATTTTTTATGGATGTATGTTTTATTTTCAATATTATCATTTGTATAGAAAAAATGTATAAAAATATTGGGTCTGAGTAGGAAATACGTTTGTGCGCCGTGCGGATGTATAAACAGTAACAAAAAGGCATAGCATGGTCCCTCGACAGTTAAATATTTAGACTCAACTCAACTCTTAAATATATGTATGTGTGTTCGTTTTTACCCCCATACGTGAAATCAAATATGAAATAAAATCGCAATAATATAATTTGTAGTTATAGTTATTGTTTATATTTAAAACAAAGTTTTGAACGTAGTTTTTACATGGCCATTAAAATTGTCGTTAAGGCCGCTAACGTTTGTTGTGATTTTGATACAACGAACAATTTGAAAATGGGCCTCGGAGACAAAGGCGCTATGCCCTCACCGCCGCGTTCTCGCAGCTCCGCCGGGTGAGTCTTACGATCCTCGATCTCCGGCGTCCCTTTCGCCCTGAAAATAAACATAATTCAAGTTTTGCCGCCCTGCGGCGGTTATTGATTTTATGCCGCCGCTCGCGCAGACATAAATAAAGTTTCGCGCATATCTTGACGCGCTGGGCGTCAACAAGCAACAGTCTCGAAATGGCCTTGTTTTGATCGTAACATGTGTGACTTTGCAGCCTCACGTCGACGCTGCTCAAGAGGCTACCTCTCAGAAGAATCGAGAACAGATATCCTGACAACCTAGATCAAATCTCGCCAACGGTAAACCGTTGAAAATATATTATCGCAAACGTAATACTAATACTGACACTTTCAGGCTTGTTCAAATGGAGAGGATTCTGTGTTCCATCTCAAGAGGAAGTACTTTCGTTCGCCGTCTAAATATCTCTCGCCTCACAGACGAAAGTAAGCTGTCTAGCATCGAATATGAAACGTCCTTGTTTTTATAATCATATTTATCTATTATGTATGCAGGTTTATTAAGGCAATCCACGATGAATCAGAAACGGACATCGGCTGCAACTACAGTTTCAGTTGCAATCAAAGCCTTCCGTCGATAAAAACGTCGTTCAAATCAAAAATGGATGTAGACGTAACGGGAGTCAAACAAAAGCAGACCATGGAATACGTTAGAGGTATGATTATTTATTTAATAAGAAATTAAATAGATCAATATGTAATGCCAGCATATTAAGGCGACAGAAGACGATGTTCCGGAACACAAAACTGGAATTTTTCGAGAATAGTCAACAACACCCTTCAGTAATTTGAAGAAATTCTTAGCGATACAACTTTCTGTGAGAACTCTCCTAATCATTATATAATGTATATCAATAACCTTTTTAAAACCCTCTTTATTAATAATTAGTAAAAGTGATCCAACTTCAGTTTCTAAACTTTTTTATAATAAACAAATTTAACCTGTTCACCGCCACTGTTTTTTAATGAAACTAGAGAGATGGCTAGAAAAGATAATCATCAATTATGCAGATAAGTGAAAGAGGAACTTTAACTTTTAATAACTTATATATATCAATCCATCTTGCCTAACAGTACCGAAGGTCTTTTCTATAATTAGAAGGCCATGTCCGTATCTTTCCATAAAAAAATTTTTATATAAACTTGGCAACTCTAGTGAGTTGGTGTGCCGTCAAATGGCTATTTTAAGATAAGTCTTATATTTATGAGCTGCTAGCCAGATTTCATAAGGTTTAATCAGGAAGTCCTTAGGAGGCATCTCTTCAAAAACGTCTTTAAACGAATAATTATGTAATTATTATTAATTAAATACAGTCGACGGACCGAACGGAGTGAGGTTTAATTCTTCACTGACGTCTCTGAGTGAATCGCCCCTACCGAGTGCACCGAATTTGCCTGTGGATAGATCATCGCAAGGCCTCAATCCAAATAAGGCTGTCTTTACAATCGATTATAAAACATCTCAGGTATATAGATAATAACTAGTTTATCTCTGTGGCAAAATTTTTGTTTTACAGTAATTAATAGATTTTAGTGTCAATCGATAACTTACACTTTCAGATATTGATTGTAAACAACCAAGCATGTTCGCTACTCGGTTTTTCATCGACCGAGCTCTGCGCTTTGAAGTTGGATCAATTGTTAAGACCTCGTCCGCCGAGTGGAATACCGGCTGCTGCTCTTCAAGAAGGCAGCTTAAACGCAGACGATGGAACGCTAATTCTGATGAGTGGAAAAGTAATTATCCGTAAAAATCCACACGGTACTCAAATCTAGATGTATGAATATTTTTTTATAATTTCTTAAGGTAGTGGAAATGCTAACCGGTAGTGGTGAAGTAATAGTCGTATCTTTGTGGATAAGACAGCTAGAACCGAATGGTCCGTGTTTGGCCGTAGCTGAACCAGTACATATAAAACAGATTGTGGTACGTATATAATACTTACACATTGTATAAATCAATTCTTTTCTCATCGATTATATTTATTTTAGTTGTATGTCGATATCGAAACTGGTTTGACTATCGGATGCGATAAAGAAGACGCCTCGTTGATCTTCCAATGCGATCACATCGACCATCTGATCGGTTTGCACATATCGACGTTGATTCCGTCGATCGTCATGCCAAAGAAAGACAATTCGGAAATATCCAAACACATCGCCAAACAAAAAGCAACAGGTAGATATATTTATTTTACTTTTCGAATGATACATTGTTTATAATATGTTTTATTTTTAGGGCGAACGTTTGACGGTAGTACGTTTCCTTTATGTTTATGGATCAAGCATCACGAAACCATCGAGTCTAAAACTCATGATGCGAAACGATTGCTGGATATCACCGTTCGGGTATTTTAATTTATCTAAAATATTAAGTGATATACAAAATCATATTTTTAAAAAGTTGTATTTATATGGCAAAAGGTTTATCATAACGTGAGTGGATTATTAGTCGTTGACGACTCTGGTGTAGTCACGGGATGTAACCATCATTTCACAATGCTGACGTTCGGTAAAACGTACAATGAAGTCATAGGAAAACCGATTACGTCCATCATAACCGATTTCTGCCACGAATCAAAATTGATTCATACGTCGACTTCGAGGAGTCGGAATATAACGATATCGCCTGTTCCGGATGATAATTCAGGTATTGTATTCAAAAATATATATTGCCGTTAAATATGTGATTTTAATTTAAGTATTATAGATTCCGACACGGATCCCATGGAAGACGGCAACAGTCACAAATCGTCAGCGAGTCAAAGCGGCCGACAATCTCAAGTCTCGCAGGTGACCAGAGACAAATCTTCGAGCGCCCTCTGTCTAGACAAGTCGTCGAGCTGCCTCAATATATATAAGACGCAAACTCCGACTCCTACCCAAGACATGGTGTCCAGTATCAGCAATACGGAGCAAAGGATGGACGCTGACGGTTCGTTGATACCGGACGTTTCCAACATATCGATGGACGACGATTTTTACAACATGAGCATATCCAAATCGAGATCGGAGAACATCTTGGGTTCGGATAACAGAGAGAATAATCTGAACGTTGCTAATAAATATGCCGAGAGTAACAAGTCATCGGAGAAATCCGATTCGGTGTATTTCACCACGAGAAAGTCTGTCGATTACAGCGTGAACGGAGCGCCACGAAAATGCAACGAGTCCTTGCACTTCAAATTAAACTTGGACAACGGTAAGGGCATTAATAAAATAACGTCGATGAAGTCCATCGTCTCGCATTTGGATAGGAGCAACATGTCGTTGGATTTGTGCGATTCGAATGAAACTAGCGCCGATTTCTTAACTCCGATCAATGAAATGCCAGTGTCGTGCATGGGCGAAGTATTGGCTAATGACGTGAATGTAATGTCCGATAAGTCTCTATCGAGCATGAAGAACGATGCTAAGTATTCGGATGCGTTGTCTAATAGTCCGAATAAATTCAGCGATAGTAAGTTTTGACATATTTTAGCTGCTATTGAAAAAATCTTTACATGTTATATGAAATTTTAGGAGAATGGCAACCTTACGTACCAAATATAAGGAGTCATATAAACACTTCGACTCCGCAACCGATCAGACAAGCTACGTCGAGAATAACGGGAGCACCGTCTCATCCGCTACATCCTTTATATCATCAACTTCAAAAAGATGCGACGTATAAAGGAAATGTGTTACATAAAGACGGCACTGAATTAGGTATAATTTTAATCAATTAAAATCTAATGTAAGATATGTTCAATGAAATAATATGTTTTAGGCGTCGTTTATACGGTATCGGAAGTCACACTTAGAGGAGGCGGAGATGTTCTTTGTGTTTGGGTCGGAGTCACGGAACCAGATTGTAACGTCTTAAACGCTTCGAGTATTAACTCGACGGCGGACAGTTCTATTTCGATTGTCCATAAACAAGGCAGTCACAATGTCAGTCGACCATTGTCCATATCATTGCTGAGTCAATGCGGCGAAGAGCAAACGTCCGGAGAGTACAGCAAGAACTATGTAACTCTAAAGCAAATCGGTAAAGGCGCTTTCGGTTGCGTCAAAATGGCTTATAGGAAATCGGATCGATTGCTAGTGATTGCCAAGTTCATACTGAAAGAGAAAGTGAATCAACAATTTTGGGTCGAAGGCAAGGATGATAATGGTAGAAAAATACCATTAGAGGCTAGTCTGTTACAGTCTTTGAAACATCCGAACGTTGTCACCGTTTTAGACTTGTACGAAAACGAGAAATATTTTCAAATGATCATGGAGAAGCACGGATCGGGAATGGATCTGTTTGAGTTCATCGAAAGATGGCCCAAATTGGACGAGCCGCTGGCTTGCTATATATTCAAGCAGGTATGCTTTCACATCTATTTATTGCTCCGACTGTAACTAATTATGATCGTACAAATTTTAGATCGCTCAGGCAGTCGAATATCTACATTCTCTGTCAATTTTACACAGAGACATTAAAGACGAAAATGTAATCATCGACAATAAATTTCACGTTAAACTGATCGATTTTGGATCGGCGACTTTCAGACACGACAACATATTGTTTTCAACGTTTTATGGCACTACGGAGTATTGCAGTCCTGAAGTTCTAGCAGGAAACAAGTAATATTCAATACATATAATAGAAGATTTGATATATTTTTTCTAATGATCATTTTAATTCAGATATGCAGGTCCTGAGCTCGAGATGTGGTCTATGGGCGTCACTCTCTACATTTTGATATTTTTCGAGAATCCTTTTATGGACATTGAAGACACAATCAGAGCATTACTCGTCTTTCCTAAAACAATATCGGCTGGTGCGATATTTTTCGTTGATTTTTGAGTGCGAGGTCGATGCGAGTGTATTTAACTATTTACTATTTACAGAACTGGAAACCTTGTTACGGTCCATGCTGAACAAAAGTCCCGAAGAACGCTGCACAATCACACAGCTGTTGGTCAATCCGTGGTTGAATCAGGTCGTACCGATTGGCAATTATAACTTCTCGGATATAATCAATTGCGGTAAGTTTGAATTGTGAACTTTTAATATCAGAAAATATGTATTAAATAGTAAAATAACAAAGAGCCGAAGCAGAATTTCCTGGAAGAGATCTTGCTCTTATTACTTAATTTTTTTCGGTATATAATGCCGAAATGATGTAGTGTAGAAAATCTTTGCGAGACATTGAAGAATCCGTCCCCATTAGTAATGCAAAAATAATCTGAGTGACCGATTAAATAAAAGAAGATTGACGTTCACCTTCGGCTTTCTTCATTATCCATCACGATTGAGTGCTACTATAATTGCAAATTTACTGCTCGCAATTCCCCGTCGACAATTGATCGCATAAACAATTTATAACCTGCATAAATGAACGCTAGCATATTTACAATAATTATAAGTAGAAAAATTACCACTTGCAATTCTCCGCCAGCAATTTTATTATTAGTTTTTATTAATATCCTAAAATAAAACGTACTGCAGAAAAAGTTTGATAATTTATATTTATTTTTTATTATTTATTCATTGTAGGCTTACGTATTTTAAAAAAATAACAAAAAACTGTTGCGTTTGACTCCCCTGGCACTCACAAAATCAAGGACATTCTTCGCACGCGTTTCGCAATAAGAACATAGGGCACGTGCTCTTGTTTACAAACTAAATACAAGGTCATTTAATACATAAAAAATGGGAAAAAAAGCTTGATTTGCTGATTTCGTTAAATTCACAAAATACGGTTGAAAGAACCTAATCTCAAATTTTGTATGGGTTCCTAGTCCCCTATAACAAAGTCCCAATCTCTACGCTATAGGGGATCGACTACAATGAATTAAAATGAGATTTGAAAAAATTTAACATAACGAATTGAAAAATAAACTCACTCTAACGATACATAATCAAAGGGTTAAGGCAGAAACTTAAATAAAAAATATCTTTTTGTGATTTGATCAAACACGATAGCGATTATTTGTAGATTTGTAAAAAAAATTACGGTCAATTAACATGGCAATAAACTGCTAGCGATCAATTGCCGGCGGTAAATTTTTCTACTCATAATTGTCATTATTATCGTAACAATTATGTTTTTCAACCAACAGCTGAGTTTCCATTGTCTTGTAAATTAAATGTATCAAGTGTTTCTGGTTATAGAGAGTCAAGAGGCTGCACCAGAGGTATACTATTCGGGATGGGGTTGTTCTGGTTCTCCACTTTCAGTTGAGGAAGATGCTCCGTCGCTCACCTCACATTCGGCAACTGTGAGTCACACAGATCCACTGGCACATATCCACAATCTTCCAACAGATGCACGTACAGGTATTGATTTAGTCTTTAAAAAAAATCATATAGTAATGAACCTGATTAATCCGAATGCTTGATTATTCAAGGCACTGTATTATTACACGAGAACGCGAACAAACAAGAGAAGAGCATCGGTAAAGATAAGAAGCGAAGATCGATGGCACAAGGGAAAGAAGACAAGGACGCCCAATCTGATAATTACAGTCTTAGGTCTTCCGCTGAGGTATAATAATGCATTTGTTTATAAGTGATGATCGATTATTTTCAATCTATTTTTTTTTTTATCAGATTCTAGATATATCAAAGCCCATGTCCGACGCCGGCGTAACCGATCTGAGCTCGGACGCCACTGGAAAGTCAGCGTGCGAATTCGAAAGGGACACGGACGACCCATACGACTGCAACAGTTGGGACGAGTGCGACCAAGAGAGTCTCTCTTAATCTGTGATATATATTTTTTTTTCTTCGTTGACAGATGTACTACTACGGGATGGATACCAAAGATGTATATTTAAAATTCAAAGAAAAGTTCTTTCTTATGCAACTCGAATGACCGGTAATGCTTCGACGAGGCAATAGGCATTCACATGTGATATATTCAATTTACAGTATTATGCAAGTTATTTTGTATTTGATAAGGTTTTGAGCTTGTATTTGAGGCTTTCTAAATTCGATTGATTTTCAAGGCTTTGAAAATTGTTTTATATGTCTCAAAAATATCAATTTAAGTAATATTAGAGTGCTGCATAAGTCTCATCTCAACACATTTTTTAATTGTCATGACTATATGATGAATATTCTACTCTTCATCTTTCACGATTTAATTCTTATGAGTTTATAGTAAAAATCCGAACTCTTCAAATATTCCATCATTATATACGTATCACTTCCTTTGCTGTTAATGTTTAACCTTGACTATAAATTTTGGTTTGTATTTGAGCGGCAAATTACAAATATTCTCTTTGACTCGATATCAAATTTACGTATACGAGATGTTGCTACCCAAAATTAGGGGAATTTTAATAGTGCGTAAACCAATTCTAGATGATCTTTGTTAATCATTGTACTGGTGAGAGGCCAGGTTATTATTATAACTTAAAATAAGTGGTTTGCCGATTTTAAGGAGCAAAGATAAAAAAAATATTGTCATGCTAATGCTGCAGATGTTTTAACAGTGGCTTTTTTTCTAGATTATGTGGAGGATCTAAACTTGAATTTAACTCATAAAATATTGATACAATATGATTTATGCAGCGAACTAATAAGCCTATTAAACGGCGAATATTTTAATATATCGAGGAATGAGGAGGATAGTCACATTTTGCTAATGAAAATGACAATATGATTTCAGAATATTTTGCCTTACCTCCTTTCTTCTTAAATATATATTGTTCTAACAAAAAAACTCAAACCTTTGTCATTATGCATTATTTTAATTTGTAGATATTTTTGAAATCTTAATCGTTTAACTTACACTTACATATCATTCAACTTTCTTTCGCACAAAGATGAAATTTTAGAGTTAAGGTATAGAGCGCTTTTTATAAAAGAAATACAATTGGGTGTTCATTTTAATGATGACTTGATTTTGTCACAGTCGCATTTTGATCGACGATCAGCTTTGATTTCTTAACTGTAACGCCTTAAAAAAACTTCCGTCGTCATTTGATTACCTACAGTATTACTGTGTAGCTTATTTATAAATAAAAAGATACTTAGGGCCGATTCTCGCGTATTATGGCTGTGACAATCGTGTAGCTGGTAACTAACTGCTTTAGAAGACAGTCTAGAAGAGATACAAAATTTAGCGTATTTTTTTAACGCGCTTTTGTAACATATGTAAATAATTTTGTACATAGACTAAATTTACAATAGATTTTTTAACGCGTTCGTCGTCTTTGTCGTCTCGATTTGATGTAAAATTTTCAACACATTTCGGCATTTAATAAGCAAGTATAGTCAAAGTTACGCTGTTTCGGGGTCACCGTTCTATATATACGATTAGATAATTTGGTCACCGTTGTGGATAAAACGATAGCTTTAAACGATCCAAAGATACACCGCGCTTTAAATCGGTCAGTATTAGGGTGATGAAATAAAAAGAGGTATATTTTCCGTGCAACTTATTTGCGTACAGGGTGTCGAAAAGTTTAGTGGGTATGATTAGAGAATAGTTCTTTGCACCCTTGTGAAATTTAGTGCCTTACAGCCATTTTAAAGTTGATTTAAAATGTTTGTTGCCTAAATGGAGTGTTTAATTTATATTATTACGGTCAAATAAAAATGTTTTACTTCGTGAATCGTTTCGTTTTTATTTTTATCCACCAAGATATGATATAAATTATTATTAAACAATGATAAATTATAATATACAACAAAAACACACATTTAATACATTCATAATGTATAAACACTTATCGTTATCAATTTTACAGTTAAACAACAAACCACATAACATTAATTAAAATTCTCGAATCAACATACAAAAATCTTTCCAAGATCCTAATAATTTGTACAACCCAACTTTCTACTGCTCCTGAATCTGAACAATTAGATTAAGGCAATGCATACAGTTTTACCGACATCCTTGTTGTTACTAATGTACCATTCATAAAAACAATTACATCTTTACTGACACTTTACGCTTTTCTACTATACTGAGAAACTATATTTGTATGCTTAAAAACAGCAGCATCGAACGGTATCTAAAAGTATAACTAATTTAGATAGACGTGCCATCTTTCAAAAATCATTAAATTCAAAGTGGCAGAAAATTATCATAGACCCCCTCAATTCCCAAACAATCCTCATCCTTCTTAGGCGCATAAAAACACTGACTGTAATTCAAAACTCTATTCTCATCAACATCCTGCACCTCGTGACTCTTAACATGCCTATTAAAAGCGCCCTTTTGTATGAAACCCTGTTTACAAACTTCACATTTGTACGGCCTGACTCCCGAGTGAGTCATTATATGATCTTTTATGTCCTTCCTGTTTCTGAACCATCTTCCGCAATAGTCGCACTGAACGTTTCGTTCACCCGTGTGAAGCATCCTGTGTACTTTTACGAAAGGTTTGCATTTGAAGGTTTTGCCGCAGATGTCGCAAGCGTACGGCCTGGCGTCCGAGTGCGTTTTCATGTGCTTATTCAAGTCCCGCCTGAACAGGAACTTAAACGAACAGTGCGGACAGGTAAAGTTCTTGATTCCATCGTGTCGTAGCTTGTGATATTTAAGTTCATTTGTGGTGATGAATTTTTTATCGCATTTGTTGCAAGCGAAAGGCCTCTCTTTTGAGTGCCTTAATAAATGTGACTAAAATATATATAAAAAAGATTAGTTTCGTGTTAAAATTAAAATAAATTTATTGGAAAAATCAAGTTTAGCATAAAATTGTAAGTGCCAAGATCTAAGCGTTGTAGGAAAAATAAAAAGGATTTAAAAATCGCATAAAAAGAGAAGGTAAATTCTTTTACCAATGTTTTAAATATATTAGACCTACAAATGACGCTTCAATAAAAACATAATTTAAATTGTATTGGACATACAGCAACGATTACAAAATCTTATAACTACTGATGTAATTAATAAACTCGAAGAATATGAATGTGCAACAAAACGGTTTAAAAATCTTAGCTTGGAATGCAAACGGTCTTTGAGAGAGACAGCGTGAAATTAATAATTTTTTAATGAATAAAGACATAGATATGACTTTAATATCTGAAACAAATTTAAAAGCGTTGATAAAAACAAATTTCGCTAATAATAAATCAAATAGGAACGATCGTCTTATTGGAGTTGGAGGTGGAACTGCGATATTACTTATCATAAAATATTGTTTAAGCTGTTGAAGAAAAATCTGAAGCCATTGCAGTCTACAAAACCAATGCAATAAAATTGAAGTTGAATTCTAAAAGTTGAAAAATTTAAATCTCTGACGACGTTGAGTATGGTTTTATTTTTCTACTTTTTTTTCTGAAGAACTGCCTTATGACCCATGTATAAAAATGGCAACTAATTACAGGTATATTAGATTGAGATTTTGCCTAACAAGTTATGAAAATAATACAAAAATTACCCATTATAGTAATTATTTGTCCAATTGGCACTTATAAACTTATGGAAAAGCATAACACAAATAAACCAACCTTTAAACCAATCGACAGCGTAAATTTAGCACCACATATGTGACACACATGCTTTTTGATTCCCGTGTGCACCTCTTTGTGCAGATTCAAAGCTCCCCTTTGCGAAAAAGCCTTATCGCAAATATCACATATATGCTTTTTGATTCCGCTGTGTACTAACAAATGCGCTTTGAGCGATTTGTCTGATTTGTAAGTTTTGTCACATAGTTCACACTTCACTTCTTTATCAATTGTGCTCTTGTGTGTCAGCATGTGGTACCTAAGCGTCTTTTTGGTTTTGTAAAACTTATCACACACTTTGCATTTCAAATTGTGCAATGAAGAATGCTGTCTCAAAGCAAGCTTCGTTGCAAAAGACTCGTCGCATTGTTTGCAGTAGAAGTTCACTAATTTATTGCGCATGCGGTCTAATAAAGTAGAAATTTTTATGTCATCGTCTTCGTCGTCATCATCATTGACACTCTCTGTATCCTGAAATTGGAAGAAGTCAGCATAATAACATAAAGCAATTGTTAATGTGTTTGCTAATAATTATTTTTAAAAATGCTTATGCTAAAAATATTAAATGTTGGCATCCTTTTTAAGACAGATTAAAAAAAGCAGCAACAAAGCAGATCAAAATAGAATAAGGATTAACGCTCGAAATATCTTACAATAAAATTACTATAATCACCTTTGTGTTTGTGTGCACTTTTTCTCGTATATATAATTTATGATTTGATTTTGTTATATCGCCTTTCTTTTTATGCACTTTCAAATGTTTATAATAGGAACCTTTTGATTTATAGGTCTTCGAACAATAATCACAAAAGTACTTATTCTTTAAATTTGAAGTTGCATTCTCATCATCGAAGCCATCTGAAATTAAATAAATTAATGATGCAACATATGAAATAATGGATTATTAATTAAGTAAGTATTTCTGACCTTTATTATTCAAATTTTCATTGTTCATGTAATCAATGGTGTCTCGTAAATTATATTCCACTTTTACTTGCACTTCTTCTACATGTTGCTTTAACAATAGTGAACACATTATTAACAAAATGTAATTCTATAAAATCAAATAATGAATATGGTATTTACCTTGTTTATGAGATTAGATACATTTACATGAGAAATAAATTGATGATCTTCTTCAGAGCGTTCAAACTTGACGTCCGTCGTATCCTGTTGATTATTAGATTCGCTATCTTGTCGCAAAAAAACGTCAGATTGATAGCATAACATTTTAAAGTCGTAAAATTTATATATCATATTGTAACACGACTCGCAAAGATGCTGAGGTAAGTTGTCGTGTTTGTTGAGCTTAAAAAGAACGACGGCGTTAGTTATAGACAGTTAAATGTACAACCTTATTGAAACTGACATTCAAAGATGTGCATTCTCTAAAACGATATGCGCAATCGTTTATGTGCAAACTATTTAGCTGCGAGTCGTTGTTCAAACAAGCACGGCATATCTTGGATTCTTTTCCATTCGCCAATCGATTGCTTTTCGTTTCCATTTCGAGATGTCTGAAATTGTTCATAAAGGCAGCCGCGTCAACGAAACTTCAGATACTATTTATTTTTATATGTTGGTCTTAACGCGCAAAAAATTTACTATCAATGACAGTAGTAATGAAAATTCAAACATCTACATTTAATATCACTTAGATTGTTTAAACTAAAATTTCTAAGTAATAAAATAACAAATATTTTTTTAATGTGTTCGATATTACCCCTATTTTAATGGGGGTAATATCGAACACATTATTTTTATATCTACTGTCGAGAGCCCGGAATATTTTTAATCAAGCGTAGAATGAGATTTTTGCTATTATTTAGGCATGCACACAAACGCATTTCCTACTCAGAAACGATGATATCAAGAACGCGCGATTTCTCACTGTTGGCAATAAAACACAATATATATTTTCACATTTTTTTCACAAATAACTCTGTGACAAAATACGATACACGCGTAACTTTATTACCAGAGTAAAAGTTACACGTGCGTCTTCGTCTAATATTATAAGTACTACTGGACGAAGACGATATAGAAATATCTAGGAGAGCAAAAGTTTTCACGAATAACTCTATCGCTGAGTTTTGCGGTTTATGCAAATAAACGTTCTCCTGTCGTACAATTACACTTTTTTTTAATAAATCTACTGATATGAGGCGTATAAAATACTTTTGACGGCATCGATCGTCTTATTCGCTACTCAGAATATTAGGCATTGAAAGTGTGGGAGCCTAGATTTGTTATGGCCAAAACTGGTCGACACTTGAGTAGAACTTACGTGACGGTTATTCTCTACACTGACAATCTTCCGGGCGTTCCGACGCGTCGTCTCGTGTCCGCTTTTTAGAACCATCTAGAGAGCACCGTTATTATTCAATGAAACATTACTGCAGCGCTCAATCTGTGTATAATTGCCACTCGTCACCACCCCTGCCCTAAATTGGTGATCCCGACAATCCCGCTGTTTTTTAAGTTTTTCACCTTATATTTGGGCATGGCGTATTGATTGCGCCTTGATAACCATAACCCATGACTAGGTAGCGGACGTCTTGATAGCGCCTTGATAACGATAACCCCTACATGACTAGGTAGAGGACAAGAGCGATAGTTAGTCCCCGAGGACGAAGAGTGACAGACTCTTTGAAACGTCGGACGCTCACATTTAAGTAAGATCGTTATGGCATCCGTAGCCAATGTCGATCATAAAACCTTGAAAAACAGCATTACCGCATTGATCGTTACCAAAACCTTTTTAAATAAATTAATAAACCATCCATACAAGCGTTGAAGTTATATAAATGTTCATTTACAAAGGTCTTGGTCATGGTCAAAGGGGTCATGCTGTTTTTTCGGTTTTTCCCCTTGTATTTGGACGTAGCGTCTTGATAGTGCCTTGTTAACTATAACTACGTGATAACTCCTACATGACTAGGTAGAGAACAAGAGCGACAGTTATTCTCCGAGGACGAAGATTGACAGACTCTTTGAAACGTCGGACGCTCACATTTAAGTAAGATCGTGATGGCATCCGTAGCCAATATCGATCATAAAAATCTAAAAACCTTTTGTAAATAAATAAATAAACTTTCCATACGAGCGTTGAAACGATATAAATGTTCATTTACAAAGGTCTTGATCACGGTTAAAGTGGTCATGCTTTTTTTTAAGTTTTTCACCTTGATTTTGGGCGTGGCGTCTTGATTGCACGTTGATAACCGTAACACATGACTAGGTATCTGACGTCTTGATAGCGCCTTGATAACAATAACCCCTACCTAACTAGGTAGAGGACAAGAGCGATAGTTAGTCCCCGACGACGAAAAGTGACAGACTCTTCGAAACGTTGGACGCTCACATTTAAGTAAGATCGCGATGGCATCCGTAGCCAATATCGATCATAAGAACCTGAAAAACAGCATGACCGCATTGATCGTGCCAAAACCTTTTGTAAATAAATTAATTAACCTTCCATACAAGCGTTGAAGTTATATATATGTTAATTTACAAAGGTCTTGGTCGTGGTTAAGCGGTCATGGTGTTTTTTTGAGTGTTTCCCTTAGTATTTGTGCATAGCGTTTTGATAGCGCCTTCTTAACTATAACTCCGCGATAACCCCTACATAACTAGGTAAAGAACAAGAGCGACAGTTATTCTCCGAGAACGAAGAATGACAGACTCTTCGAAACGTCGGACGCTCACATTTAAGTAAGATCGCGATGGCATCCGTAGCCAATATCGATCATAAAAATCTAAAAACTTTTTGTAAATAAATTAATAAACCTTCCATACGAGCGTTGAAGTGATATAAATATTCATTTACAAAGGTCTTGGTCACGGTTAAAATGGTCATGCTGTTTTTTTTAAGTTTTTCAGCTTATATTTGGGCATGACGTATTGATTGCGCTTTGATAACCATAACACACGACTATGTAGCGAACGTCTTGATAGCGCCTTGATAACGATAACCCCTACATGATTAGGTAGAGGACAAGAGATATCTTGTATGATATAAAAGATATGTCTTGGTCACGGTTAAAGCGGTCATGCTATTTTTTAAGTTTTTCACCTTATATTTGGGCGTGGCGTATTGATTGCGCCTTGATAACCATAATACCTGACAAGGTAGCGGACGTCTTGATAACGATAGCCCCTAAATGACTAGGTAGAAGACGGAGCGATAGTTATCAGAACGTCGGACGTTTGGTTCCGAAAAATATAAAATTATAAATAATTGTATAAATAAAAATGTAAATAATTATGTAAATGGTAAAAATGTGAATAAATATATAAAATCCATGTTTCTCAACATTATTGGCTGGCTTTGTTATTTCTTATTTTATGTCGATTTAAAAAAAAAAAAAAAAACACTAGCCAAAGTGGTCTGAGTTTTTTTTTCTTTTTTTAACCATTTTAAAACTCTAAAAATTTAGATTTTTGTTTGGAAGTACGTTTTTTATCATAATTGTCTTATATTAGGTCTTATTTTAATTTGAAAATATATAATTTATAATGAATAATAAAGTTTGTATAGAAAATTTCTTGGACTAAAATATTTTATTAAGTTTATTGGTCATTTTTTATATTCTGCTAAATATGCTGGTGCGTACATATTATAATAATTAGTTTTAATCGAAAAATCAGGAAATCGCTATTTTCTATAATCGACACTGGGTTTTATATTGCAAGTTTATTTAAAAACTAGAATCAAATGTGAAAAAATAATATAGAAAATGTAATACGCGTGCTTTGTTCATTAAAGTCTATAAATAAATGTTGTTTATTTGATTGGCAGACAACATTAAATATTAAATAATTAATAAAATATTCGTAAATTCTTTGCTCTGAAAATAAAAAAAGTAATTAAGTGGCACACAAAAACGAAGTTCTTGCAGAATCTTCGGATTGTATATATTCTCTACCTACAGTTGAAATAAGTGCTTTTTCCATGCACACTCATTGATGAAACTCTAGCGAATCATATCCTAGCGTACTTTGTAGTATTTTTTTAGAAATAAAAATAGATAGTATTTTTATTTCCTTATTTACAGATATCTGAGACATCTTTCTTAGACATTTTCTATTAAAAGTGAGTCGATTATTTGGAAACCAGACCAAAGAAACGTTTTCTTTTATAACGCAAACGACCATTTCCGTACTTCTGCGTTTTAAAATTAGTCAAAATACTCACACTTTATAAGAAACTACGTAGAAATATAATGTCAGAACAATTAATACAATTTAAATATACGTATACAACTTAGCTAAGTACCAATAATAAAAAACATGTTACAATTTTTTTTCAGAAATATGTTGCTGTTATTTTTACTTTGACTTCTTTTATATTTATTTCAATATATAGGCGGCATTTAATTGTTATTATTTTTCATAATTAATGATATACATCAAATGTTCGATTAATGAAAAAATCCGAAGATATCATTAAATTTGTGTTTTTTTTTTAATTTTGGAAACTGAAGTTGTATCATCCTTTATAAGAGCATGTAAGAGAGAGCGGCCACGTTATAATATATACTACTTTGTTTTCTTACAGTCCGACTATTTGCATCGTCGGACGCATGCACTCCTTAAGAGCTTGTTTATTAACCTTAGACCTGAAAAGAAGAAGCCGCAATAAACAATAGCACTGCATAAGGTTCGTATAATTTTATAAACTTCATTAAGAATATTTTTGTCTGTAATTGTTTTATACGTGGAAGCTAATTCTTCAGTCACTTCAAATATGGCATTGACTATTCGAATAAATAATGTGGTACAAACTCTGTACCATAAATATGCAATAAAAAAATGATTTGTTTTCATCAATACAGGAAAAACTAGATTAGGAAGTGCTAATACGAAGTATACCATACCATAAATGATGGATCCGAAGTGCATTGCAAAATTGAAATGCAGTCGATGTTTTTTTCCTGCTGCTGAAGGGTCGGCTGTATCGATTAATGAAGCAATCAAAGAGTAAGTTTCGGTTAGATGTTAATTATATTGCTTACATCGATCATTTTGCTCACTGTTGAATAAATTACAGTAGTGACTAATACAAAAAAAAATATGAATAAAAAACAATTTAGTATGAAATCAGATATACGACATTGAGAATATTGAGGGTGAACTCGACAAATGCATGTTGAATAAAGGTGTTTAGATGTTAAGGGCAAACTAAACCCACAAGTCTAATCACCGTCCGTCGAGATGAGGTGCTCTTTGTATTGGAAAACATGCTTTAAGTTTGCATTTCTTTTGCCTTGTTAAGACATGTTATTTATTTATTATTTTATAATATTTTTGAGATATTTTCTGAAATCTACTGTTGTTTTACTTTTCGAGTTTTGAGTTATTTTATTTTAGAAAAAAAACATTAGAATGCGCCCTTAATATTCTGGGCATCAAATATAATCCTTCGATGGAATTTTTCTTCCTCCTTAGACGTGTGATATTTCTTGTAGCACTGATTGAAATGAGCTTAATTGTTTCAGGTATTTAAAAGTACATTTACCAGAATCTGAAGATAGCGTTACACATTTGATACCGAAAAAATTTGAAGAAGAAGAAAACCAAGGAAAATACGCAGAATCAATAACTTACGATTTGTTTAGTAACCTTAAACTACCTGCAGAAAATCTAGGTCCTCTTTGGCTAGTCTGCTTCCATGGAACTAATTTTAATAAAGAACCAGAACCTAAAACACTGGATGAAGAATTAAACAAAAAATGGATAATCGGGGAAAATGATTTTACTGTTTTCTGTAAATATGGAGGTATTTAAAATGTATTAAAAATAAAAAATAGGTTTAAGATTTTGCTGGTAACATTAATAGTATATTTAAGCTTACATATTTTATCTAATATACTTGATCAACGTTATATTTATTATTTATACTGCCAGCTGCATTAAAATGTTCACATTTGTTGAATAAACTTCAAAAATAACTTAACTCTTTACTGCTATGCTGTTTTTCAAAATCATAGCGAGAAATGCTACCATTTATATTTATTTTTAAAGAAAAAACATTTTTTTTCTCATACTTTATTGTAGTCTGTAACAAACTTCATTCTGCTTCTTTCTTGCTCGTTCACATGTACACCTAATTGTAAGAACGAGATGCAGAAATTTAACAAGTGGAATTTATTTATATCAGCAATTGAAAACATTTAGTTGTTACATTGGAAGATTAAACTGCTTATTTTAGTTGAATTCAACTAATTTAACTGATATCACGTTTCCTCTAAGACCGTTATTCCTATTGCTATCGTTAAATTATTTTAACCTGCATAATGATGACGGGCAATGAGTCATAAATTTTATAATTTGCTAAAATACATTTTTTGTAATTTTGTAAGTTTTTTATCATTAAAATGCTAAGTGGATAGTAGTTAGATTTTATAAACCTGCCCAGTTGCATTTTATTCAGTTCATTTTACACAACAATAAATATGAATACAAAAATATTTCATACCATTGACGCACTGGCGCAGTAGCAAGTTTCCAAATTCGAGAATTATGAGGTCAACGACGATTATTTTTAGTATTTCTCACTACTTTCATAAACGACGTTATATCTTTGTTTAGCAATGAAAGAGTGAATGGTAAAAATAATTTTTATCATTTCTTAATCAATTATAGGTTAGATTTTTATGTCTGAGTATTATATTTCATATTAAAAATTTTGAAGCATGCAAGACGATTTGGCAACTCCTCTCAACAATAATTAATCACTTTTTATGTTCTGCTTGACCCATGTACTGTTTATAAATTAATATTATAAGTTAACATTTGTTACAGGAAAGTTCTTTACAGCTATCATAGAAATCAAATCATTTTGTGACGATGAAAATAAAGAATTCAAAATAAGAAACGAAACAAAAAAACTATTCGCGTCACGTCAAGCAAAAATAAGCAAAGGTAAAGTGTATGCACTAAAACAACTGGAAAAGGTTTTAACAATCTTGAAAGATCAAGAAAATATTTCGGAAGACAATATTAACACATTTGTATTCTGGCCTTTTTTGAATAAATGCAAGGGTGCCGAAGCAGTACCAAGATGGGATGGGGAAAAACACCCTAGCCATGTGTTTACAGATGTCCTTGATTCTAAACAAGATATCTTTGATAGTTGGTTTCACAAGGACATTTTGGGCGGAAAGTCGATTGATGAAATAAGCTTTCATAATATGCTTAAAATGTATGTATACTAAATATGTAACATTACAATTACCAAAAATATATATATATATATATATATATATATATATATATATATATATATATATATATATATATATATATATATATATATATATATATATATATATATATATATATATATATATATATATATATATATATATATATATATATATATATATATATATATATATATATATATATATATATATATATATATATATATATATATATATATATATATATATATATATATATATATATATATATATATATATATATATATATATATATATATATATATATATATATATATATATATATATATATATATATATATATATATATATATATATATATATATATATATATATATATATATATATATATATATATATATATATATATATATATATATATATATATATATATATATATATATATATATATATATATATATATATATATATATATATATATATATATATATATATATATATATATATATATATATATATATATATATATATATATATATATATATATATATATATATATATATATATATATATATATATATATATATATATATATATATATATATATATATATATATATATATATATATATATATATATATATATATATATATATATATATATATATATATATATATATATATATATATATATATATATATATATATATATATATATATATATATATATATATATATATATATATATATATATATATATATATATATATATATATATATATATATATATATATATATATATATATATATATATATATATATATATATATATATATATATATATATATATATATATATATATATATATATATATATATGGTTAATATTTCTAGGAGTCGGATTACTCCGCGTACTTTTTTGATTCCGTGTGGAATCATGGTCCCTACGTTTCGGCCAGATTCGCCCGGCCATCCTCAGGGGAAAATTGAGAATATGAACATCCGGTGTGGGCAAAGCCCAGCATGTGGTTGTTCAGATCTGAACAACCACATGCTGGGCTTTGCCCACACCGGATGTTCATATTCTCAATTTTCCCCTGAGGATGCTGAACAACCACATGCTGGGCTTTGCCCACACCGGATGTTCATATTCTCAATTTTCCCCTGAGGATGGCCGGGCGAATCTGGCCGAAACGTAGGGACCATGATTCCACACGGAATCAAAAAAGTACGCGGAGTAATCCGACTCCTAGAAATATTAACCAAATATTTCTCCGCGAAAACGCATTCAACCACATATATATATATATATATATATATATATATATATATATATATATATATATATATATATATATATATATATATATATATATATATATATATATATATATATATATATATATATATATATATATATATATATATATATATATATATATATATATATATATATATATATATATATATATATATATATATTTGGTTTTTTTTTAAGTTTGTCAATTATATTTAAGGTACATCATATTGAACTGTGGTGTTTTTGTCAAGGAAGTTGATGATGATTCGTTGGCTTTTCTTAATCAGCAACAATTGCAAATATTGAAAATGAAACCGAAGAAAGATGGTTCTCCACATTATTTTGATGGAAATGTCGGATCAGGAAAAACATTTTTAATGCTACGTAAGCTAGTGATATTGTGCGAGGAAGAATTGATCGATTCTGTAAATAAGGCTGTATATATATGTACTTATGATTTATTAAGGTTATTACGAATTAATTTATAATTTTTTTATTATTATTATTATTATTATTAACATATGATATAATCGTTTGGTTTTAGGCATGATTTTCGGCTAAACCTTAAACTAAACCTTCAACAGCTGGAAAATGAGAGAGGCAAAAATTATAACGAATATATCGACACTCTAATGCATACAGATAAATTGACAAAAAAGTATAGGCATATTTTTATAGATGAACATGTTCATCATAAAATGTCTAATGATCATCAAAAATTGTTAAAACTTTTAAAAGATATTAGATTGGTTGATGATGGAAATTTTAATGAAAAATTCAAGCATCGTGATGGTGATTTTTGGTGTTTTGCCGCTGGACTCTTTTTACAAACATGGAAATATCCTCAAGATCAAAAACTAAACAACGATTTTATTTTAAAAACCAATTTCAGAAACACAAAAATAATTCATAGCATTATAGTAGATTGTGGTGTGAAAAAATTTGGAAGGCAAGAGAATACATATAAATTAGGTTATGACGTAATAGACCCACCACCAGCATTTTGGCTCCATAGTAATAAAGACAAATGTGGTACTGTGTGTAAAGTCATACTAGATTTATTTTCGAAAGGTACAAATTTTTCAAATGTGTGTGTATCGTGTGTAACCACATGTATTACTGCAAAAAATCTGAATGATGCTATAGGCTCTAAAATAAAACATGATTTCAAACCATATGCAGAAACTGATTATAATAAAGTAAAATATGTTAGTAAAGAAAAACCTACAAAAACATCAAATAATTTTTTGTTTGTCAAAAATCAATCGATTGCAGGGTTACAGTTTCCAATAGTAATTTTTTGCTTAGCAGCACTGAAGCGTTATCAAAGAGGAGCTAAAGCTAATGCAGAAATTATGAAGCATTTTACGAAGAAGCTCAACTATAATGACGAAGAACTATGTGACTTGAATTACGATTTTTACACTAATGTGTCCAGGTGCACATCTTTATTAATTGTGATAAGCAATAATAAAATTAGAAAAAGAGTAATTAACCACAAGCTATTTAGAAAATATGATACTCAAAGTAATTATTTATGTCGCAAGTAATTATTTTTTATCCCAAAGACAGGCCCGGTCGGTAAGATAATTTCCCTTTCATTTGCTCGCGTGCTAAGTGACGAGAATGAGTGAGAGATAAGAGCGTGCAATTGTACGCTCTTAGCTCACCCACTGGGCCTGCTCGTAGGAATACGATTAATAAAAGTTTTGATACGTTTTCTCTGCGTTAAATAATTTTTGCACAAACTTTCGTTCGCGATATGACGAACATTCTCAGGTACTGAATCAAATGAGCGTATTTTTTTATTTTTGTCGCAGCATCCATAACATCTCCATAACAATCAAATAACCATGCCTGAAACATATTAGGAGTATCAAAACTTTTGTTAAATATATATTACACTTACAGTTTTTCTGCCTTGTTTTTTTTAAATTTAAGTGAATATTGTTTTTTATTAATTTTAAGGACATGTGCACATATGTGTGAAGCCCAAAATCATATTAAAATTTATTATAAATTATGTAAATGTATTTTTAATAAACAAAGAGCAAGATAGCCTCGTAAATTTGTATAAAAAAGTTCTTCAAATGTGAATTTTTATATTAAAATAACAAATTATATATACTAGTTTAATTATCCTGTCACAATTTCCATGACTTGATTATTTAACCACTTAGTTAACCATATATAATTGAAAGAATCTAGTGCATCAGATTTTTGGCATGAATAAATATACAAGGTCATTCATTTTATAAGTATGTATATCTATTGCAACGGGACTGGTGACGCGATTTAATAAAAATCAATGCGGTATCATCGACTATCACTAGGAGACCCTGAGTCAAAATGTTTATCTATTTTAGTTTAGCCTGATCAATTATTTGGTTTAAAAGTGACTATTTTATAGATTTTGAGATTACCAGTAACTGTTGTAGTTTTATATAAAACAGTAAAGGGGGCAAAAATGTTTTATAATAAATCGACAAAACAAACTATTATACTGCACGAGAACAAGCTAATTCCTGATCGTTAAGCTGCTATTGCGCTAGATGTATTTATTGTAAGCTACTAGGCGGGCATTTTCGTAAAATCGTGCCGGCGCCGTCGCAGTGGAAATGCTCGTTACCGAGCGTTCCCACTGCAACAAAAAAATTAAAAAAAAATTCAAAAAAATTAGGCCGCAAAAGTAATAATTGTTTTTCCGCCCTCCTATTGATCAAAATACAGTTTGAATATACTTTGACCAAAACTCTTAAATCAGAAGTACGTAGTAATATTGATAAGGTAGCTATCATATTTTTTAAATATAGTGTAATATTCAAAAGCATACTAACTGTTGCGACCTCTTCCCTTTGGAGATGGCCGTCTTTTCTTCTCGAAGGACCACCGTCTCTCGAAGGAATTAAGCGCCTCGATCTATTAAAACGCTTTATTATCAGAGTTTACATTCTCGGGACGCACGACTACACGCCACCAGCGCCGCGCCGAATCATCTGTCACAGAAAAAACCCACGCACGGCCGTAACACAATTTTATTCGGCCATGCACAAATATATGTAAAACATTGTCTGAACACTAACCATGAAGCAATATGCAAGATGCGACGTCTCTCTGTACTTCTTCCTCTGTTTATTTTCCCCTGAGAGATTAGTTGGCTTAATTTGTATTTTGGACTGAGCCAAATGATAGTTCTAAAACTATAATTAATTTTAGAACTTTCATTGCGTTGAGCTTAGGTTCGAACAGTAAATAGACGTTTCGCAATTGGCAAGTTAACTTTTATAGACATTTTAAAGCAGCATTTAATTTTACTAGTGCCAATCAGTTAAATTATATTTTCGCTAGTAGAAATATATATCTACTAAAAATGTATTTGGACTTTACTAGTGAAAATATAACTTCACTGAAAAATACACATTCAATATAACATTTTTACATCGCAGGTAAATAAATAATGATAAGTACGTAAATGTATATATTACTACGTATGGAAAAGTTTAAATCCTATGATTTTACTAGCACCTGCCAGATAAATTATATATTCACTAATAAAAATAATATATCTACCTGTGACAATAACAGTTAAAATAATATTTTCGGGATAGATTTGAGACTGTTCAGTTGTATTCAGATTTTTTTTGAGGATTAACCCGATAATTTGAGATATTTAATTAAATGACATGCATTTTCCTGACCTAATTCAAAGAGGGGAGCAAATGCCTTCATTTGCCCCTCCCCCCAATTGACGTCACTGTTTTTAAATAAAGTATTACTAAGCTATCGTTCACAATACCATCTTTCAGGCTAAAGATGGCCAAACTTTTCCAGTAGGGGGGGGGGGGTGTAAAAGTTTGCCAGTCAATGGTCATTTTTTTTTTATTTTGATTTTATTAGGATTCATAGTATTTCATTAAATGATATGCATTTTTCTGACCAAATTCAATAGATAGCAAATGCCTCCACCTGTCCCCTATAAATGACGTCCAATTAATAAATAGCTTTAATTTGATGTTTTAATTGAATGGTGCAGAAATCGCAAATGAATTAATTATTATAATTAATTCTATATTTGTATATTTATTTAATATTCGGTTTGCTCATATTCTAAAAGGCTTAGACCAAAACTGTAAATGTCAAACAGTCCAATACGTTAGCAACATTATTTGTTGTTTTTAAAAATCGTGGATTAAACTTGCTATTAGTATTAATTTATTATCTGGTTATTTGAAAGAAGCAAAGAAAAAATGGATTCTGTTAATGGTATATGTGCAACGATAATTAAACAAAACGTTGAAATAGGTTAGAAAAATAAAATATGTATTCTCGAACCATCTCAAACAATAAATGATGTTATTTTTTCAGAAATTCTCGATGTTATTCCATTGCTAAAATGTTCTCAAATGGTAATTTTTAATAATAAAATACAAAAAAATATGGTAAATAAACGAGACTTGTATGTTTTCAGTATCAACGTAACAGAATTGGAACAAATGTAAAACAGCAATCGTTGTTAATAAATGAAATCGTAAGTTTCACTTGTGACGTATGTGGAAAAAAATATGATAACAAACAGTCTCTCGCCAGTCACATGATTATTCATATTAAGAAAGTACTGCACGAATGTAAAAAGTGTCCCAAATCATTTCATTTCAAATATCGTCTTAAGCAACATATGAAAATCCATTACGGTGAAACGGAACACAAATGCGATTACTGCCAAAGGTCGTTTATATTTGAATTTCACCTTAAAAGTCACTTACTCTGCCACAAAGACATGCAAGATATTAAATGTAGCGTTTGTGAAAAGATGTTCAAAAACAGCCGTTTGTTGACCTTGCATATGACGATTCATACGGGCGAGAAGAAATACAAATGTGAACATTGTGAGAAAATGTTTCACGAAAAGTCGTACCTAGCGAAGCACATTCAACTCATCGCGGGAGACAAAAAATTCAAGTGTCAACATTGCACGAAGGCTTTCAATCGAAAATATATGTTCAAGCGACATATGGAAACTCACAAAAGCAAAATCATATAAAAAAATGCTAGTCGGTTAATTTACTGACTTAATCGATCTCATAAGTTGGACCAAATCTGATTTGTTCTATTTGTGTTGTCTAATTAAGGTATATATACAGTGGCGTAGCTATGGTGGGGCGGAGGGGGCGGGCCGCCCCGGGCGGGATTTGCTTGGGGGCGGCATATTCGCGATGGTATCGTCTAGTATCGTCTGGTTCTTAACCCTGAATGCACTAAAACATATATAAATCCACGAATAACAAGAGCATAATAATAACCAATTTATTATTTTAAGAAATGCTGATTTTATGACCCTGCAAAAATTGTATGGGGGGGCGGCAATTTTAAGGATCGCCCTGGGTGGCACATACTCTAGATACGCCACTGTATATATAACATTAAGTATCATACATCATTATTATATTTTATATTTATTTACAATCAATGTACATTACGATGTATTACAAAACATATATTATCATATTTTTTCAAGTTAAAAATGTATTTTTATGATTGTATTGTAATAATAAAATATATTATCAAGTAAAAAATACTAAATATGTTTTAAATCCACTTTACTAAATCGATTCCTGAATCTAATTCCATTTTTTCAAGATTGTGCATAAGGCTGATTTTATTTAGAACACTATTTAATGATCAGCTGAAATATCATCATCATCAAAAATTATATTGAAGTATTAAACTTGGTTATAGTTATAGTTATCAATGTAATACAGATAATGTCCTTTCTACGATTCAATGTTAATCAAATTCAAAAGATGAATTTACTACAGGTAAGAAATGGTGTCGGTCTAAGTCTGTTCTATATCATCAGTCTCGATTTGGTAAGTTCCACTGGTCGTGAGCTCAAGGCCTGAACTGTAGTGTAGTTCCAATTAGGAACTGGAGATGTAGATCACAAGTCGGAAGTGTTTATTTGTTATTAAATGTATTTCAATAAACGTACAAGGAATTACAAGGTTTATGCTAATGAGCAATACATAAAAAAATATATATTTACAGAACAATTGGATAAATTTATTTACAATAATATCTAGAACACAATGCGTCCATCAACTGTGAGTATCTGGATGAGAACAAAAAAATATTATCTGACAGATGGTTAAAAAATTTGATTACTGTGCTTATTGGGGAGCAATATTCCTGTATTGCATGCAGTACTTAAAAAAACTCAATCAAATTTGGTGGAACACAAAAACTTCTAGAATCTCCGGATTGTGTATTTCCTACCAACGACTCGAGAGAATCTTATCCCAGCATACTTTATAGAATTTTTTTGGAAATAAAAATGGATAATGTACCTTAGAAACATTTTTTGAACCTTCTTTTCATTAAAAGGTTGGTTGGACTGATTAGGAACCAGACTAGAGAAACATGCTGAGAGTACTAGGCACTAGGTGATTTTACAAAGACACAGTTCCCTCGAGCTCCTTAATTGCTGCGTGTATGGAGAGATTTAAATACAACTTTTCGAAGTAGTTATTTATTCTTTATGGAAGTTAATAAACTAAGAGATTAAAAGTAAGTATAATGAAATGAGGAAGTTAAAACAATTTTAAATTCTAATAACTACTTTACTAATACGTATATTTATTCAGCTACTTTGTAATCATCTGAACAAAAGGTTTTCTGAGTGAAATGTATATTACTGGAATGGCTTTGATGATTTTGTAATGAAAAGTAATTAAAACATAAAAGCGATACACAAAAGAACATTGCTCTCGTCTAACTACAAGTTAACATTTTTAACATTACTTTTTGGTTACGATGTTTATATATCCACTATACTTCGTATGTGTTTTTACTTATTATGATGAGAAAATTCATGTATATCGAATTAAACGCATATGTAACAATCAGTTATTTCCAATAAAAAACTAAAAAATAATATCTTAATAATGTAAAATGATTTATCCCTCGTTTTATGCAGTTAAGAAAAATCATATTTTATAAAATTCATTATTTTGAGAGATATGTGCATTCAAATAAATACATTGTTCCATAAAACGAATTGTTTGTGCATTGTAAGGTAAATTTTTGCATTTTTTGTTTAGAAAAGAATTCGCTGCAGAGAGTTATTCATAAGGTATTAGAGAAGGAGAGTTAGTTTGTTGAAAACATACGACATTAATGGAAAAGGACAAAAAAAATATTTGTAATAATTTTTATTTCATAAAATATTACAATTTAGTAATTAAAGGACATATATATTTAAAATATCAATATTAATTAGTATATGCACCATATTCCATATTTTTGGCAGATTAATATCTTAATAATGACAACAACCTATGAGAGAATCTTTAACATATTTTCATTCACAATTCTATTGATCAATATAATCAGTAGATGATACGTATACATATTTATTTATTAAATCACACTTAGTACTTATAGTAGACCACATTTAATATTAAACAAATTTATTTTGAACATTGATAATAAACATTTTCGTATAATGTAAGTAATTTATTATGCTTAAACATTTATAGTAATAAAATATCTGAAAATAATTACATCATATTGACTAATTTCTGTGTTGAATAGCCGTGTGTATGGCAAGAGATTGTTTGCTTAAAAATAATTTTCCGCAAATGCCGCAGTTAACGTCCGTGTTGTCTACGTGCAAAAGAACATGTTCACTTAGATACCATTTATATTTGAATACTTTCCCGCACACTCCACATTTATACCCTTCTCTTTCTCCTATATGTACTTCTAAATGACGCGAGAGGGATCTCTTGGTTTTGAACATTTTATCGCAGATTTCACATTTGTAATTTGCAACTAGTTCATGTGTGATTACATGCCGCTTAAGAAGATAATGAAAATGAAACGATTTGGAACAAAATTCGCATTTATATCTTTTTTCATCCTCGTGTATAATCAAGTGAACCAATAACGATCGTTTGGTTTTGAACAATTTTCCGCATTTTTCGCACCTTAGATCTTTATCGTCCTTGTGGGATTTTATATGCTCAATGAGTTTGCATTTAAAATTAAAGGTCTTTTCGCAAAGTTCGCATTTAAATTCCGGGCATTCTGTATTCATATGTATATCCTTTAAATGTTCATGTTGAAAGGTTTTCGGGCAACGTTCACATTTATATACACGTTTTATTTGTTCTCTTTTTACAATCGTTGGTTTTGGAGGTGATTGGTCTGATTTTAACATGTTCTCATATTCTACTTCCGGTATATCTTTATGAAAAATGCGAAGATGTCTCTTCAAACAATATTTTTCATTAAATGGCTGTAAACATTTCTTGCATTCGAATATTTGCTTCAACTCGATCGACTGCTTATTTTTGAGCATTATTTCAAGTTTATTGTCTGGTAAGTCATTATGAAAGATGCGAAGATGCCTTTTTAAATAATATTGATCTTTACAAGGTTGTAAACAATGTATGCAATTAATTGCTTTATTTTTATTTTCATTGAGAATTGATTTTCTTGTTTGAGCAACAGCACGAGTTGCAAGAGATTGCTTTTTTTTGTGGATTATTACAGGTTTATTATTATCTGCAACATCTTTATGTAAAATGAGAAGATGTTTTCTAAGATTATATTCATCTCTAAAAAGCTGAAAACAATGTACGCACTTAAATGAATCATTTTTAATTAAAGATTGATCTTTACTCTTTGAGTCACTTTTAGCGACTTTTGAATCATTAAGGCTAGCTCCTGTACGAGCAAGCGATTGCTTAGCTTTTAGCATTTTGAGTTTAATACGTGATTCGTCTTTATGAATCTGAAGATGTCTCTGAAGACAATCTTCGTCATTGAAAAGCTTCGAACATTTCAAACACTCAAACGTTTTCCCTATAATCGAAGCTATATCTTCATCATATAAATCATTATCAATTTTTGCATTGATAAAATTTTCTTCTGTATAAAGTACATTAGTTGCTAGCAATACTTTGTCGCATTTATTTTCCGCTGCGTTATTATGAATCTGCATATGTCTTTGTAGGCAGTCATCGTCGTTAAAAATCTCCAAACAATGCGAGCATTTGAACGTCTTCCCTATAATCGGAGCTACATCTTCATTTTTTGTATCTTGAAAATTGTCTTTAAAAACAATTTCTTCAGCTGCAGGTTGTCTTTCAAAAACTTCAGTTTTCACTTTGTGATTTTGAATATGTTTCTCTAAGCATTCTTCGTTATTGAAATGCTTAAAACAATGAATGCATCTGAATATTTTCACAATAATTTGAGTTGTAACTTCATTGTTAGTGACTTGTATGTTATCTGCAAAAAAAATGTAAAATGATCAGTAATCTGCAACATATGTATGTACAAAATATTTATATAATACTACCTGATTCAGAAGCCATTTCTTTTAAAAATTCGTCTGCAATATCCATGTCACTCGCTTCCAAACTGATATCGTCAATCATCGTAAAACGAGTATCCTTAAAATAAAATTATATCATAGTTATATCAAAATAAATAAAAATAATTTTAAAATGGTAAAATTACTTGATCGTCAGAAATATTCGGATGCATCAATTTGAGATGTTCGCAATCTTGGTCTGGAATATAACATCAATAAATACATATTATTGAAAGAAAGGAACATTAAAAATGTGTTATTAACCTTGATCCCCGTTGTTTTCTAAGCTCATCTCCAATTTTGTAAGCATGTTCTACACAAACATTTATTTGAGTAACACAACATTGACATTAAATATTCCATATTGTCTTGCCTGGTTCTTTTTGCGCAATTCAGTGTCAGATTGCCAACACATTTTTTTGAAAATGTAACATTGAAGCAACATATCGCAGCAAGATTGACAAAGACTTTGAGGTAACGCATCGTCGGAGTCGACCTTTAAATGTAACAAAATAACATATTACATTATGCATCACCAAATTTGTATACCAGTAAAGCTACTAACGCTCAGCGATGTGAAATCTGTGTAACGTAAATCGAAATGGTTAATGTGCAAACTCTGTAAATGTGTGCTATGACGTAGGCAAGCCCTACAAACGTTAGATTCGTCTTCGGAAGCATCCATCGTTAAAAATTCAACATCATCAGAATCCATCTCGAACAGTGCATATTTTTATTCATAAATTAATCTTAGAAATCTGATGGAACATGACAGGTCAATTTGACAGTTGTGCGTTTTAAATTTTGGCCTCAATATCCTTTGTTCTGTTAGGTATATCTAGAATTATTTTTAAATATAACTTGATTATTATTAATATTAAAAAATATGTTGTAGAAAGGGTGTTCGATAATAATCTTACCGCTTAGATATTTACTAAAAATTTGCTAATAATTTCCATGTATTACTTATGACTTTACGCTCGTATTTACATTTTTTTATTGGTACGTGTATAGTTTATGTTATTATAAATGCTTTTATTTATTAATTTTACAATTTCTAGCTTTAAGTTGTCTTATTAACAACAATATTTTTAAAATTATTTCCGAAAAATGCAAAATCGGATATTCTCATTTATAGAGCTATTTTGTTAAAATTAAATTTGTTTGAATATTTTTAAATGTTTTACAACCGCTATATTTTTTATATCACTGCCTTGAGAAAGGGTGCTTCCGCACTAGATGTTCAAAAATATGTATTCTTTTTTAGAAGCTTTTAATAAAGGTCAGAAGTATATATGTAAATATGTAGTAAAAATTAGTTTAAGATTTTTTTAATCTTCACGACAGCCTAGGTAGGAAGTTGGGCATAGCATTCATCCTTGTAGTGTACCCGAAGTAAAGCTCGACCATGCAAAGGTCGTGGTTGCTTATAGACCTTATCCAACTAATAAAGAGAGCTGGCTGCCCTAAGCACAAATAAATACTGTGCAATAATAATATTATAAGCAATTCCAATCAAATAATTGAACTTATGTTCTGATAAAGCAGCAATTTGTAGTCGACACTAGTGACGTCCCTTGACAAAGTGCCACCCTCGGACAAGTTTTGTAATGCTGGCCTAACAAAATGGCACCAATAATATGCGTGGCACGCGGGCGATCGATAAATGTGATAGCCCAGTGGCTCCCAAACATTTTCGAGGCTCGACGCCCTTGCTGAGTCCAGATTTTACCAGTGCGCCCTATGTCAATTTTTAACAAGTACATTTTGCGAAATAGAAAATTAAATTGTGAACATTTTCTACTAGCGGCGCCATCGCGAGGAAACCGCGGCGCACATTTTGGAAGCTACTGGGTAACATCGCAGTCTGAATGAAAAGTGTCTTGCACATTAAATGCCTTTTGTCACAACCTCTAAGTACAAAACAGGCTTTTTCAACTCTGTTTTTCCTGAAAAATAAATATAAAAACCGAACCAGATCTAATATATTTTTCCCTAATCCTGAAATTTTTTGTTAGCATATAACAGAATTACACGTTGTATTAATAAATTGCTTGATTTCTTTATATTTTTTTATAAATAATTACCAACAGAATCTCCCCACGGTCTAGACTTTTCATGACCTTTCTTTTAAACTGTCAAGACACTACTTACCCAAACATTGATGATTTTAATACTTCAAATCAGGCATTCATATGCGTATATGTATTACTCTTTCTTATAATTAAACTGCAAGTCGCATCAAATAATTTTATTTATCAGTCATTACAGTTACAGTCACATTTAAAAGTCTACTACAATAGTTGTATAATTATATACTAAACATGTATATTTATATAGAATAGAAACATTTAATATAAAAATAACAATAATAAAATACATTGGGTTGAATTCGAAAAAATAAATAAATAGTTCTTAAATCTAAAAATAAATAATATATGTATAGTAAAAAATAAAATTATTTTATATAATAAGCTTAATGTTTGGAATGATTTTAAAATGATAAAATCGAAGATTTTTATTTAAAACACAAAATATGGACCCAGAACCATTACAGAAATGATAAGGTATTCTTAAGTAATAAAATAAATAAAATTGAAGTTAGGCATCTACTGACATCAATAACTTATATCTATTAGCGCATGTTACAATAATGTCTGCAGCAATGAAATACTGCTGGTTTTAGGACTTCGCTCTACATTTATTTAATTATAATAATGAAATTGTTGAAAACACTGAAACATCAATAAAACCGGTTACATGTAAACAAACACATATACTACTGTGTTATATTTGTAAATTTCTAATCTATTATATCCAATTTGAATTCCATAATTTGAAAACACATTAACATTATTTTATGATAAACACATTTTTAAATCTATAATATATACCATTAAATGACATAATATAAATATGTTTATGAGTAATCACTACAAATAAAACAATAAATATATTATGTATCTTAGCTTAAAACATTCAGAGTTTAAAATATTGTTTTTTGAGAAGAAATACGTTTAATAATTATAACATATTTTTATAATATGATAAAGATTCACCTTCTTTATTAAAATGAACAACCTAAAATTCTAGTGACTTGTTGCAATTCCGACAACCCTGTTTATCGTGGCTAAAAGAATGGGAAAATACAACGATGGGTTAATAACACAAAAACTTATCTAAGATTTGTCATGTTAACAGTAGAGGAAAACATGTTTTTTAAACATATATGAGAAACGTTTCGTAGGTTTCTGTATTCTTAATCCATCAATAAATCAGTTACAGTAAACGTTGATGAATTGAATTAAATCTCAACAGACAACTATAAATCTCCAAAAAGGTCGATATTCAATGACACGGATTTTTATAAACACTAACATACATCAATTTTATATTTTAACATAGAAAGTAGACCACACACATTTTGCAGCCGTTTAATAAGTGACTTATACTAAATAATTTAATTGTGCATTCGTCAAATAAGTCAATATACGTCTTTGGTACATTGATAATAAATTCGTTTTACTTTGCATTACAATTTTCTTTTATATATCACAATAATGAGTTAATTGCGCAATATTATATATCGCTTAAAGCTTTCCACGACTAAATACAGGCAACGTTCAGTTCTATATTTACCATATCATAAAAGACATCCCTTAAATAAGCATTATATACTTTTCCTATCCATAATTTTCCATCACACGAAGAAATTCGAAGGCAAAATACTCCGATTGGTAAATTTGATTTTTACCTAGAACAAATTATTACATCATAAGACATTTTGCCGAAATAACTGTAAATTATTATTATCCAACAAACGCTTTTGCCATACTGATCATTAGATCACTAAAACATATTATTTTTAGCAATTTGACGTTTTAATAGTGACGAGTGCACATTTATAAACATAATACATCAATAATAAAGACAACATTTATATTTTCATTTGCGCTTGCAACATATTCATTGATAATATAATGTGCGAATCTGAAAAATATAATAAAGCATATAAAAATTAATGAATATGTACAAGCATAACTGATATAATTATGTTATACTCTCTATTTTAAAAGAGCATAGTATATTTAAATCAGTAAAACAACTAACAAAACTTTTTTTACCTGAAATGTGGTATTAATTGTTTTAAATGCAGCTCGATGTTGTTGCATATTCATTCTGAAATCAATATCAGCAAAATATATAAACAAATTATGATGACACTTTAATAATATGTATAAATATCTATATTTATTTACCAGTTTTGAAAGTTACGTTGGCCGTTGTACGTATAATCCAAGGCCCTTTCAGCATTGATTTTATTCTATAAAAGTGAAAATAATTAATGATTTGATTAAATATTATGAAAAAATAATAATGACGAAAATGTTAAAATTTGCATATTAATTATTATATTGTCAGAACCACCCAGATTTTTGCGATGAAATTTGTCGCAAGGACTTGCTAAAAGCCTATCAAAATATTTGTTTTTTTATTTGTACTTTCTAAGAAGTTTTTTACTACGGCGAGAACAAACATATATTTGTTGAAAAAGCACTTGGCATTTTAGTGTATACCACCTAAATAGCTGTAGCATCAAAAAGGCTAAGCGATTTTCATCAAAATAAAAGCTAAGACAATTTACATTCAAGGCCAGCGATATTTTTCTAATTAACTGATATTTCCAATAAATAAAAGTATTTGGCCATACAACACAAAATTTGGAATGTTATGTTATTTTACCTTAAAAACTGCCTGAATTTTTTTCTGTATATTTATAAATATTATTAAAGGAAAGTGTTACACAAATTGTCTTGTGTGTCTGACTAGTATTTTGCCTGTCTTAACCAGAAGTAAAATTCTACTTTATTATCATAAAATTATGAGAGCCATTTAGCCGCTCAGCACGAAACTTTTGATTTGCAAAAAACAAGTTAAAATAAGTAAGGTAGATTTAACGGAAAAATAGATTTGAATCTAAACTGTACCCAAGCTGAAGCCCTCGTATTACTTCGACGTTTTTTTAAAAAAAAAGTTCGGAACTAAAGTTGTATTTTATTGACAATTTTTAATTTTTGGACTTTTTGATTTATCGATATTTTTATTATATAATATTTTTACCCTTTTTTATTTTTGAACAGTTTGACTTTTATTTTTTTGAATTGACGCCATTTTGAAACAAGATCGCGGACAAGACTGTCTAACGATTTTTTTGTTTTTTTAATTGATTACTAAGATTTTTTTTAAATAACCGTCTTTTTGACACAAAATCAAAGTTGCTAATGCACCTAGCCGAGATAACCGTCGAAAAGACCTTACACTTTTCTGCAATTATTAGTCGATCAATTTATTAACTGTGAAAGAAATTGTTGACAAAATAATTATCGAATATGATTCTAATAAGAATATTTTTCAATATCTTTAATTTGCGTTAAATATGTTTGACTGTTATCGCTTGCGCTTCTATGTGCGCAATTATCCTATTTAAGAAATATAGGTCACCGATCCGTAGCCGCTCGTATATGTACGCTATATATAATAATAATAATGTTACTTTTACCTGATTCCTCTGGCGCAGGATCTTGTCGGACTGGCAGCACAGTCGCTTGAAGACATAGCACTGGAAGAGCATGTCGTAGCACGATTGACACAGAGACTGAGGCAACATATCGTTCAAGTTGACCTATAACAGAATTCATAAGTCGCGTATTTGTTTTCAATGTATAATAGTTCTTACGATGAGATTCTTACGATCAAATTGGTGCAGTCTCTGAATCGGATTGCGCAATTTTGCTCATGCAAACTCATCAGCTGGGAGCTGGGGCGCAGGCAGGCCCGGCAAACTTCGGGCTCGTCGATGTTGCTCGTCGTGGAGACTACCTGGTCGTCGGACATGGCGATTATCCGATTCGTAGTCGTTCGAGGATTAGCAGTCGACAAAGAGCACCGGAGAAAACTGCGTGACAGTTTTCAGAGGCGATTTTCACGATGGCCTAAACAGACACATTTTTGGCTAGCCTGAAATTTTTTTTTTATTATTACCTATTATTTTTTATTTTTTTCTAACGTTCGTATACATCTGATTATTACATAATGAAATGAATTGCGTCTACTTCTCACAACCAATAAATTTAAGCCCTTAAACGTTTTTCGCCTATAAGTAGTTCACCACTGCACACAAAGACATCTCGCATGCGCATGCGCGAGCATTAAGTGAACCTATCAATATCAGCGTAAAGAATATATATTACTCTATGATCAATTTAGATAAATGTTTCAAAATATAGTCATACTATACTATACCAATTCTGTAATTTATTTTTAAAAATCTGTATCATATACGCTGGTATTAAAAAGGTTCGCATTTTTCGGGTCACAATTTTAATACGGTTGTGGTCATAATTAAATTGGAATGGTCCGAATTTATATTAAACGGTAAAAATTATTTTGGCAGATGTTCAGAATAATTTTTATCAGTTGGAAATTATGTTATCGTATAGTGTTGTTATTCAAATATCGGTAATTTATCATCATTAGCAAGGCGTTTTAGAGGCATCTTGTTTGATTGAACTTGCAACATTATCAGATGTTAACACAAGAAGCCAGGGGTACTCTCCGCCGCCGCTCTGTAGTTATTCCCGCTTCGTTCGTCGCTCTAAATACATTTGCGTTCTATATACAGTTGAATAAATTCGCTACAGATGCATTAAAAGTTATTTTTGGTTCTTCAATGTTCTGACCAACGCTCACTCGCACTTAACTTGTCTTAACAGTTATGGTGAGAGAAAGATATTTTAGAAAATATTTTTAAAATTAATAATTTGTATTCATAAATGTTTTAACATTTTTTAATTCATATGACCGTCATATATTTTTATTCTGACCATATGCTATTTTATTCTAAGCATTTAATATTTATTTTGACCTTGAATTATATAGTTATGACCAGGCAGTTTAATTTAAATTCTGATCATTTAAATTGGGACCTATTAAAAATAATGGTACTTGTTAAGAATATCGACGCCACATGTTTTGCTATATAAATAAGTTTTAAAATTTAAAACTTGCTCGTGCTCGTGCTTATTCCGCAAACTTTCGTTAAAAATCGCAATTAATCGTTTTTCAGTGTCGTCAATAACATTAAATAACACACGACGACACTAACAAACGGTTAATTGCAATTTTCAACAAATGTTTGGGGGATAAGCAAATAGTAATGTTGGGTTTGAACAGATCGGGAAACGCTTTTTTGAGTGTTTGTAAAATGGCAACACGAATTAAAATAGCCAGTACAGGTTTCGAAGGCAAGGAAGAAATAGTGTCTTTCACTCTTTAATTAAATATGTAATATAAACGATATATTTGTAGTAATAAGGATGGCCGAAAAAATTGTTGTCAATGGCCATAGCGATGTGGCAACACAGGGCCAGCTTATTGCGGCGGGTGGTTCATCTGTCATTGAAGTTGCTCGCCGGCGTTCCTCCTCCTTGCTCTTCTTACGCCGCTCTCTCGACCCTCGGCGTCGGTCTGCCTTCAAGCTACGCCGCTTCCGATACTTCCGCCAGCTCGCCATTCCCTCCGCCGTCATCTTTCGACTTGACGGTAAATCGATTTCAATTTTAAGATCACTCACTGTGACGTTTCGTTTTTTCCATTGTCATCGCCCTCGCTTGAGTTGAGAAAAGAGAAATTGCACTTTCTTTTTTTCTTATTCGTTAAATCTTTTAAATGTTAACATTTTCTTTTTTCATTTACAGAACGCATCGTTTTCATATAAGCACATAAGAGGAAAATCTACAATGGCTTTTCAATATCCTTCGGCTCGTAGAGATGAAACTGTCATCGATGATTATCACGGGAATAAGGTATTGCATGTCAAATTAATATGTAAGATCAGTGTGACTTGTGAATTTTCATATTAAGTATATTTAAAAAAAATAATGTTTTACCTGAAGAACAATTTTTATCTCAGAATGTAATTATTGTCACATGGATCATATGTAATGTGCAATTACTTTTACTCTGGATCACGCAAATTAATTTTTTTAAAACATTTTTCTAACTAATATTTGAGAGTTTTACTAGTTCCAATAAATAGTTTTTCACTTCTTGTACATACTTTTTGATAGAATAACTTGTAAGGTTTTATTATAAATATTTAAATTGACTTTTACACAACATTTCACTTGCACGTTTGTCACAAGTTACTATTATAATAAAATGACTATTCTATGCAGACCCTCAAAGTCAATGCAATGGCAAATGTAGACATTACTTAACTACGAAATATTATTTACAATACTATTTAAATTTGCAGAACAAATATTGAGAATAAATGAAAAAGTAATTTATTTAAATACATTAAATTATGAATGTCAATTTCTTATAAAATTCATAATTAAAATATTAACCTTTATCAAAATTTAGACTATAGTCTATTTATTTTCAAGAGTCAGTGCGCAAGAACATTGTTTAACGCGTAATCAAAATGTGCTCTTAAATTTCTGCCTTGTGCTTGGTCGTTCTCAATGAAACGATTGATCTTACGGCGAACGACCAATCACAGGGCAGAAATTTAAAAGCATGTTATGATTACGCGTTAAACAATGTTCTTGCGCACTGACTCTTGAAAATAAATAGACTATAGTTTGAAAGTTTTCCAAAAATAATGCAAAACATGGATTGAGAACCTTCAAAAAAGAATTTATAATTCTGAAAATGTAACGCAGCGGTTTTCTAAAAAAAGGAATGTTTTATTTTATCAAGTTTTCGAGTACTTGGAAGGTATCCCAAAAAGAATCCAAAATAGTATACACAACAAAGATTGAGAACCATCGAAAAAGTATTTAAGGTTAAGAAAAAATAGTCCTTAAATTTTTGTTTTAAAAATTCTACTAGATTAAACTAGTAGAAATTTTAAAACAAAAATTGTAATAACTTTTAAGAGTTATTGCAATTTTTACAAAACTGCCTATTTTTTGCAAATATATAAAACTGCCTTGTTATAGCAACGTAATTTCTACCCGACGCTAAATTAATGTTATGTTTATAGATTACTGATCCGTACCGCTGGTTGGAAGATCCCGAGGCTAAAGAAACGCAAGAGTTTGTCGATGCACAAAATGCAATCACAATACCATATATAAACCAATGTGCCTTTAAATCGGACATAAACGAAAGATTGACGAAGCTTTGGAACTATCAGAAGTATTCGTGTCCGTTCAAGCGAGGTGATAGATACTTTTTCTTTAAAAATACAGGACTGCAGAATCAAAGGTATGAATAAGTTTTTCGTTTATATTTGATGCGATCTAATTTTATTTTACTTTTTAGCGTATTGTACGTGCAAGATACATTAGATAGCGAGTCGCGCGTGTTTTTAGACCCTAACACGTTGTCCGAAGACGGCACTGTGGCTTTGTCCACATATACTTTTTCGGACGACGGTAAATCTTTCGCTTACGGCTTGAGTGAAAGCGGCTCGGACTGGATTAAGATATATTTTAAAGACGTGGAAACAGGTACGTATACAAATCTCAAAGAGACGATAACCTAGGATTCATGATCGATCATGTTCACAGAAAAGGCGTATCCTGAAGTATTGGAAAAGATCAAATTTTCCGGTTTATCGTGGACTAAGGACAATAAAGGGGTGTTTTATTCGGTAAAATTGATTCTTATCTCGTGTGTTTGACTTGCTGTTTTTATCTATAATACATTTGTTATATCTTTATTTAGCGGTATCCGGATCAGACTGGAAAGACTGACGGTTCCGAGACTGAAGCCAACAAAGATCATAAATTGTATTATCACGCTTTGAATACTCCACAATCTGAAGACGTACTCGTTGTGGAATTTCCAGAGGAGCCGTATTGGAGAATGTAATTAATTATTTTTTCACACTTTCCTCCGGCGCCAAAGTGCAACGGAACAAAATTTACAGGCAGCGTTCAATATATATATATATATAATAATACACGTTTATATTTTTTTAGTGTAGCTGAAGTCAGTGACTGTGGGCGTTATTTGTTTGTGTCGGCGGAGAAAGATTGTAGGTTTAATTTGCTGTTCTTTGCCGATCTGAGTTTGACGCCGACCATCTCCGGAAAGCTCGCTTTAACACAGGTCGTTTTCAAATTTGAAGGTGATTTTTCGGTAAGTTTATACTATAAAATAATACTTCTCTATAAAAAATCCCTAAAATTTATTATATCTGTTCTCAGTACATCACAAATGAAGGCTCTAAGTGTATATTCAGAACTAACAAAGACGCGCCGAACTATCGCCTCATTAGTATTGATTTAGAGCATCCGCAGGAAGAGAATTGGATCGTGTTCTTAGCGGTAATTGATCTAATAATCTTATTTACTCTTACGTTGTGAATAGATAACAATCTTATTTATTTTTAGGAACACGAAAAGAATGTCCTTGACTGTACACTGTGCATCAACAACAATAGATTGGTCATCCATTACATTAAAGATGTCAAGGTTAATTTATATTTTTTTTTATCTATGCCATCTCAAGTAATAGTATTCATTGTTCTGAATATTTTATTATTATTTTCAGAGCGTTTTACAAATACATTCGCTTGAAAACGCAGAGCTTATTAGAACGTTGCCTTTGGACGTAGGAACTGTTATGAGCTTTTCAGGAAAGAAGAAACAAACCGAGATCTTTTACTCGTTTGTTTCTTTTTTGACGCCCACAATTATTTATCATTATGATTTTACTAAACCAGAACAGGAGCCAACAGTAAGTATTCTTCTATTTTAATTCAAATACTATATAGGAATACAAAACATATTTTCACATTCACCTTAGGTATATCGGCAAGTTGTAGTCAACGGTTTCGATGCCTCACAGTATGAATCCAAACAAGTATTCTATCCTAGCAAAGATGGTACTATGATACCCATGTTTATAGTTTCAAAGAAGGTATGTATTTTTATTTAATTTTTTTGTATATGTGTACAATCGTGACCTTGCGGTGACTGACAAGCATATAAATAAAACATGTATAGTTTTCTTTAATTAATTGCAATTTATTAATTGAAACCTAAAAAAAATAATTTAATTATTAGTGCTTTTATTACCCCAACATATTTTCAATACATAGTTATTTTGATATTTTAAAAATGCAATTTTTATATTTATTTAAATTATGAAACAGAAAACATAAATAAAATGGTACGGTTTCAAAAAAGCTAGTTTGTTGTATAATACTTGATCCCTTATGATTCATTTCAACTTCAGATAACAGCTTGATATCGCAGTGTTTGCATTTTAATTCTTTCTGTAAATACAACACCATATATTTCTGTGAAGCTTGTCTTTCTTGTCAGTCAGTAAGATGTCCAGTTTACTCAGTTGATTGATAACTTTTTTATGTTTGTCATTTACTTTCCAAAAATAGCACACAACTCATTTTTATAAAGCTGAATTTTATTATAAATAGGCGTTTCTAGATTTTGTGCAGCAAATTATATTTAGCTATTATTAAATTCACAAATTGAAATTAAACTTACAAATGGACTTACATAAATGTATTCCAGATTAAAAGATAATAATTTAGCTGTACTAACAGCTTTGTAACAAAAAATTATAAATATAATATTATTGCCTTACAATATTAATCTTAATCTACGAGTTCCTGTGATGTACACTCAGTGTACATGTATAAATTAATGATTTAAATTTGTAAAAATATTAATAATATTAAGAAATAATTATAATAATAATCAGTCATGACAATTATTTTTATCAAAGCATTAAACATCGCAGTTTTTTATATGTACTATATGTAGAAATAAAACATACCAAATATTTATTTTCAAAAATAATATTGAAAAATTAACACCTTTGTAAAATTAACTGTATTGGTGAACTGCTACCAATTTTGTGAAAGAATATTTATTTTTGTTGCTTCCGAATATTGTAGTTATCTAATTTAATATGTAAGTGTATCGTGAAGTAATATTTAAAATATGAACATTTTATTTATGACACGTACACTCTGTGTACATCACAGTAAAGGAAACGTTAATAACGAAGACTTGACGAATCTCGTTAGGGATTCAATATAACGTATTAAACTTATATTTTAAGGGTTTGACCATGGACGGAGACAATCCAGTCTTATTGTACGGATACGGAGGATTCAATTATTCTCTACAACCCACCTTCAGCATCACAAGACTGATGTTCATCCAACACTTCAATGGAGTGGTCGCTATACCAAATATCCGAGGAGGAGGGTAAGCATCACTTATATTGATCTGTATTAAAGATTTTATTTAAAATTAAATATAAAATGTATAAAAAGTATTAATTTAATTTACGCACTGCTTTAATATTGTCATATTTTTATATATAGATCCATTCAATATACAAATCTAGTGTTTCTTATATTAATTTAACTGCTTACAGGGAATACGGTAAAGAATGGCATAACGGAGGACGCTTGCAATACAAACAAAATGTGTTCGATGATTTTCAAACTGCCGGTGAATATTTAATCGAAAATAAGTATACTAGACCGGGCAAGATAACGATACAGGGAGGTTCTAACGGAGGCTTGCTCGTAGCCGCTTGCATCAACCAAAGGCCGGATTTGTTCGGCGCCGCTATTGTCCAAGTCGGGTTAGTTGAATATGATAGTATATATATCATTTTTCACTATTCAATATTAATTCGTTTGTACTATTATAGGGTCTTGGATATGCTCCGGTTTCACAAGTTCACAATCGGACAAGCGTGGGTCTCCGATTATGGATGCTCGGATAATAAAGACGAATACGAAACGCTAATCAAGTATTCTCCTTTGCATAATGTGCTGGATTTGAGCAAACCTGAGGGTCCTCAATATCCGGCAACTTTGGTGCTGACGGCCGATCATGACGATCGCGTCGTCCCTCTCCACTCGTTGAAGTTCATCGCTCAGATGCAGCACAACGCACGTGACTCACCTTGCCAAAAGAATCCGATCTTGGCTCGCGTCGAAGTAAAGGCGGGTCATGGCGCCGGTAAACCGACAGCGAAAGTGGTGAGTGGTTATTTGTATTCATCAAGTTTTTGTCTTAACACACTACAGTCCGCTCTTAATATAATTCTATATTTTGCCAAAAGTTGACATTTTTTTCATGCTACCAAAATATCTCTTCATAAAAAATTAAATCTTTATTACGTTCGCTCTATATTTTTACAAGCTAAAGATGCATTATTTTTAACCTTTGAACAAACTAACTGCAAAGTTTCGACCATAATATGTTAAGACCAGATATGGCTAATATCCAATAATGGATTAACAAATTCATCGTAAGTAACCATATATTTTAAATCATTGAAAGCTAGTACAAATTCTTCTTTTGAATTATTTTTTGTCACCCAGCTTTGTCCAAAGCCAACTTAAAATACCTAATATTCTAAACATAATATATGTAGATTGATACTCATGTATCACTAGCACTGATGCACTAGTAGCTCATAAAAAGGCAACCATATTTTAAAACATGAATTTTAGACAACCACTCGCTATTGAATCCAAAGTGTCGATCAAATTTAGCTTGTGCGTGAATTACAACTGTTATAAACTGTAGCTATAATCATTTATTGTCGATTCTTCATCCGTATGTATAATATTGTTTTTGTTGCCTTACCGTAAGAGGGTGATTTGCAGTAAGATACTTTCTAGTACATTTTTATCAAATTACGTACGATTGGTGAACCTACTGATGTAAAATATTAAGCTAGTTCATCTGACGGTATTTTCTTTCCCGCAAACCTTATATAACGTTCCTTGATATTTTTTGATAATATTTAATCTGTGTACAAATTAACTAAAAATAGCAGAAAATTAAAAAATAAATGTTGAGCGTGAATAAGTTGACAACTCATTAACATCAAATTTTAAAATTACGCTCTAGGCTGATATGTTTATGCTGTAAATATTTAATCATCTCGATTGAAGTAATTATTCACAGCATAGACATCAACGTAGAAGGAAAAAAACAGATATTTTTAAATGCTATGCTTTGAGTTGTCAACTTATTCACACCCGCCAGATTTGTTCGTTGCTACCCATGAATATTCTAAAAATAAAACTAAATTTAATGGACCTTTTATCTTGACGAAACTACAAAGTAAATGCTGACCTGGTAAATTTTATTTCAGAATCAAATATAACTTAAAATATGAATTGATGTATGCCATAATTACAAATTTGATATTCTTCAGTAGTTTCCGAATTACATAATCATTAATATTTTGCTTTAAATTGTTTCAGATTGAGGAATACACTGACATTTTGTGCTTCATGGTTATGTCGCTAGGATTGAAGTTCAACATGTAAAGATATTGCCTTTTGCATAAATTACCATGTAACATTTTCTAGACTGTTTTTATTCAGTCGTTTTGTTGCCATATTTTTTACACGTGTATACCTGCGTTTTACTAAAGAATGTAATGTTATTTTCATATTTGATTTTTTATGAAAAATAAAATATCTCAAATTAAATAAGAATGTTTATTGACAATACAGTTATCACTATATACATAAAAGATTACAATGTATTAAATTAATCGGTTAAATTAGTGCAAATTTATACTATTATATACATTAAGTCGTTTCAAATATTATTTTTATCTACTTCAACGTGCGAGTTCTGACTGCTGGTTTACCGACGCAATTAGATACGTCCAAAGACTTCATCGGTAAGTGAGCGTAGCTCTCATCGACGACTTTCTTAGACATGATAACTCTCGGGCCTTGCTTCTGGGTAAAATTTTCATTTAATTTCTCTCGTTTGAGGTGCTTGATAACAAGTGGCCTGGGCAGGTTTTCTGCTACTGAAACCACCCTGTGATTGGTCCTCGGTAACCGTTTAACCGTAGGCTTCTCAACCTGCAAAGTGGGATAAAAATTCAAAACGTTTATTATTCTGTAAATTGGCGGCAGTGTTATTAATAGACATTTTTATGAATAATGAAGGGGTAAAATTTGTTGAAATACATCAACCAATTAAGACCAGTTTGGTGATGCATGTCTGCCCTTAAATACAACACAAAGAAAACTCAGCAAGTAGAATTGTTATTGACGTTGAAGCCTGGGTTCAAGCTTAGTGAGTGCTCAATGTGAAACTGATTCTGATATTTTATGGAAGGATTTGTCACTACCGACGAGACACGGGTTCATAACTATCAGCTTGAATTATTAGAAAAAGTTGGTACAGTGGAAAAGTAAGGATAAAAAAGCAACAGAGTTAATGTTACGTATTTTTCCATAATTATTTATTATTATTTTATATTGCATTTATATTAAATTATAGAAAAAAAATCAGTGATTCTCAACATTTTATTGCTTTGATTTATTTTACTACTTTCTTGAATTAGTATTTTTTAGTAATTTATTTCAACACTATTCTTTTTTTAAATTTCATTAATTTATTTTACATATTTTTGTACATTACTTTCAATATGTTTTATAAAATATTTTTTGTTATGTTCATATATTTCGTACTCTTTAATCTATTGGTATTATTTTCTATAAAAATCATTTACATTTAACCAAATTTAAAAAAAATGCTTTCGATGTGGATTTTTGACTTCTGAGAAGGGATAATTGTTTTTTACACCCTCATATTTGTCAAAATTCGATTTAATATGCTTCTCACATATTGAAATTCCTAATATTAACGACACGATTTTATTGCTTTTGAAACTGATTCTAAACAGGGACCCCCTTGAATTTGGCCAGAAAAATGTATGACATTTAATGAAACCGAAATATTAAAAAAAAACGATCGAAAGTTGCTACTTTCAATCGCTAACTATTTCTGGACAGTTTTCAATTTGCAATCATAGTAAAGAAAAGTAATCAAGGAAGATTTTAGATTGTAACTTACCATGTTTGTGACCTTGGGCGATTTGTAAGCAGTCTCAGGCAAATCACTGTTCTCTTTTCCCAGCGTCTTTTTAGCCAAATTCGATTGGTGATACACATTCTTAGGCGGCACTCTATCCCAATAGTTCTTGGACGGGCTCACGTTCTTCATGATCGGACAAACGGGGCTGTTTTTAATGTAGCATTGTATCGGACTTATGACATCGTCGAATTTATCAAGATGATGATTGATGGGCTTATTCAGAGGTTTCATATTTAGCAAATCTTTCTCTTGCCTCGGGGTTGCTATTTTAGAATTGGGTACTTTAAACGGTGTCAAAGTATATTGAGGACAATTGGCACTTGCAACATTTGGAGTAATTTTACCGTTGCTAGGTTTTAATAAATTCCTCGGCGTTGTATTGTTTTTAACGAATCTAGGTATCGATCTAGGCGTTCTCTCGTTTGTGTTGACTTTCAAGAATTGACCCGATTTAACTGGTGTTTTTGGCAAAGTATCTTTATTCAGTTTCGATTGAGCTTTATCTAATATATTTAATTTTTCCTCTTTAGATTTCACTAAATCTACAATCGAGTCATTAGATATTTGCTCTTTAGGTGCATCTACTTCGTTCTTCAGTGCTGTGAGATTTCCATATTTAAGAAAATGCTCCATTTCTTCTAACGTATCGTTGAACTTCAACGTTTCTTCAGATTCGTCTTCTAAAGAATCCTCCGGCGGTTCAATGCTGTCGTCGGATTTATTTATAGAATTATTAGGAGTTACATATTCAAGACCCGGCGACGATTTAATAACCTCGGTGCCTCTGATTAACTTCTCCGTTCTTATGAAACTTTCGTCGGATACCTCTTCTTGCCAGTTTTTGTCTTCAAACGACATGTTTTTCAAAAGAGGGGATAGACCGATGGCATAGAGTTGTTTATGTTTTGCTATAACCTCTGGCGACTCGCATAGCTCCGGCATCACTTGATCTTCCAACAGAGAGTAGTCCAAGGCGTCAGATATCATGTTTTTCTTTATAGTCAGCTTCAAATTTTCAAATTCATTATCAGTTTTAGTTTCTTTGTTGCTGTATGAAGATATCTCTTCGTAGCGTTTATTCGCGTTCGGTAAGTACACTCGGTTGTCCATCTTGCGTAAATTGCATCTGAAAGCAAATATATTATGGTAAACTAAGAATACTTTCTAACAGTTGTATGGTAAGTAGGTCAGTTTTCAGCTTCTTTAGGATATCAACGATACAACTGTGTATTTTCAATACCTGCTTAGCTTCCTAGCGAAGACGAAGAGTAGAAATAGCAGCACGACGAACGAAAACGGCATGCGCCCACAACGGACAATTCAATACGTTAATGGACGTTATGGCCATAACACTAAAAATTATGACCATTTCTCGTTAAAAAAATATTGACAACATAAAATAATCTATAATTCATGTTTATATGTTATATTTATTTACCAAAAAAATATTTAAATTAAAAATGTTTATGAAACTTTTAATAAACTGTGTCAGATATATAATTATATTCTCCATAGTCGATACAATGAATTACAAGATAAATCACAGCGTATAAAGAAATGTTACATATTATAAAATATTCCGTATACATATATTAAATTAAAATCACATATACTTTGTGGCATTGCATATAGTGAAATTATTTATAATTTTATGCCGCAAATACGCCATAATTAAAAATAATATGACTATCCCTAGATCTTATTATTAAAATTAAAGTAAAAAATGAGATTGTTATTGCAAATAAAAAAAGTAATTTATTAAATAAAATTTAAGATTATGATAAAAGTATCCCTAAATAAAAATCAAAACAACTCCAGCATTTTAGTTAAATGATAATAAAATTAATTAGCAGTGTAAAAACAATATAAACTGTCAAGAGACCGATATATTTTTAATCGAGCTTAGAACGAGACCATGCTATGCCTTTTTGTCATTATTTAGACACGTATTCAAACGCATTTCTTACTCAGACCCGATGACGTCAAGCACGCGCGGCTTCTTGGACGTTCGCAATATAACACAATACATTTTTCTTTACAAATAATAATATTAAAAAATAAATGATAAAAAAACATGTCTATAAACGTATACCATATAAAATTAATAAATTAAAAAATTGATACATATCTAGCAATCCGGGAATTTTATTATTTTATGCATACACACGTAATTTTATTACCAGAACAAAAGTTACGCGTACGTCTTTATCCAATATTACGAGTACTACTGGGCAAAGACGATGTAGGAAGATCTTCAGGATCAAAAGTCTTCACGAATAATTCTATTGTCGAGAGAAAAATCCGTTACGACATTGTTACCAAAGTGTTGGCGATAATGAAATTTGAATGCAAATATATAAATATAAATAGGCCAGATTCACCTAATGACGAAGGTAGATGCCGTGAGCTCTAAACATTCGATAAAGACTTTGATGTATAAAAAGTTTCCAGCAAAATAATATATATTTGCCATATTTTTTTATCATAACAAAATGTTGAAACCATACTTACATTATATGTATGTTCCGTGTTTTTATTTCATTGCAATGAATATTACATATTTGATATGAACTATAAATATTGAAAATTTGTTTTTTAGTTTCAACTGCATCTATTCATATTTATAAAAAAGTTCCGATTACCATTTTGTTTTATTTCTAGAAATTTATCTACATACTGACCTATAAAATTATTATTTAATAATTGTGTTTTAAAATGCATATTGTTGCTGATGACAAGCTTTAAGTTAATCCCCGTCTTTCATTATGATCGAAAATGTTTTTATCATACAATAATATTATTAAATAGCAAAAATAATATAAATCCTAATGTTAATTGACAGAAAAATTCGCACATATCAACACACGTATTCAAAGAAAAATTTTAATTAAAATTTAATTTAAACATTGTTATTTTTTTTAAATATGCATAAATTTTGGCATATTTTTCTTTCAGGCAACATTATTGTGTCACGTAAAGTTTTGAAGGAACTCTCGCGCGATAACATACGTCAGAGGTTTAATTGTATTGTTGTTAGTTGATAAAGGTTATACGTTTACATATATGATACAATATTACATTTATACCAAGTATTTTTATAGTTAACGTCAAATTAATTGGTTCAATTGCTTGCATAGTCATTAAGATCAATTGGTCAATAGTGTAGTTAATAGTTGCCTCAAAGCTCGTAAAATTGTTACAAGTTTCTATACGAATAATTTGTGCAATTCATATTATTATTTTATTGGATATACTGTAAATTTCAAATTACAAATAATATAATTAACTTTTAACGCAATGTCATACATTGAATCAATTTCAGGTTAAACATCAACGATGTCCGCTTTACAAGGGTGTAAAAAAATATTTTCGAGATGTTTGAGAAACTTTCGTCGTTACTCAGTATGTAAATATCAAAATATTATAATTTATTACTTTAGTATGTATTTTTAATTTTTATCAAATATTTTAGAATGATACTAAAGATTTTATAAAAATCGTTGAAGTTGGGCCTCGTGACGGATTACAAAATGAACCAAAAATTGTTCCAACTAATATTAAACTCGATCTTATCGATATGTTAGTAAAATGCGGTCTTAACAATATCGAAGCAACGAGGTTAGTAAATTGTTAACTAAATACATACACGTATAAAATTGTTATTCACAACATTTTATGATTAGTATTGTTTTTATTTTAGTTTTGTGAGTCCAAAATGGGTTCCGCAAATGGGTGATAATGAAGAAATTATAATGAATTTGCTTTCGAAACCACCTGGACCTAATTACTCGGTTTTAGTACCTAATATGAAGGGACTGGAATCTGCGGTAAGTGTTTTATTATATGGATTGTATTACTTCATAGATATAATCATATCAATTTTAACAGATGAAAGTCGGAGTGAAAGAAATTGCAATCTTCGGAGCCGCTAGCGAGTCATTTTCAATGAAGAATTTAAACTGCTCTATAGCCAGTTCGTTTGTGAAGTTCGCTCAAGTTACTCAAATAGCAAAATCAAATGGTATTAAAGTTAGAGGATATGTTTCTTGTGTCGTTGGTTGTCCATATGAAGGTCCTATTAAGCCGTATGAAGTAGCTAAGGTGATAACTACTGGCAAAAAGCAGCAATATACTTGAAAACTGAGCCCTTAATATATGATTATTTGTAGGCAGTAGCTGCTTTATTCAACATGGGTTGTTACGAAGTCTCATTGGGAGATACGATCGGCGTCGGAACACCTGGCTCTATCAAACGCATGCTTAAAGAAGTGAATCATGTTTCTATGTTCAATCGTTTGGCTCTACACTGTCACGATACATTTGGTCAAGCTTTAGCAAATATATTTGCCGGATTAGATGTAATATGCTATATTAATGCATTAATAATCGATATATGTTCTAATATAATAATACTTTTATAGATGGGTGTAACTACAGTAGATTCGTCAGTTGCCGGTTTAGGAGGATGTCCTTATGCTAAAGGAGCATCAGGGAACGTAGCCACAGAAGATGTTGTTTACATGCTAAATGGTTTAGGAGTCGACACTGGTATCGATATGATTAAATTAATAGAGACTGGCAAATTTATTTGCGATTATATCGGTAAAGAGCCTACGTCCAGAGTAAACAAGGCAATAGGAGACAGATATACTTCTAATGATCAAATAATGCAACTTGGCTTTTGTGATAGGAACTTGAAGAGATCATATTAATATATTATAGTAATTATATAAAATTGGAATGGTTTATTTAATAAATGAATCTCAATTTAAGCTTTCAAAAATCGAAAAGATTTGGTATAATATGGTAGCAGGAATTTTATATTTCAGACGTTACGTTTCGTATACTAGTCAGTTGTAATTATATTTTTTATATCATTCAAATACTTATTATGTAATAAAATATTTTAATATATTAATTTTAAGTGTTTTATTTTAGTAAAATCAACTTCTGGCTTTGAGAATCGGGACGCATTTTAAGACCTCGGGGGCCGCATGTTTAACACCACTGCTATACATTTACCCCTCGATTTACGTGGTTTCACTTTCACGAAGTTGAAGAAGCATTATTATTTAACACGTTAACTGCCAACCAAAATTTTGAAAAATACTGTCCAGGCCAAAACGAATTTTGACTGGATATTGCATATATAATAATAAATGATATAAATAATTAGTTAGTGGTTGAAAAATGCAAGCGTAACGTGTTATTGGGGGTGTCCGCCACCCATGGCCACCATGGCTCTGTAGAATAAGTGTCCGCCATTAGTGGCCACCATGGCGCCCTCGAATATTTACCAGTGTTTTACTACTGCACGATAAAACTATATTAGGCCTTTCATCAATCTATCAACAGTCGCTGACTATGGTGCCTGAACCTTTTAAGTGGATTATGAATACAACAGGTATCCTAAAGTATGGTGAGAAGACATATACCTGCTGTCGCGCAAACAAATTAGAATAATCATGGATGATTGATCCCCCAGCCAGAAAACATACTCTTATCTAACTTAAATCAATTTATCAGGTATTAGAGGAAAAACTCAAACACCTTCAAGTTGACTACATGCCTGGACTGATACCGATAAAGACGAAATTAAGAGATTTTTAGGTCTCATTATGTTTATGGGACTAGTAAAACTACCCAACATTCAACTATATTGGAGTCAAGAAATTCCATTCCGGCAAACATTTCCGCCAAGCGTGATGAGCAGAAATCGCTTTGAGATCTTGCTTCATTTCACAGACAACAACACTTCTGATTCAGAAAACCGGCTGTGGAAAATATTCAATCTGGTCGACGAGTTGAACAATAATTTAAAAAAATACTATAACCCTCATGAAACTGTTTGCATCGACGAAAGTTTTGTTCCTTTTCGTGGACGAATAGGTTTCAGGCAATATATGAAGCATAAAAGGAACAAATATGGAATCAAGATATTCAAATTATGTACGTCCTCGGGATATACATACAGCCTGAAAATATATACAGGCAAACAGTTGAATGTTGTTGGTTCTGTACCTACAAATGTAGTGATGGAACTGTGTCAACCGTTATTTAAAAAAGGTCATACTATATGCACAGACAACTGGTATACTAGTATTGATGTAGCTAATAAATTAATAACAGAAGACTCACACTTATTGGGAACTCTACGATCCAATCGAAGAGGTATCCCAAACGATGTCGCAAATGCGCAACTAAAAAAAGGAGAAATTGCTGCTAAACAAAATAAAAGAGGAATTAATATGGTAAAATGGAAAGATACCAGAGGTGTCATGCTTCTTTCCACCAAACACACACATGAATACTGTGACGTAAAATCTAGAAGAGGAATAATAAAACAAAAGCCAAAAATGGTAGAAGAATATAATAGAGGGAAATCGTCAGTAGACTTATCGGATCAAATGGCTGCATATTGTACCCCTTTACGAAAAACGGTTAAATGGTACCGGTAAAAATTGCAATCGAACTACTATTGAATACAGCTGTTGTAAATTCAAGATTGCTGTATATGGAGGTGACGAAAAATAAAATATCAATTGTCGAATTTAGACAGCAATTATTATTACATTTAACATGTAAAAATGATAATCAGGTATCTAAATCCCACCAAGTACCACCAAGAAGTACACGACACGAAATGCTACAAAAAGATGGCCCAGCAGCTAAAGTTCGTCGTTTTTGCGCTAGATGCTATAAACTAAATGTGACAATTAATGGACGAAAATATGCAAAAAATCGTACAAAACGGGTAACTACCTATTGTGGGAGATGCGAAAGCAATCCGCATTATTGCATACCCCGTTTCAATGTCGACCATAAAAAAATGAAGAAAAATAATAATTCTATGTATGTACAATATGTAATTTATAAAATGTTATTCATTCAATTTTTATTGTGTTTATATGTTTTTTTTCTTATCTTTTTATTTTGAAATTGTATTATTACTATATGTATAATTTCAGTTACCAAAAGTTACCTTTCATAATTTGAAAATAAATATTTTTAGCCAATGATGATTTTTTTCAAACCTATATGCTTCAAAATATTATACAGTATTATTTGTTATATATATATACATAAATATTCCAATGAGTTCGATTAAAATAATAAAGTTTTAAATTTTCGTGTTTGGATATGTTCGGTGGAGGCCATGGTGGCCACATTGAAAAAAAAAGTAGCATCAATGTGGATGTTCTGTCTTGCTAATGTTTGGAAGAGGCCATGGTGGCCATACATGCATAAAAATCTAAGCGGGGAAGTGTGCGGCGGCTTCCCGGGAACATTTTACTTTTCAGTTTTTGCCGGCCATAGGTGGCCACCATGGCCCTGCGCGAACCTTAGGTGCCGGCCATAATGGCCACCATGGCAGTTAACGTGTTAAATGTTCCAAATCAAATATATTTTGTACCACGCGTGTAGCGCGGCAAAGTGCAAACGCACGGGTCAATGGCTTACTCCTACTTCTCGCAATTAATCTATATCTGGAACCTCTTCCACTGCCCATGCAGTGTGTCCTGAGTTGCTTTTTGGAATTCACGCGTGTCTGAAAATTTTGCCCATTTACTCTACAATTTAAAGAAATGTTAGAAAGTACACGTGAATAAAATTCGATCGTTTTATTACAAATTTAGTTATATGCCTTGATTTGCGCGGTATTTCCTGGAACGTATCTACCGCGTAAATCGAGGGATGAGTGTAATTAGTAAATCATATTGCCACCATTATTATTCAAATTGAAATATAAAATGGAAAATCTTGATAATATAGCTTAATTGGAGATGCAAAAAACTTATATGCAAAGACCCGTCCGTCCCTAGAACTCCAGTATCAGAAACCAACAGCAAGGCATAGCAACATTCAAGCATATTTTGATCGATCGGTGTGCGGAGTAATTTCCTGATGGCCTATTATACCAGCTGCTGACATTCAGACATTGAATGGCCGCCGCCAGAAACAGCCGACTTTTCTAGACCTCTGCATATTCTTTTACTTTGTCGCAGAACAAGAGATATGACAACGCTCAGCTGTCAACTATATTTTTTTTATTATTTTTTCATATAAAAAAATACTTTCTCGATTTTCTCTGTGCGTTATCAAACAGTCAGTAATTTATGAATTATTATTAAATTCACGTACAATTTGTGCAACTACTTGTGTACAGGGGCAGGACCTAGCTTTTTAACGCCCCAGACAAAAATTAAGTTGCTTGCCCCCTTCCACACTATATTTAGAACATAATCTGATATACATTCTAATATCATACACAAATATTAATTTACCATATATTATCTTTCGCAATAATTTAAAAATTTATAGTAATTCAAATTAAATATAAGCATTTTAAAATTTATAGCAAATCAAAATACCTACATAGTGGTTATTTTTTGTACTAAAGTTATTTAATAAATTAACGCATTTAATACCTAAAAAATAGAAGATCAACGCTGAAAAACAGCGGCGAAAATAACTGTATGGTAACCACAGATCAAAGAATATATAGTAACTAAATAAATGCCTCATGTTACTTCTACTTTAAGAGGAGTAAAAAAATATTTTTTTGCCCTCTGCTATGCTAAAATTAAAAATATAACAATTAATTTCAGTGCAATCCTTTTTCAATAAATTAAAAACTATTACCTATATATATTTAAAAAAATAATTCGAATATATTTTAAAGGTTTCAAAACTAATAAAAATGTCATTTTTGGACCACCAGTGTAAATGACACGTTGTCGAAAATAATTTATATGTAAGTATAACATAAAAAAAAGATGTGTTATAAAGCTTAAATAAATAAAGGTTATCTTAAAATATGATCCCACAATTCCCCATCCGTAAGTTATATACTTTAATTAGAGTCGTATACACGCGGGGTTAAATAGTATGTTACAGGTCGTTGGTTAAAATTAACATTAACTAGTTCAAGCCGAAAAATATTAAAGGTTTGACACTGATCACATCATCGCTTGCTCACACCGTTACTCAATCACCTATATACATCAAGACTCGCGCACTCGACTCAGCTGAAAACAAGAAACCAGAGACTAGAGAGATTCTACCGCGCTACATTGACTTCGAGTGCTTATGGATCAACATACACTCGACATTTGACACACAATTTATATTTTTGTCTAATAAAAATATTGTATATCAAACAGCTCTTTCGCAACATTCTGTATAAAACCCACGAAAATTGATAAATAATTTTTAATAATGCGAACTGTCACCTCGTCTCACGTGGCAAGTTTTTTTGTGTTATTTAATTAATTATTCACAATAAATATCCACATTTTTCTGGATTTGTTTTCTTGTTTTTATTTAAGCTGTTGCAATAGTTATTGTTGTTCAGATTCATGAGATTATACTGATTCGATTATTTTTCAAAAATAGCTGAGATGTATGACATTGCTGGTTACCTGATTTAACCTCTTAACGACTTAATATATGTTGCCAAATATGCTACTCTTCTATAGTACAAACTCTTGTTCTTATTATAATAAATTAATTTGTAAAAAAATAGTTCATATTATTATTTACTACTGAGAATGGTTCCTCAGCAGAATTTTGAAACTGCAGTACCGCCAACCAAACAAAAAAATTATAACGTATCTTTTGTTTGCTGAGCATTAAAACAGTTTAACAATACGTCATAGAGCAAAAGAATAAACAGCGCTTTCTCAAAATTAATACTGACTACAATCAATCTCATAAAGTCGTTCGAGTGATATACGTCCCAGATACGTCAACAGGTGCTCTGCTCCCATTATTTTCGCATAAAACCGCAGATAAGGACTAAATCTAGGTGAGAGAGTGTTGAATCTGGCGGTTGGCTGTGAGCCAACCGGTGCTCCAGGCAGTCGTCTTCGAATCCTCGCCGAGCCACTCGCGGCTAAAATTGTATTCCCAGTCCAGTCTTCGGATCCAATTATATCGCAACATTTCTCCATGCTCGTTCTACTCAGTTAACTGTGTCGGGCTAGCGCGCGCGCACGCACGACAAGGCCGCTGGAAAGCCTTACATAATTAAGCCGGTAAAAAACAACATAAACCCATTCATATAGTGATTAAAGAAGATATAGTGATTCTCCGGCGGGCGTGTATTTATACTTTGGTCGAGGGGGGAAAAGTTGCAGAAAAAATGTCGGTCGCGGGAGTAGAGAAGCTGCTAAAAATACAATTTCGGGTTTCCCTCGCGCTAGAAGCGCGTGTTTACGCGCGCATCTATGGTGGAAAGTTTCCAAAAAGATGTCTAAAATGAAAAGTTTTGCTTTATTTATGTTGTTTTGTAATCTTAATTTGCTTTGGGTGATATATGCTTACCTGTGCCTCGCATTCTTAAATGATTCGTAAGCTTAAAATAGTAAATTAACGTGAAACTATATGAAAAAGATAGTAACCATTTAAAAAATGAGGGAAAAAATATATTTTTTTTTAAAAATACAGAACTATGGCAAACTAATCAATATACAGTTCAGGCTTTTTTAAAAAAATATTTACAATAGATACATATTATTATTATTATTATTATTATGAATAATAATAAAATAATTAGTTGAAATATTAAAATATATTTTTACGCTGGCAGCACTTATTCAATCCAAACGTCAAAAATGATTTTGGCCATAATATGATAAATGTAAATATAATTTATGCACATTAAACGAACATTTAAAATGTTTTATTTTCAGAAAAAAATAATAAGCCATATTTTAAATACAACTTTAAATAAAGTTATGTTTTGTACACATGTCACGTTTTTCTCCATAATAGAGAACATATTTTTAGAAAAATTAATTTACTGATTAGTTTTATTAACCATTGTTTTTATAGAATGTTTTTACTTTATCAACAACAATATATTTATTTCCTTCTATTTTAGGATATTTTATTATGGAATCTTTTTTGATTAATAATTTTTGTCATCATGTACCTATTATTAGTGATATTTTAAAGAAATAGTTATGTTTTCCAGCAATATTTTTTCATAAAATTTCTAAGAACAAAATAGTAAAACCAGAATATTGACTAAATGCTTTTTGAATAATTGTCATAGAAAAACGTAGTTTTATGCGATCAGAGCAGTAGAAAATTGAATTTGGTCCGAAAGATAAAGATTAATACAATAACTTGTACAGATATACGGTTGCCAGATTATCTTTTATGGAGAGAACGTGTCCTCTTTTTTGTGTGGATATGTTTTTGTTTTCCACTAGGAATACCAGGAAAGTTCAGTCTCCGGTTATTTAAGCCATTTAACTTGGGATTTAAAAAGGTCCTTTGAATCAGATTTAGTAAAGGTGATCCAACTTCAGTTTTCGAACTTTTTTTAAAAAAAACACAAATTTAAGGATATATTCGATTTTTTTATTAATCCAACATTTGATGAATTTTATTAATAATACAAATTAATATTAATTAAATGATCGCCTTTTGCAGCAGCCGATTCTTTAGATGTAATTTTCGATGACTTTTTCGTACATTTCGGGCAGCATCTTGGCTATAACTTAGCAGATGTTGGTTTTTAGGCGCTTTAAGGTTTAGGGTTTGTTGACGTAAACACGACTTTTAGCGTAACCCCACAAAAAATCTCTCACTCTCGTCACTTAACACGCGAGTGAGCGAAAGGGAATGTATTTCACCGTACGCGCCTGCTGACCACAATGTGCACCAGTCACTTTTTGGGCATGTAATGGTCCCTGTGAATCACACGAGGATTTTCCTCGCTCCATATGCGGCAATTTTGCTTATTAACGTACCCAGAAAGGTGGAAATGTGTTTCATCAGAAAAGACAATTTTCTTTGAAAAATCAGTATCAGCTTCCCGCTATCTGGTAATCCTACTTCCAATTTACGTATAGGCTAACAAGACATATATCAATATAAAGATAGTACAATTATTATAATATTGTCTTTCCAATTTTTATAGAATTTTTGAAAATTGGTAATACTTTATATTTTTATCTTCTGGCAACACTTTAAAACTCAATATTTTAGTTATTTTGCCAGAGCGTCATCAAACTCATTTTTTGTAATGTATGTATGCACAATGCGTTTTCAAAATCACTCTTATTTATAAAATCACAAACACAGTTGCCAAAAGATAACTATATATTTTAAATATGTTGATAAGCTTACCTGTCAAAATTTATGAATTTGGCCATAAATCAATACATTTTTCGCCTATTATAAATGAATAATGTAATACAATTTTTTAAATATATAACATAACAAAGAAAAGGCAATTAAAAGTCGTTTTTAGATTTTTATCTGCATCTATATTTAAATTACAATTTTGTGCAGTAACTTTATTAAGACATTATTTGTCATGAAAAAATAGTTTTCTTATTCTACCATAAAATGCATACAGAGCTATAAAGCAATTCTAAAAAGGGTTATTTATATTTTATATATATAGTGTATATAAATTATTTTAAAATATTTTGTTTCCTAATGAAATTGAATAAAATATTTCTTTACGGTTGGTGGCACTGCCTGTCAAATCGCGCAATGTCAAACAATGTTGATCATAATATGACAATATTCATTCAGTTGAAAAAAAATATTTTTTTAATTAAATTCTAAGCTGCATTTTATATTACATCCTAAGATTTATGTATTTTGTTGATGTTAGAGATTCTTATCAAATAAAATATGTTGGCTACCTGGCTTGGCCATAAGTCAACGATTATTGACCATAAAAAATATAAATTTCCCCTTTAAATTGCTGTGCTTATTTTTAAACATTTAAACGGGTCTTGCGTTTTGTATCGAATTACGCTAAAACAACCCATACACGTTCAGTTTATATGAAAAAATCAATTTATTTCAGTGCTCAATTATGTCGACAAAGAGAGGCAACTATGACAATCCGGGACGTCTGATGCGGAAATAAACGTTACCAGAGTAGAGACGCCGTGATCCCGATTATCGTAATTCTAATTATAAACCGATATGCATCATTTGTATCCGCTCGCCAAGGGGGATCCCCTGTGTCCTCTGGGATTCCACCCCCAGGTGAGATGGCCGACTAGGTGCAAGAGATGCTTTCGGGACTACAAGGAGCATGGGGGAAAGAAGAAGGAAGAGGACATGACAGTGTCCACGCCGATCTTGTCCACCTGGAACTCGTCTTCATCACGGTGAGTAAAATTAATATACAAGTATAGACATAGCTTAAAAAAATAACAACTTTTAATCAGATTTAAAAAAATCGTTGTTCGTTTTTAAATATATAAAAACACCACAGGAAATACATAAAATATGTGGATATGAATCTGCTCAACTTTAGCTCGCCATTACCATTACTAAAAGACGCAGCTAGTGATTAAAATTTTTCTTTGTACTAAGCAGCGATATTTCTTACTTTAGTTTCTATTCATAAAAACCTTATATTAAAACATTAGAAGCAAATATATTTAGCATTAACGAATAAAAAACATATGCGCTATTATACACACCACAACATCCGTGACTCATTTTAGATATGCACAGTTAGATCGTAGCTGAAAAATCTATCTACTGCGTAAGATATAAAGCGTTCGCTTTGGATTCTTACCATCAAAATTTAATACGAAAATAGTTTTAAGCGTAAACATTTCCATAAAATGTTGAAATTAAAGCAGTGGCTTATTCTGACGCAAATCAAATGTTGTGGCAGTTTTTATCCTCATACGTTTAATGTATAAAATTTGTAGTATTTTAGTGTGCGGTAGTTGTATTACTCTTTTTTCGTTACACCAGAATGAATTTAAAACTGACCTGAAAATAAATGGGAACAAATATTTAACATGTTAGAGCGAAAATGACATCTGTAAATCTCAATGTGAGGTATTCTATAAATATTAAGATATTTCACTTATTTTAAGATACAAAATAATTGTGATGGCTAGAACCAGTATTATACATAGTTGATTTTATAAGACTAGTCTTATAAAATCAACTAATAAAATTTCTCCCAATGCCCAGAAAAATTGTATCGAGATAATACCACCCCTTTTAAAGAATGTTCTATTATGTACATCCGAATTAAAATGTTTACCTATAAGAAGATTTAAAATATGGTCTTAGAGTATTTTTCATAGAATAAAAGTGCTTAATATTTGTATGTTCTATAATGGAAGGTGTTGATATTTTAATCGCCTTCAAAATAATTTTGTCCCATTTTTGGTATATTGTTTCTGTTCCTTCCGTGTGTTCCTATTGTGTAAAATACCCTTATTACGAAAGTAATGCTAAGATTGTTTGAACTTTCTATTTTAACTTTCAAGATAATACTGCAATATAATTGTTGTTAACAATATAACCTAAAAAAACATTTTCAATTTTATATATAAATATAACTTAAATACCTACAATCATTTCCAATATTTTTTGCGGAAATTCTCACCCACGTGATAATTATAGAAAAAAACCTTTCAGCATTGCTATTCTAATAAATTCTTGTTTACATTTGTTCAAATGCGTTTTTTGTTTGTTTATTAGTTATATTAATCGAAGAACTTTCCGTTATAAAATTTAAGGTGTAAAAATATCACATCTCAACCACTCAAATGATAAAATATAAAATGCAAATGGTTTTTTGTAAATGTTGCACATTTTTTCTTCCTTTTTTTGAGTAATGTAATAAATTAGTATCCCCTCGAAATTAAAAAAAATGTTTATGTAAAACAAACATTATATGTACATACAGACTAGAGAATGTCTGTTCTGTGTATGGACATGATACCTTTGCTCTTGTGTTTTTGCGGCGTTTTTGTAATATATGCTGATCAATCCTCATGTAAAAAAAGATTCGCCAAGTTTTTTAGAATTATACATACATATACTATTACATTTTATTATCTTCTCAAGTCCACTCTTGTTTCTAATCGACTCGTATTTAACAAAAACAAGGAATATTAAACTTTTTATACGAAATATGAGAAAAAATATTTTATTGATAAATTTAACATTTTTAAATTTTAATTATTTTATTTGAATTTTTTAAATTTATACATACATTGTTTAATCAGTTTAATGTAAAGAACCAACACTTTTTAGGACATTAGTAGTTCTTCATACAAAATGTTTGGACATAGGTTGTTTTTTCTAAGAGTGGTGATACTTTTTCCTTCATTTTTTTGTGAAAATGCTGGTTCTACGATTTTTTTCTTAGCGGAACTTGTAGAGAATGGCAAGCACTGTCCATTTTGACAAGTGGATATTGGCACTTTTAAGAAAAATTGTTGAGTTTATACAGAAAAATATTGCATTTAAGTTTTATCAATGTTTCAAATATGTATTCCGATTTCATAGTTCTTGTTTATATTTCCATGTTTTATATATAATTTTAGAATCAAACGTGGAGTATCGAAGTTAATATCATGATTCATTGGTTGCTTAGATTCAGATATCTCTTACATTTCAAGCAAATTTTCTATAAATTCCTCAAGAACATAAAAACAGCACCATTGGCCTTGATACTCCAGACATACATACGAATATCTTTACGTCATTTAAGTTCGATTAATATTATTATTGGCACACATCACGGTTTCCTTTGTGTGTCGATTTTGGACTCAATGTACGTGTGCGAAATTTGTTCGAATGTCGAAAAATAACTAGACGATGCCAAAGAAAATGACGATTTGGTGGTGGAACTCGTCACACGTATAACTTTGACTATTTATAAACGGGTCCGTCTTTTTTCTCGCCGACGCATCTTATCTTCTTCGAGGACAAGACAATAAATTTTGTTAGTTTTTTTGTTGACGAAAGCACGCGGGAACTTGACCCTGACCGCATATCGCTTACGGCAGGATGTAAAGTCTTTGATGTGTAATTTAAGATCTGAAATATTCTTAAGCGTTTACTAAACTGCTGTGCTCTTATTAACTTTTGTTTTCTTAGAAGCCGTGATGATGAACGCAGTCCGGTTAAGGAGGCGCCGATCAGGGGATGGGTTTCAAGCCAAAATCTTAGCCAAGAATCTAGCAAAACTGAAAAGACTGAACCATTCTCAACAGGTGCTTTTTAAATTAAACATATACTTAAAATCGCTTTACCAGTTTAAAAGAATCTCAGCATGATTTAAATAATATAGTATTGAAGCAAAGTTTACAGTAATAAATACACTATCCGTAGATAGGTGAATAAGTTAACAACTCGATATGCATGTTTATGAACAGTGATAGATAGACAAGTACGTATTGTATTATAAAAAAGCACAAGAATCTAAAAATTTATGCCTTAAAATTTTAAAAATATGCTCTTGTGTCGCATGGGTTAATTATCAATAAATACTGCAGTTCAACAAATTTGTGAATAATTTTCATAAATTTGGTAAGTCTAAGAATGTGCCATAACAGTTTTGGACGGCTATTGATCCTATTCATAGAGTTCATCAGTGACAACGAATGGCCTTTTATTCATTTCTTTCTGTTTTTTTTCATATTTTGTCATATTTTCCCTATTGATAAAGTCAATGCCACAAGTTTCGCGATAATTTTGGTTTAGATAAAATGTACTACTGAACAATCCATGTGCAATTATAAATTAGCATAACAATTTAAGCACGTCACGTATTTAAAAAATACTATCTTTTTACTGGTTTTGGTGCTGAGTGATGTCTGATATATATTTTTTAACTCAGCTTAATATGTATATAATTAAACAGTTGTGAATCAGGTGTCATTATCAGGCGGCGGTGTCAAATGCGTTAAAGTACAGGTTAATCAAAAAATGTCCTTGAAGAATATCTACATATAAAGATTAGTGGTATCCAAAAGTAAGGACCTTTTGTATTTTTACACTCTTGTATGCTGTATGAATTTCACAAAAAAAAAAAAACGGTAACCACAGCAACCAAAAACATTTATGACGTCTATGCAACCCTAACGACAAATCATAACTGATTCAAAGATATTCAGTATAAAAACGTCCTTTCTTTTATGTATCCCTAATATATTGATATACTGTTGAAGCAAAGAAGATATTTACTGTCTGAACTGGTGAAGCGATTTTATTGATCAATACGTGTTGTTCGTGGAATGTATATAATACTAATTTTATATCATAAATAAAACAATGGTGAATGAAACAAAGGGTTTGGACGCCCAAGTGCGTCTTGGACTTCAACCCCTGATCTTGGAAACCTTAATGATGACACCAAAGCGGTGACTGTCAGCCTAACCCTGCCAAGAAAGCGATCTACAACTACGCCAACACCGCTAGATACTGGACAAAGCAACATAGGTTTGTAAAATGCTTTAAAACCGACCCACAATGATTTGAAATCGACAAGAAAAGCATTCCAAGTTGAGAAGAATTGGTTGTTAAATGCAACTGCATGCTTTAATACTTGACTTATTAGCAAGGTCACAAAAAGCTGATTTATAATTTCAGAAACACAGACTGTGATCATAAAAAGACCACAGCCGGTTGCAGCAGCACCACCATCTCCATCGCATTTAATCATTACTAAAAATGATTCCTTAGCTGAACGTGTTAGAAAGGTAACAAGTTTTATTTATGTTTTTGAGTGTGTAACGGTTTAATTAAATATGTTTCGTCTCTCGTCTCATGTTCATATTTATAACATAATTTACAATGCGATTCTGTGTCACGACTATAGATTGGAATAAATGAAATATGTTTCCTCTATAGTCTTCACATCATAATAAATTGTCATCATTTGTGGCGTTAACGTTGTTTTATAGATGCAAGCGTTAAAAGCTCGCAGTAACAGTACAGAGAAAGAACCGAGCGTTGAAAAGGATACTAACAAAAAAGACAAGCTTAGAGATGTAAGTAGTGAAAGAGACAAGTCTGAGAGGAGCAAATTGGCCAATTCCAAAAATGAAAACGACGTCAACTTCCTGCTGAAGGTTTGTCTTTCATCTATATGTTATATGTACGAATATATAAAGAAATATATACGCGTCACTAAAATAATTTAACTTGAAGGGTTAAAATGAATTTAACCTAGGTTTCAATAATGAACAGCTTTTAAATATACATCAGATCTAAATTCTTCTTCTAATATTGTGTTGTATAATAGGTAAAATCTGCTAGAAGTAATACTTCTTCGCGCCCGCCAATCCGAGGAGGTCCTGTCAGAGAAGAAGTCAATGGAAGTAAAGGAAGTGACTCTGATTCCACTCAAGAAGAAGATAACTCGAGTGTAGCTGAGACGACTACGACTGAAACGACCTTAGTAGATCGCAATCAATTTAATGCTAAGGTATTTCTCATATATATATTTAGCACCAAAGCAAATCTAATAAATTTAATTATATCATCAAAGGAATTGGAAAAACTTAAAGAAGAAATGGAAGTTCTGCGCAAGAGATGCGAACGCGTTGAAAAAGAAAAGAGCGAAATATTATTGAGACGTTTGGCGTCTTTAGACTCGTCAACTTCTAAAACTTCTACGAGACCTTCTGAGATGCTAAAACTACAGCAGAAAATCAATGAACTCTCAGTGCAAAATGAAGATTTGAGAGACGAGAAAAAATCATTGCAGATTCGCGTTAGGGAAATTGAAGCAGAACTTGAGGTTTTTTATATCTATATATTGCTTTACTTCTGAAGTTTGTCTATCACATATATATTTTAAATTACAGTCACGACCATCGCCAGACGTGGCCACTAAAACAGTTGAACAACTTCGTTCTAAATTGAAAGACGCTGAAGCTCTTTGCGAAGAACTTATGGATGAAAACGAAGATATGAAACGCGAGCTAAGATCTATGGAAGAGGAGATTGAAGAGATGCAAGATAATTTCAGGGAAGATCAGGCCGATGAGTACAGCTCTCTCAGGAAAGAATTAGAGTTGACTACCAAGAATTGCAGAGTTTTATCGTTCAAGCTGAAAAAGACTGAAAGAAAGGCGGAGCAATTGGATCAAGAAAAATCAGACCACGAAAAGAAGCTTTTGGAAGTATGGATTATATTGCAATGATGTTGTTTATTATGTAAATTTTATGGTTTTAATCAATTTTAGCTTGCTGGTGGAGTTGCTGGCATGGATAAAGTTAATCGCATCAAGCAATTAGAGCAAGAGTTAACTATTGCTAATGAAGTAGCTATTAGATTCCAGAGAGAGTTGCAAGAGGCTAACATCAAATTAGCTCAACAACCGACTGTTAACATCAAGAAAGCTCCGACGCTTGGTCTTATTGGAAAGTCTTTAAGCTCAGATTCTGTATGCTTGTATTTTTTAATGTTTATCATGCTTTAGATGCATATTAATGATGTTCGTTATTTAGAAACCAAGCAGAGCATCTTTGACTCGTGGTGGTTCTCAAGAAGATCCTCAGCAATTGTTGCGAGATCTTCAAGATTCGCTGGAAAGGGAAGCAGATCTTAGAGAGCAACTCAAGAACGCTGAAGAGGAGGTATTATCTTTAGGGATTTTTTTAAACTTAGGTGGCCAGGTCGATCGTGCTTCGCGAGGTGCATGAACGAATGACTAATTCTTATCAGAGGCCAATTGGCACACTGCCGGTGCTTTAACTATGTAAGTTTTGTACTTCCTCAGTTGTCAGCCAAAGGGTCAGCGCCTATAAAGGTTATAGCATCGGCCCACGCTGCCAATAGCGTCTGATTTGTAATTAGACAAAGAGCATTCGATGAAAGTGTATGATTGTTATGATATCATCATCATCGCCATTATTTGTTCAGGCCAGTTGGTACAGAGAACGCCATGGAGGAGGGCGGATATCACCTCCGCAGCAGAGACTCCCCAGACACCCTCCATTTGGAACCCCTTCGCACCCAGACCTAATTCCTTTCTCTCGTATCCCCGAAGAATACGAAGAAGAAATGGAACACATTGACCAAAACACAGCTCAAAGGCTGCACGTCCTCCAAATGCAACTGGCACTTGGAAAGCACGAAGGGTCTTTCGATCAGAATCCAGTTTACATAGGCTTAAACAAGAATTTACAATCAACTATAGAGAAATTTAGTTATGGTATTCAAACAGATCAGATTATATACGCAGATGTACACTGCGGCACAGAAAAAGGTTTGATAGACTCAGCTACTCAACATTTCAATGAAGTCATACTATGCTTAGCTTCGACTCAAACAGACATTCAAATCAATATTGGAGCTCAAACAGATGACATTGATCTATTAGATCAATTTGTACAAACCGAAAAAGGTGTCGATAAATCAGTTGAAGTTAAGGCTTCAACTGGAGAAAAGTGTGTATTGACTGATTTAGATCATAAGTTTGCCTCGAATCAAAGCACCATGACTGAGTTAGAGCTTAAGATAGCTTTGAATCAAAGCACTATGACAGACTGCTCGATTTTGTCGCCAATGAAGTTGTATAAGAGGAGGAGGGTTAGTTGTTTCAAGAGAAATGAAGTAAAGAGTTTTCCAGATGATATGATGAGTCCGCCCTTGTCTCCTGAAGTACCTAGTTCCAGCCTTGACTATCAAGAATCCAAAATTCCTTATGTCTCTGTATTTCATTCGCTCACGGGAAGATTACCTACTGTAGGTAATGTCATAAGAAAAGCATATTATGTGTTAACTCTATGACTAAGTGTATTTAGAGTAACTAAAATCCTCTAATAACACATAATATTGTTCCAAGTAGCATTTTAGATGTTTAGACGTCAGAAGAACTATTGAAGATGCGGCAGATTACTCAAATTCCAATTTAATGGAATGCACCATACAAAGATTTTTGTCACAAATATGAAATAAATTACACGCTGATTTTATCTTAAATCTAAGAATCATTTTTATTTTTGATAGACGGTACATTTTAAATCCACTCAGTGCATAATTATACTTATGATTTTTAAAACGATTTTTTTTTGTATTAATATTATAACAAATAAAAATGCTTGTTTTTATTTGTTATAATATTTATTAAAAGTGTTTATTGCGTCAGTAATTTTATTAGAATTTGCTTACTAATTTAATTAAATTGTCAGTATTTGTTAAACTGTATTTTATATATAATATTTTAAGTTTAATTATATTTTGACTGAATTCGTTGCCTCTCAGCACTGCGCGTCGACCCAAGATCAACTGCTCGGCGTAGCTCACATCTGTTGTTATCCCTGGCACCTGACAAAACACTGAAAAACGTGATAAGCTAATGATTTATATATTTTTAAAAAAATTTCTCATTTCGCTTTAAAAGCCATTGTAAAGTAGTTCCAAGAAAAACGTATTGTTTAGCAAAGGGTCGCTACATAAGTAATGTAAAAATAAATTAGTTTTGCTATTATCACTATGACGGATAAAGAGTCGCAATCGGAGCTGTACTGACCATTTGTCAACATGTTACTGATTATTTATAATTATTAACTGACCATTTTTAATAATATATACAAAGTAATTATTATTTATACAACTAGCGTGTCTAGCAATTTTATTTAATAAAATTGATTTAATATTTAATATACGAATCAGATAATTTTATCTTTGTGGCAAAAATGTTTAATATGCATAACAATCTATACATCCTAAAAAAATATGAATATAATTACAAAAAGTAGTGTTTTATAAAAAAATAACACTAAATATTTTTTATAGCAATTTTATTAAAAAAATAACTTTTATTCTTTAAAAATTAATAATTGCAATATAAAGCACAAAATGTGCCATACTTTATTAAAATAAAATATAGGTTGTAATAAAATATGTTTCTTTTAATATATTATGATTTTATTTAATGAGTAATAATATATTAAGAATAAAATATGATGCAATACAAATCAGCGTGTAATTTTACATTGTGGCAAAAAAGTGCAAAACGATTATATACTGAATTTAATTTTTCATTTGGAAGTTCAGAATTACAAAATTAAATGGATTGGTGAAATTTTCAGGGTGCGAATTTGCGTAAAAGGGCTTCCCGAGCTGAAGACGACAATGAGTCGTTGGCGTTGCAGCTGAAGAAAATGGCTACCAAGGCCAGAAGTATGTCCATGATAAGAAAATGCTAAAAATGTGTTTTATATTATATTAAAAAAAATACATAAATGTGTGCTTATCCCTTCATCTAGTAAGGATCGATCATAACAGTATTCATGTCATTTTTTGTCATTGCTACTATTAACAATATCTATTTAACAATTCACGACTCCCAAAAAAAAGTGTGCGAGCATACGTGATCTTGTAGCCATTTTCTGCAGTTGGTATAATTGTTGTTTTTATATTCTTCAATGTTCATCTGTGAAACTAACTACAATGTGGACTGTTGTAGTTACGATCATCTCCAAATCCGTTTTTATTTTTTATAGATAAATTTAGTATTTTTTCATTGATCATCCTGCTTAATGTAACAAAACTGCTTGTTGTTAACAACATATGGATTCAATAACATTAATCAAATTTTAAATATGTATCAAACTCACACTCGATTATGATTACAGCGCGAAAGCTTTCGCCTACAGCTCCATCAAATCGTCTATCTGTTGATAATTCCGTAGATAAAGATGAAGGAATATCTGATGAAGAAGATCCAGCTGAACTGAGAATATTATTGGAGTTGAATGAGCAGGTAATTATTAATAATTTAATATTATTACAATACATTCAGTTTCTAATATGCTAAAATTAAAATCACAGGAAGCATCTGTATTGAGAAGAAAGGTAGAAGAACTAGAGCACGAAGGCGAATCTCTCAAAAATCAAGTGAAAGACTTAGCTGATAAATTATCATCTGCAAATATTAAACCAGCAACTACAATAGTAAAAAAATTAGTACCATCAAAAACTTCTACAATAACAGAAGAAAAAGTTAAAGTAAGTTATATCTTGTATTTTAATGCAAGATAGCAATATTTATATTCTGCTTAGATTCTAGAAGGTGAATTAGCTGAACTCAGAAAGAAATTGATAGAAAAAGAGAGAGACGTAGAAAGATTGCATGCTGAACTAAGTATAACTCAAAAAAGATCGAAAGGATCTTTGATGAAGAGCAAGTATGTGCATTTTTAAATAATATATTTGATATCTACTATAAAATATGATTTTTCAGATCTTTGGATGGAGCAAACGAACAGCAAAATGTAGATTTAAAACGACAACTGCAGTTGATTGAACAAGAAGCTACTATTTTAAGAACTAAGACTCAAACGTTAGAAACTGATAATGAAACACTTCAAGCAGAAAATAAAAAGTTACAAGTATGCATAATTTTAATAAATTTTTATTTATGAAAGAAATTATATATATATATATATATATATTTCATAGTTGCTACGAGGCACAAAGTCTTTTAAGTCAGATAAATCGAATGAATTGAACAATGAGAAGATTACACAGCTAGAATCTGAATTGAAAGATGCTATGAGCAAGATTAAAGAACTTGAAATTGCTAAGGATTCCGAAAAAGTCGAGAAGAAAGTGACGTTTGGTTCTGCAGCTGCTGCTAAGAAAGATGCTGATTTGAAGGCAAAGCAGGAAGAGTTAGATAAATTAAAATTGTCTATGAAAAAGGTATGTTTTTTTTTTTTGAAATATTATAATTTAAAGAATATCTTTTAAAACTATTTTTGTATTAGACTGAGACTGAGAAGAATCAGTTGAACGATGTTTTGAAGCAATTGAAGGAAGAAGCTGTGAAGTCGTTCAAACCTCGCATTCCAAAGAAACCGACGGATTTGACCACTAAGCTTCAGATGAAGAAGATGGTGGATGAATTAGAAGGAGAAATTGGTAGATACTATATTAATTAAATATTTTTTGATGATTCATTAAAGCAATTGTATTATTATTTAATAGGCGAAATGTATGTTGTTATGAAAAACGCCGGATTAGATAAATTAGACGAAAGATTAACAGAGAAGGCTAAAATGGAAAAGACTATTGAAGAACTACACTCAAAGCTCACTGGTAATGAGTCTGAATTTGTTAAAGAAAAACTCAAACTTAAAAGTGAAATTGAAAAATTGAATGCGATTAACGAAACATTTGAAAAAGAGAAATTAGCGTTGCTGGAAAAACAAAATTCTTATGAATCTGAGAGAGATGAAGCGCTTAGAAACTATAAGAATCTTCAAGAAAGTAATAAGAAATTAGACGCCCAAGTAGCACTGTTAAATCAGAATCTCAGTAAGTGTTTTTTAAATGTATTGATTTAAAAATACACTTGAACATATATTAAAATTTTATTTATAGAAACTTCCGCTTCGAATAATACAACTTTAGAAGAAAATAGAAGAAAAATTGACGATCTTAAGAGAGAGATGAGTGAGAAAGATCAACTAGTAGATAAATTAAAGAGAGATCTTGAATTGGCTGATAAGGGCGAGCAAGACAAATCTAAGCTGTTGAAAGATGTTGGTGATAAGGCGAAGAAGATCGCAGATTTGGAGAAGAAGTTGAAAGAAGCTGATGAAAAATGCAAGCGTACCGATAAAATGCTGCTTGTTAGGAAAGATAGAGTTGCAAAACTTGAAAAAGAGGTACGAATAATCATTTAAATTTGTTATCTTCACGCTTTGCTTAAATAGTAAATAACATTATACAATATATATATTCATCTATGCTGTATATAAATGCTACTCTTGCTCACTGTTAGCTGTCGGAAGAAAAGGAACAAAACGACAACATTATGGAGAACCAAAGAAGAATGTCTTACGAGTATACATCTGAAAAGGATCGCCTTATGATCAAATTGGTGGAAGGAGATTCAAAACTGGAGAAGATTGAAGTTGGCTGGAAAGAAAGACTAGCAGAGTTTGAGGGCAAAGTTGTGACATTAGAGTCACAGTTGTGTGCTAAAAATGCGCATATCAAACAATTGGTAATTAGTCTTGAAACACTGACAGTTTTGCCCTTTGAAACTCGAAATGTGAATGTCTGTTTATGGTTTTATGCACTATACATAGTTTGTGTTTTAAGAATAGCTAATTGAGAAAAAATGATGCCTGAAAAAATAGTTCATATTCTTCATCTTCCCTATTGTTAAATTCCACATAAAATGATTCTAACTTTCTATGTGTATTTTGATTATATACTAACTATAGTGTTTTTTAAATACCTTATAATCATTATTTTTAGTATAAATTTTAATTGAAATCTTGAACAATTTTAGGAAGATTCACTTTCTTCAACATCTCAAAACAAAGGTGATAACACAGTATCTACTGTGGAACTGGCTCAAGTCAAAGAACAGTTGGACATGACTAAACGCGAAATAGTTCTTAAAGAACAGGAGCTAGCTACAATTCGTCAAGAATTAGTTTCAAAACAACAAGAAGCAACCAAGTTGCATGACGACTTAGCGGGTAGCAAACAAGAGTGTATGAAATTACAACATGAAAAGAAAGATATAGACAATTCAACAAAATCGCAAGCTAAAGAGTTGAAGAATTTGGAAAGTAAGATATCAGAATTAGAAATAGACTATTCAGCCGAGAAAAAAAAGGTGGAACGAATGAAAGTTATTCACGAGAAAGATATAAAGAACAAAGAGCTAGAGCTTGGTACGCTCAAAGGAAAATTAAGAACATTAGAACAGACTTCAGGAGCTGGTAGTAAGAAAATTGAAGAGTTAAAGAAAGAGTACGACGTTAAATTGAGTAGTGAGTATAATTGTATAATACATATAAATCTTGACAATTTACTAAAATAAAGCTATTTTATAGATCTAGAATCAGAATTATCAGAAGAGAAAAAAGAATATGATGAATTGACTTCAAAGTATGAGTTATTAGAAGAAGAACACGTTGTCACCAAAGCTAAGCTAACCATTGAAAAAGAATCAGTTCAAGGGTATATATATATATATATATATATATATATATATATATATATATATATATATATATATATATATATATATATATTTATATATTTTTACTGTAATTTTAATTAAATTAATTAAATGATATTTCCAGAGATCTTTTGCAAATTCAACGCGAACTATCAAACTCAAATTCAGAGTTAAAGTCGTTACAAGAGACGTACAATAACAAGACAGACGCGTGGATTAAAGAAAAGATTGATTTGCAAGAAAAAATGTCTTCTTTGGAAGAAAGATTATGTGGAGGTGGTTGGGAAGTAGAAAAAGCACGCTTAGTAGCCAAGTTAGACCAGAAAGAAAGAGAAGTAGATAGGATAGCTAAAGAAAGAGATGTGACAAATCATCTTCAAGACGCTCTAAAGCGAGAAGTTGAAGAATTGCGCAAGAAGTTGGATGATTACGATAGAGTCACGAAGATTCAGAGGAATCTGACTTTAGAGAACACTAATATGGAACGAGAGATCAAAGCATTGCAAAATAAATTAGATCAAAGTGAGAAGGGCAAGAAATCTGATGTCATTGAATGTAAGCTAAGATATGAATCACAAATGCAGTCTGTACAAGATGAACTTCAATCAGTACAATCTCAAGTAATATATCTATTTAGAGTTTAATAAAAATAGACATTGTTTGTTAAATTCATATTTTGATTTTCAGGTGACTAGGTTTAAACGTGAACGTGACACTTATAAGCAGATGTTAGATGGCGCTCATAAGACCATGTCTGAAATGAGATCTGGTGAGCCAATTATCAGGAATAAATCTGGTTCTAAAAACGTAGATGAGGTAAGATCGATTGATTGTATTAAACATCAACCTAAATACACAATACAATGATTATATTTTAGCTGGAAGAATTTAGAGCTAAAGTTGATTCTCAACAAGAACAGATAAGCAATCTCGAAGACGGTCTTTGCGAAGCAAAACTAGATTCTTCCAAAGCAAAGACTGAATTGGTCAGCGAAAGATCTATGTTTGAAATTCGATTGGCTGAGATGCAATCTAAATTGAATGAGGTAGATTTAAATGGTAGAGTAATATTTATTTTACATTATTTTGTAACTGTTTATTTTTTAGTTTGAAGAAGATAGACTCATCGCTTCCGGCAGGACTAAAATTCCTGGTTTGAGAACGCGCCTGGAATTGGCGTGGCAGAAAGAGAGAGAAGAACAGCAGAGATTACTTCAAGAAACTTCAACGTTGGCTCGTGATTTGCGACAAACGTTGTTTGAAGTAAGCTTTTTATATCTTATCATATGTCAACACATGCTCATATTTGTATATTATAGGTTGAAAGAGAGCGTGATAAAGAAAAGCTTGACATAAAACGAAGATTGGAGCAATTGAAGAAGTCAGCAGAAGAAGAAAACGATGAGAGCAAAAAGAAAGTTACAGAGCTACAGTGTGATCTTTTAGAGTTGAGAGATGCTCATGCTAAGCTTAGAACTACTAACGAAAAATTAAGAAGAGAGAAAGAAAGACACGACCGCGAAAGAGATCAACATAAGATGTCTATAGCAACTCTGAAACGCTCTCAACAAGACGAAGATAAAAAGATTGGTTATCTTTTAGACTTAGTAGATGAACTGACGAAATCAGTTTCAGAAATAGATTATAAGAATGGAACGCAGACTCCCAGTTATTTGACACCAACGCCTCCTAGAAGACATAGAGTAAGTGTAGAATATTATAGATAATTTATGTAAATTATATTATTATTATATTTATATTTTATAGTCAAAATCGAGATCAAGATCGCGCGAAGCAACGCCTGAAGATAGTAGTATTGCTGAAGCTGGATCCAATAGTATTTTAGCAAAATTGAAAGGTCTTGCACAGGAAGTCAGAGCTTCTCAATCTAGCGATAGACAAAAAAGACAGATAAATATGAGAAGGTTAATATATTAATACATATATTTTTGAATGCAGTGATTATTCATAAATTCGATGTTATTTTAGAGCTGTTTCTATTGAACCCAATAATCTACTCTTAACCCCAACATCCCAAAGACGAACTTCTTCTTTGAAGAAGAGATCGATTTCTTTGGAACAAACGACACAAGAACAAGTATTTTATAAAAATTATATACGAAATATTATATGTATGTATTATATAATATAAATCTATTTTTAGAATAAGATATGGAAGACAGACGAGGATAGTATGTCGTCACTTCAGTCTCTGGATACCGAAGCTTTGGATAATAGAATATATACAATGCAGAGAGAAACCAGTATGGATAGGTAAGTGCTAAAATTGTGTCTGTAATACTTCAAAATATTTACATTAAATATATTTTTAGTCGGTTATCTGGTGGCTCAACTCAGAGCGATATTCTGCCATCCAGTGGTAAGAAAAAGAAGAAAGGACTGTTTGGTAAATTGAAGCAATTGACTAAATCTAGCTCTATAGACAATGCCGATAATGATCCCGGATTCCCACCGATTGGATCAGTATCACATGTATGTTTTTTATTTATTATTATTATTATGAAGAATTTATTTATTTTATATTATTTTATTTTGTAGGGCGGAGGCTCAGAATCTGATATGAGTGTGACTGGTAGTAAAAAAGATCTCAAAGGAAGATTGTCTGGAATGTTTTCAAGAAAAAGTGCTAGTGGATCAACTTCCAGTATAAGGTATTATTATTATTTTTATAAATTATTAACGGGTACCTCATATTATTTTTTTTATATTATAGCAAAGAAAAGAAAAAAGAACTGAGTACTCCAGTTGCAACTAGAACAGCTTCACTTCAACGTCCTTTGAGTAAAAATGGCAGTACTTCTCAATTGTCCAGAATGTCACCAGCGGTATTTTATTATTTTATTTTTATAATATACAATTATGTTTATATGTATATTGAGATTATTGTATTATCTTTATAGAGTGATGCAGGTTCCCTTCCATCTAGAGCCGTCAGTGTGACCCCAGGCTTACAAAGAAAGAAAGCGTAAAACAAAATTTTCCCAAACAAATATGGACCCTCGTTTCTTGATTTATTGTCAAGATGATTTTTTTTAGAAAAAATATTATAATATATGAATTGCTCCTTGTAATATTTATAAATAAATATTTATATATTATTTCGTAATAATGAATTTATTTATTAAAAAATGCTTTAAATAATATATCGTTATAGAGTAAGGTTTGTGAAATGTTTGATATATGTAATATTTATGATTCTCTAAAGTTTCTCCCATTTATTTTCGGGCATGGTCTGGTTGATCGTCTCTCTTAATGCGTGTGATTGCCTCTCGAATCTGATGTGATAAAGTGTCAGATTTTTTATATTCTTGATTCGAGACGTCTCTGGCGAATCACAGATGATGATGTTGGTAAGTTGCATCAATTGCATATTAGACCAATGAAATATTTACGCCTTATATAAATGAAACTGTAAGATAAACATATTTTTAAATTCATTAATGCAGGAGGTAGAATACAAAAGCAGTATTTAGGCCGGATAGATGCATTGTCTATTCCATTCTTAACCTACAAATGGTTGTTTTTATGGTGCTTAACGAGCAGTTAACGGGCAAATGTATTAACAATGTGATAGTTGTAAGTACAATAGTGTAATTGTAAGCTACACAATTGTAGTATTGAGCCTTTTGTCAATAGGCGCTGCTATTTCCTTTTCATAAATTCGAAATTGTTGCTTGAATGAACTTAGCATAATCTGCACAGATGGGTGTACCTCCCATAAAGCTAAAGTCATTAATTGTAACTAAGATATCTGATTTGTGAAATCAGTTACTTTAATCCGGATTTTCCAAATATTCTTGGTTACATTAAGTAAAATTGATCATAATTTATGTTCCTAAATAAATTTGTATTGATTTTATAATTTTTAACTGTTTGCCTAATTCAAAATTGTAAAAAGCATATAATCATTTGTTAAACTATTATTGAAATTTAAATATTAAAATTAAGCATTATTATATTTGTAGGTTAGAGGTAAAAAAATGTTAATAATAATAATAAAACTTTTTTCGATGCAACTTTTATTTTTTAAATATTGCTGAATATTTTGCAAATGAGTCAAGAATTAAATAACAAATGTTCTGAACTTGGCTAAAATAATATTATTAATAAATTTATCAACTATTTTAAATTACATGGTTTGTGCATAGATGTCTATATACACTTACATATTTATTAAAATAAAACTACGTTGCTGTAAATAGAGATACAATAGTTTTATTTTATTAAATATGTAAGTGTATATAGACATCTATGCACAAACCATATAATTTAAAATAGTTGATAAATTTATTAATAATATTATTTTAGCCAAGTTCAGAACATTTGTTATTTAATTCTTGACTCACAAAATATTCAGCAATATTTAAAGCATTGTTTATGTCTGGACATAAACAATAATTTTCAGACTTTTAAAAACAAAAATTCTATAGCCGTTTTACCACTAAACAGCATCGTCAATATATTGTTTCGCTGAAGACATGTTTTTTTAACTTGTGATTTTTTAGTGCTCATCTGTGAGAAACCACAATAGTTTTGTTTATAGAACGCCACCCGGTAAAATAGTCGTACCACATTTGCCCACTCGTCTTAGCAATATTTTGAACCTTACGAGCCCAAGCTAAGAAAATTATGCCACCGAGTTTAATTATTAATATGCTCTTATCGGTGATCCTGGAAGGTTCGGAAGATTCGTCGGTTCTAAGCTGTGCGCACGCTCGGAAATATCTGGGAAGTTTAGAGTAGGGTTTGCAATACTGTTATTATCGATATTGGTAATACCGGTATTGTGGTAAAAATATATTTTTATATCATTTTGTAATAAGAAAAAATCTATTTATTTTATTTGTTGAAAACGATATTTCCATGGCTTATGGTTCCAAAATAAAAAAATAAAAAAATATTTTTTCGACAATAGTTATGTGAATAAATAAATAGGATAAAAAGGTTTCTGTAAACAGTCGCCTTATTTATTTTTATTGTTAGCCGGAGGATCAGCGTATAAAGTATTTTTAGAAGTACCTGAATGTAAGGAATATTGTTTAAATACTTCATGAAGATAATTGGCAATAAATGTCGGCAACTTAAATCGAAATTTGATCTACTTGTTTAGTATATTTCACAAGAAAAAAAATACATAAATACTAGTATTATTAGCATTCAACGATATATTAAAGTATAAAAATGTCAATAACGTATTAACTTTATTTTTGAATAGACGAACCGGTAATACTGGTAGTACCGGTAATGAGTGTTTTTTTTTATTTCGGTAATACCGGTATTAAAAATCTGGTATTTTTTAAATTAATAGTTCAGATGTTTAAAAATATATGTATGGATATTTAAGAAATCTTTTTTTGCCCTTTTCTAATAAAAATGAGTCGGTTGTATTATTGAAAAATAAGAGTAGAGACACATGCTTGAGGTTACTTCGCATTATTACCCAAGTCACACTGTGACCTCGAGCTCGTCGATTTTTGTACGTATTGCAGGCAATCCTAACATTTTTGAGTGATGAAGCACATTATTATAAATTTTATAATAAAATTTATTGGTGTTCTTTCTCTAGAATAGGTCATTGATTGACAATTATTTTACAATGCAATGTATGCGATTTAGCGTTAAGAGCTAACATTTAAGCATTCGTTATTTTAGTTAAATAAAAACTTTTTTTACTAATAGAATTTAATGGTCTTTTATATCTACGCCTAGGGCGTCAACAATCTTAAAACCGACTCTGCACATACAAATTTATATTATACACACTCACACGATGGCGTTGATATAAAAGTTATTTTAATATCAACCCAGTTTTGTGGAGATAGTTCCTCAGCTTCTTTCACATCGTAGAGCTCCCGAGTGTGGTTGTCTTCAGAAGCCTCTCTCGTCGGGTTGGGTGAGAAAATTTCGAAAAAATTTAATTAATTTATAAGAATAGCGGTGCCAAGTTAGTGTCTAACTCGTTGGCGATATTTCACTCCTAAATACCCTCCTCTTTTTGGTTGTCGATGTGAAAGTGTTAAATATACCGAAAGAACAGCGTCGACTATAAATTATATCGAAAGCTTTATTTGTTTTTTTATTAAAGTTATAGCATTCTTGTGGGACGTTTTGAATGACTATAGTAAAATTAAATTTATATATAAAATAATAATAGCACATTGTAACAACATTTCTGAAAATAGAAGGTGCTTAATTTTTTTAAAGGTTTGGTAATAAAAGCTAATTTTTATAAGCCGCTCTATGAAAAAAAACAATTGTTTGGTTTTTATTAATAAATTTTCATTAGCAATTATATATGTTTTAAGAACATGATTGAATTTTTTTACTTCAATAGTAAAATAAGAGAAAAATATTTAATTTTAAATATTTATTTTAATACTGTTTCATAACTATTTTCATGTTTACAATTTTTTTATTAGCTACAATATAATACAAATAAAATTATAAGATAAATCGTTGGTTATTACAATCTAAGAAGAAAAAAATCAAAACCTTTTTACCATTTAAGTAAAAGAAAAATAATATAATAAACAATAAGGTAAGTGGTACTTAGAGCATATTCAGCACAAGATTTGGAACCATTAAAATATGTTCTTTGTCATACTGTGCTTATTTAAGGTTGTATCTATCGTAGTCACATGTGAAATCGTTTGTTAAATCCTTAATTTCTGTAAAATCAAAAATATTTTTACGATAAAAAATATGATTATATATTATTTTAGATTCCTCTCGTTGAAGCACATTTTCTATGCTTAGCCATTGAACTTGACTATGATGGAAAATATTTGAAGGTTCTGATCCAAGGTCTTATAGATAATGCAATGTATTTTTATTAAATTACTATACATGAATTTGATCCTAAATTGTTTTCAGTAATATTTTAATAAAAATAACTATTGAAGCAAACTATTTTTAATGTACATTAAAAAAATCATTATTGAATTGAGTATGCATTAGATAAATACAAAAGAAGCAAATTTTTATTTTTTATTTTTTTAGATTAAATTAAGACCATCGTGCCCTAACAGGTTACCCCAATGCGCCACGATGGTCGAAAACACAAATAAACACAAATCTGGTAGTGAAATATTTTTAATAAAAACTCAATTAAAAATATATTATTTTTGTGAAATATGTTGTAATTGATATTATTCTATAATTTATGCAAAATTTTTGAACTCTCTTTATTGTTAAATGTGATAATATTTTCACTTCAACTAATGTATCTAAAATGACATATATAAGAAATTTAATACATGACTATTTTTATATTTTTTCTTAATGTAGCAATTATTTTATAATTAATGGTTCCAGTTTTTATTAAATATCCATATATTTAAAAAAATATATTTTTATAATAAGTTAGCCATTAGTACTATTGCTAGACAGAGTATCTTATATATTAAACGGAACATTCTCCGTTCAATTTTCTACTCTGTAAATCGTATCGCTTTGTATGAACTATGTATTTAAATAATTCATGTAAACAAATGAAATATATTTTAATTATAATAATAAAAGTAAAAATGGATTTTCAAGCCGCCGGTAATGCGTTCTGTTGTTTCGACCAATGAAAAATAAGCATTCAAATATAAAACAAGATGGCCGACAGTAACGTGACAATAATTTTGTTACGCGACAATAATTTTCACTAGGTGTGTTATAACTGTGAAAATTAAATATATACATAGTGTGTGTGAGGATAAGAAGAATACATTGATTAAGCTATGTTAACAATCTTCGAAATAGAATCTTCAAATTTTGAGTTCCGAGGACACCGAGGCCAAAAAGTGAGTTTTTTTTTCTATTAAAATACATAAAAATTATCATTGCTTCTGATTTAATGCACATATTCGTTAGATTTGACTGATTAGTATGTATGAAGATTGAGGTTAATGTCGGTTAAACCATATAAATTCTAATAAAACGTACTGTTTTATCGATTGATATTTGGGGATACTATCTTTCACGACGATCACGTGACAATTATTGTTATGCAGCTGGTTATTTAGCTAGAGAAGTTTGGTTCTATTTTTGCGTATCTTATTGCTCGCTCATGGCTTCTAAAAAATATTTATAAACAGTAAAAATTATGTACAATAATTAGAATCTAAGCACAATATTTACAATGATATGACATAATAATTTGGCGAGGATAAATATATTAATTTTAAAATTAATTTAGTATTGGTGATAATATTTAGCGTAGTGAGTGAGTTGTTGTATATACCAAAGTATAAAAACAAAATAAATTAAAACCATTTTAAAAAATTCAAGTTCATAGCGACGGCCAGCTTATAAATGTGTAGTTTCTTGGATGTTATATAATAATTATAAATATGTGATGCACAATCATAATTTAAAATTTTATTTATATCGTCTATAATTCCAATGTTAGATCATTTTGTATCATTTTTAACAATTTGTAAAAATGCGCTAAATTGCGCGGCGTGCGCTTGACAGATGACAGAAGAGTTGTCAAATGTAAGCAAATTTGCCATTTAAGGGAAAACCCGGTTTTGGCGCGCTTAAGAGCTAGCTACGCAATTGATTTTATTGATTCAAATTGTAAAATACTCTTAATTTATAAGGAATTTTAAATTTAATATAAATAATGTGTATTTGTATTAGCTTCTGAATTTCTAAAATTTTGCTTAAAAAAACATTTTCAACAAAAACCTTTGCTGCTTAAGTATTATTTATCTAAAAATAAGTATTATTCGCGCTGTCACAATGAGCAGCTTACAAGAAAGCATAAATATTTTTAAACATCTGTCATGGACCCGCCCTTTTTCATGCAGCGGTTGTAATACATTTAATAATATCCGTAAAAATTTCATATTTAACCAAAAATGCTCTTTTTAAACATTCTTTATTTACATTATCGAGGGATCTTTGAAGGTCGCCAGTAAATATTGCCTATTTATTTTATTTTACCCCTGGAATGCTTCTTAGTATATAGTTTCGGACTATAAATTGAAAATAATAGGAGAAAGAACACAAACATGTCTGACACCTTTCTGTATTATAATATTTTCATTTCGATCTCTCTCAAAGCTTTACTGTTGATTGATTTCAATACAGATTTTTGAGAAGTCTTATACTTATCATCTAGCCCGATTAAACTTAGGCCTTCTATAATGTGATCATGATTTACGCAATCAAATGCTTTATCAAAATCTATGAAGGTCTTTTCTATATTCAAACTGCTAATAACTTCTTCGCAACAATTTCGGCATGTGACTCATTAATCTGATAAATCTGAAGTCGCTGCATACGTTAAAATTTTTATTTTTTGGTAGGGTATTAAATGTCGATAGCAACCGGTTGTGGGGTATTTTTTAGAAAAGTATATTTTATTGAGTAATTTCGTAAAGATTTTTCAAAAACTCTGTTGGTGTCGAATCAGGTTATTTTAATTTTTTGGTAGCATATTATAGTTCAAAATTTAATAAGTGTTGTTACATTTCAAGTTGGTTCTCTATGCTTCCCAAATAATGATTTTATGTCCTTGATCCATTCATTTTATTCACTCAAGCTAAGTAATATTTTACCCTTTGTATCTTTGAGAAGTGTATTTTTTTTGTTGTCGTAATGTTTTTTTTAATTATTTATGTAAATTTTATTCGTCATATTTTTATCACTAATTTTATATTTCTATGCATTTTTGATTCCATCCAATCATCTTTGGGTTTTTGATCATTTTTATAAGACGATGAATATTATTGTATTTTTTCTTACGATCGTTCATTACTTCTAAAATTTCCTCAGTCATCCATTATTGATTTTTAACAGGCTTTTTGAGTAATGCGTTATCTTTAATGAAATTTAATAAAAATTATTGCATTCCACTTAAAGAGAAAAAATATAAAGCTAATGTATATATTGTATTAAAAATTGAGTTAATCCAATATTAAAAAAATATGAGAATAATAAGACACTGAATATTAAAATATTATTTTTGTTATGTAGAAATATTCTGAAATATATTACAATGATTCGCTGTATGCTAAATTATTTTACTGATATGCTCACATGATCCGTTTGTAATAAAATTAATTACCTTGTTTATGAACACATTTACATATAATTCACTTAGAATAGACAAATTGTTGTTTGATATATTACCAACATGAATAATTTATTTCTTTTTATTTTAACTATAAATTATATTTTTATGTAACAAATTATTTCTTAGTATAAAGCAAAAAAAATATAAAAATCTTACATATATGTTGTACACAATATATTAAAAAATCGCGACGAACGTCAACATCTATCAAATTTTAATTAGGGTTCATCCCAGAAAAAAAAAACAAACTCAACGTCAACCCACCGCCCACTTATCTCTGGAACTATCCTAAACTTAATAATGGAGTTTTCTTCATAATCAAAATGTCAGGATAATTAACACCGTCTCTTCCATTTTTATAACCTCCCTAAAATTTCATCACCTGTAAAAATAGACTTGCAATGTCGCTGAATCAGGTCTGGATATCCACAATCGGCTCAGAAATCTTTTTTGGATATCCGATCTCAGTTTTACAGTCTCGTTTACCGCCCACGATCCAACATTTTTATAATAATATCATCGGCTGTTCTGTTCCAGATCAATCGGAATGTGGGATGAGAATATTTGGAATTTTTTTGTGGAACGATTGAATTGGTCGTTAAGACCTCTGTGATGTCTTATTGTCTTTCTGGGATTTGTTGGATTTATAGTATGCATTAAAGAGCAGATAAAATCGCTATTAAGCATTCCTATATAAATATTGAATTAACCTTAGCTTATAGTGTGGAACAGATTATTTCAACTATTATTTTTAGATCATGTTTATATTTATAGTGCTATTCACAAAGTACCTTTTTAGCAGGAATAATAAATATAACTGATCAAAGGCATGCTAACAGATCTTATAAATAAATAATTGTGACATGCTATCAAAGCTAAGAGTTGCGTAAAAAGCTTTCTAGTTTAATTTAAAGCTACATAAAAAATTGAAACATTTAAGTTAAATTTAATTAAAATATACAACGATTACCCCAATAAAACATTAAAAAATATAATCTAAATCAATGTCACTAAAATCACACGTCAATAAGTATTTTTGTAGCAAATTTTATCACATTCCATGTAATATTTATATATCAATCAGTTCGTAAAATATCATATTTTCATTTAGAAGTTTGTTTGTTCAGCTGCTGTAAGAGATTGGCCAAACTTTTTTTATTGTGCGTTTTCTAAAGAGCTATTTGTGTATTAATAATGTGTTATATATTTTAATAATACGGTGATATTCGAACTAATATTGCTATATTACCTTTCAATGCTAACATTCGGAAGCTGGAAGTGTTACGTGAAGATTGATTTGTGTAAATAGTAAATCTAATTTTATCACAGAGTATATGAGAGATGGTTAAATGGTTCATTGATACAGTGTGTAAAAATCATGAAATAATAATATTAAAATATATTTAGAAGCGTGAAATTATTTTTATTATTAAGAAAATATTAGATAATATTTTTACCAATATTCATAAATGTTTTAAAAATTATGATTAAAATTATATGAGTTCGATGTTTATATTTAGTTGAAAGAAACTTAATTTTACGTCTGTATTTATTAATGTAAATTTTACGTTAACGTTAACGGATAATCAATAGAAACTTTTGTCTAATAGTTTTATGTTTATTATGACACACTTTTTATTCACAAATTTAAAGAATGACTATAAATTTAGTGTTTATATGCTTTTATAAACTTTGGACTAACATATATTGCTTTAAAGAACATCAATACATTTTAAATAATTAATCACGAATTATTATATATTTTTGCCTACATTCATAAGTATAATAAAAACACAAATTACCTATATTTATTAATTAGAACTCAAAAACCTTTATTTTTTGCTGTTTTTATTTGTATATAAATTATACTCTGGTTAGAGAATATAAAATAAAATCGGACGTTCCATTTGGTTTTAACTTCAGTAAATTTATGCTATTTTAGATTGTTACACAAATAAAATTAACTTAACAGTTTATTTTATAAAGCTTTTTCCTTTCACCAAAATTTTATCTACGTTCGTTTCAGAATAGCTTGATATATTATTATTCTGTCACAAATATCAGGTCACGATTAAAATCACAAGAGGCTAAAATTAAGGTGGGCGCTGTCGCGTCCAGACAACAACAAAACTTTTACGAGGCGTCCAATAAAAATACCTCCAAATTATATACCATCAAACTGATTTTTTCTATAAAAAAACACGTAAAGCTCTTTCAGAGCTTCGTCGGACACCGCCAGTTTCCGGGGAAGTGCAAGAAAGCTCGTTTACGTCATTGGATCGTGGGACGATAAGCTTTCGTTGCTCTCAACGAATTTATTAATACATCGAATAATTTGTATGTGAATAAAATATAATTACAGTATTACATAAGTTCTTTATCAATTCTTTGCATCGCAAAATTGTGTTTATATGTATATAATGTGAGAAAATATAAATATTTAAATAGCTTCACGAGTTGGACGATCAACAGCTGTGAAATATTTTTAACGTATGTATAGTTATTTTTTAACTATGAATCTTACTCATATTTAAGAATGCATGTAATGCATAATAACATAGATAGCTTTTTTATTGTTTAAATTAATACTTAAATACTTAAAACTGTTGTTGATGATAAAAATTAATGATTTTATGGAACACTTTCAAAGACAATAAAATGGGACTCTTTGATGAATAATAAATTCTAATTAACTAGTTTTAATGTTATCAATAAATTTAATTCAAGATTTTATATACAATAATAACATAAAAGAGATATTTTATTATGATTTTTGAGATTAAAATAGCACGATTGTCCTATTTAACTCTTTGAATCATATAGCTAGACTATAAATATGTATATTATATGTATTATAAATCCTATGCAGAGACTAGGAAAAATGTAACATTCCAACACTAATAATAAAAAAATGTTTCACATTAATGTATTACCATCATTAATATTTTATAAATAAAAAGTTTTTTCGTACTTTAATAAACTTAGTCAGACTAAAATAATTGAATCCATCTAATACTTAAATGGCACTGTGTTGTGTTGTTAAAAGCTATAAGCCATTTTTGTTAGTATTAAGTACTTTAGAATAATATTTATAGTTGTATGCAAAAACGCATCTCCAATCCTTGATTTGATTTATCTGAAGTTTTTATAACTCGTTTAGTTCTCTGAACAATGCTATTTTTTAATGACATCACTTCATTCATCATCAGTTTTAACACGTCAAATACAACATCTCATCTCTCATCTTTACACATTATATATATTTTTTATTTCTAGAATAAGATCGTTAGCCCAATAATTAGGACAGAATGACAGTATAGTCACGAATTCTGTTGTAGTTAATATACTACAACAACTAATCTAAAACCCACTTCCGCCAAGTGTGTTACTAGTTGGAAATAGCATTCGCTTAATAGTCTATCTTAAGCGTTACTCATACAGATTTCGCAATTAAATTCGCGAATATTTATAACATCCGATTGCTGGAGAGATGCGTCCAGCTATAAAACAATAATATCTAGAAATTTTCTGTTACAAACATGATTGAACGTACTTAATTTGTTAATGAGTAATATATTTACTTAACGTATTAATATGTCACATGAATTAATTATAAATGTATTAAAATGCAGAGCCAAAATTCTCAAAATGTAATTTTCAATGCGCAGCATGCAAAATCATGTTGAGCTTTTAAGCTCTTGATTATATTTATTGTGATAAAATCGCATATTGTATGTCATGCACTCTTTAGAGATGCAGTAAATTTATTATTTTTTCGCCTAAATTAATTTGATTACTGCTTATTAGTGTCAGGGTCAAGTTAAATTATTTTAGCAGTGGTATTTTATGTGTATTACAATAAAATAGTTATACCTATACGTATTATTGCTACTTTACAGCTAAAAAAATATTTGAAGTTCGTTCAATATTTAGTGCAGTTTTATTGTATGCATGCTGTAAAAAATATTGTTTCAGTTTTTTCGTTTTTATGTATGAAAATAATTATCATAGTTCAGTAAAAAATAAAGATTTTTGTAATTTAATTTAAATTGGTTTAAGACCGTAGGTATTAGATATTATGGCTGTGTCGTCAGCGTATATATCTTAGTATAGAGAGGCAGGGAGGTGAGTGTGAAAGGTGGAAGGTTCCGTGTGTGTAAAGGGCATGCGGTGCGACGTTGTCTGGGGGCCCTGCGTGTGTTAAGGGCACGCCGGTTTGAGTGTGGGTGGTCATAAATATAAAATGAATATTACTTGTTATGTGGGTGGTTATAAATATTAAATTAAGACATGTTAAAGGAAAACAAAAATGACAGTTATATATTGGTATGATATATGTATTATTTATTAACTTAATTTTATTTAATTAAAGCTGACTGAATTCATTATCTGATTGTGGTAAATCATTAAAGATTTTAAATGCAAAATATTAAAAAAAAATGTGCCAAATTGTTTTAAAAAATAAATGCCATTAGTATATAAAGAAACAGACTTAACAAACTACCTTGCGGGACTCCTACTGAAATTTATGTGGTATCGAGAGTTCATTATTTAGTGAAACAACATGGTTTAGACCTACCAGATATGAGCTTATTACAGGCCGACCTCGACTTTCGCACATAATTGGTTCCTGAAAATGTGTGCGAATGTTGAATGTACGAAAGTAGAGAGAAGTAAAAAAAATTTGAAATTCTGTGTATTTTATAATATTTATTTATCAAGTAAATATAAAATGTTTAAGAGGCGTTTAAGATACATATTTAAGTGGGGTTTGCGGGTGTTTCCTTTAAAAAGTTATCAAGAGTTAACTGTTTTTCACTATTCTTTTTCTTTTCTTCATATAGTATTTTATAACATGCTATGTTTTTATTTTTCGCCCTACGCACTTGAGATATGCGTTTTTCATTGGGATCACAATCTTCCATAATATTTAAAAATTTGTCAAGGTGCGTGAAGGCTTCATTAATATTTTTTATTGTTAAGGAGTTTTCCAAAATAAACCTGTCTCATATTTGGCTAGAGGAATATTCTCCATCTTCAATAATTTTGGATAATTAGGAAATATTTTTTTTTGCAGCATTTTTATCCGCATCAGCCGATTCTCCAGTAAATTTAATATTATGAAAAGAATACCTCATTTTAAAATTGTAAAACCAATCGTTACTTGCTTAGAAAACCGTGATAAAATCTTTTTTTTTAATCTATCCTTCCAATCTTTGTGAAAACTAAGAGCTTTTGCTTGAATAATTGAAATACTCAGAGGGACTTTTTGATGTTGGTCAAAACGTCTAATAATTTCCATCTTTGTCTCGAATCGTATGAAGTTTATGAGTCCTTGATTTCTTTTTGTTCGTATCAACACTGAAATTTTTCCGTTTCTCACTCATGTTTATATTTTTCTTAAAAAAAAATGTTTTTTTTAAATGTGCGAAATAGTGAATTGTGCGAAAGTCGAGGGCCGCTTGTATGTATTAAGGATAATCAGAGGATTTACATTTAGTTAATTTTTAGATTAAACCGTCATGCCAAACGGTGTCGAATGCGTTTTCTATAACATTAATAAAACTGTACTTTTTTCAAGTAAAAATTAGCGAAATGTGTTTTTTTTTAGTTTGTTAAGTTAGTAAGTCGTTGAATGCTTTTTGCTAAAAACAAATTGTTTGTTTTTAATTTTACTACCAATAAAATCTTTTAGGCGCGATATATATATTTTTAAAATATTTTATTTAGCGAATATAATAAGACGATATTTAAGGAATTTAAACGGTATTGAAAATGGTATATTGCAAAAATGTATGGGGGCTTTCTACAGACTGTAAAATTTGCTAGTGGGTGTACTTAAATATTTTTTAAATAATCCATAGAAATTTTTATTTTTATCTTGTTTGAAATATCAAATGATATTTCATAGTGATAGTAAAATGTTCGTAATCTATAGGGGCTGATTGTCAAAAAAATATTTTAGCCCTCAAGGAATTTCTCAAGGGTCCATTTTTGGCTCTTTGCTTTTTTCGTTATTCATTAAATATATAAATACTACAGTAACAAATTCTATATTTTTTGTATCTATATAATTTATCTATCTAGATACTGTTGCACACTTTTTCTATCTACAAAGTGATTTAGATTATCTATGGAGAAGGTTTTCCGTCAATCGTTTGTGAAAAAGTGTCATACTGCGTCATTTTCTCGATCTCGTTTTCCATCAGATTATTCTTACATACATTATCATCTCGAAATCACTTTTGAGAGACGTCTGCAAAAAATCTTCCAGGATGCTCGAATTTGTTATGAGGAAACGTTTCACTTTGACGATCAGTCAGTTATTCGTGTCTTCTATGATATATTAGCTCACCGCATTTTTAAATTATGATCTATATTTTGAAATTCCTGAGTAACTAAATATTTATTCTTAATCAAAAAAGTACAGGGAAGGTTCTTAATATACTTTTATATTAATCCATTATTGTATCGCGGTGAATTTCTTGTTTACACGAAACGTTGTATTCTGCTAATAATTTCTTCAAACTACTGAAAGATGCTGTTGTTATAGCATTAAGTGGCTCTATATTGACTAATATATTGTCCTGAATAATCTGAAACTATTTTGTAGCAGTTTAAAAATATTAAGGATCTGATTGCCATTTGATGAATAAATTACGTTATTCGTGTCATCCTAATTTCACAAGTATAGGAGTACTATGAATAATTAAATTAAAATATTGTCATGCTACTCTCACTACTATTGACTATCTGGTAACATAAATACAATCAACAATTATTTATAGAAAGTGTTTTATCATTACAGTGTAAGATTCTGAAAGATAACTATCATCACATTATCTCGCACTCATCGCTTTGCTTTACAAATGTTTAAAAGCCACAATTTGGGTCATACATGCAGCTAATTTTTCTGAACCACAGAGACTCTCAATCTTGCCACGCCACTGTTGCATTTGATCACCCCTGGCCGGGTCCCACCCATGCAACTATTTTGATGATTGCGTACTATTTTCCTGGACTCGCCTGGGGAAAGTATCACACGCCTTTTGTGCTCAGTTTGGATCGGGCCAGCCTCCGGATGGTACTGACACCAACCCTGAACTGTTCTGCACTTGCTGAAAAATAGAACAATTAAAAAGCGATTAAATTCGCCGGTGGAATCTGAATAATTCGTTCCAAGTTTGTGGTGAGTTTATTTTTTCTGCGTGTAATTGATGGATCAGATTGAATTGTGCGATAAAGCCATAAGCCATTATCATCATAATGAATGTGTTTATAATTATATATGAGAGAGAATTAGATGAAATCTTTGACGCGTGGCCAAACGCATTCCGTGAGCTGTGGTACTATTTTATTTAATTTTATTGTACTTTGAATTATGATATTGATCTAATATTAAGTGTTAATTAATTAAGAGATAATAATTTAAAAAATATGTTTTGACTTTATATTGACATCATTATTAACAAGATTGTTTATATAAATATACAATAAATATATGAGCTAATGTTTATCTGTTCTTTGAAAGTAAAATAAATAAGATTATAACTATTTGATCCGTTCTAAATCCGTATTTTTCTAACCCATTGCCTTTCTTCGAACCATTAATCTTAAACGTTATTTTGAAAGATGTTTGATATTTTTTCACGCGTAGTTATATTATATTATATATTGTTTATTTAATATATAATTGTTTAAAATGTGCCAAATAGTAAAACTGTAGACAAACTCCCTAATCTTTTCTTTTAACCATTGAAAGACAGTCTTTATTTTAACTATTTATTATATATATCGCCTTTAATCATTAAACAATTATTTTATGTGCAATATATTTTCAATCTGTCTTTATCTAATTATTTTATATAGCTATAGCACTACATAATGTTTATGTTTATTACCCATGAAAATTATAGTTATTCATAACATATCTAAAAAAATTAAAAAGAGCTGTAAATCGCTGTATTTTATAAAAATGACAGAGAGTTTTAAATAGAAATTTTGCAAAATTTTATTATTTTTTTATTTAACCATTATTATTTTATTTGCAACTTACTTCATGCATTACCCAGAGATCAGCACATTTATTTATATAATTTTTATTGGCTCTTTCTACAGATGTCTTTCTAAAAAAAATACTTTTTTATCCATTGTCTCTGATTATATTACTAATTCTACATCAAAATATAATAATAAATGTTATTGTTATTTTTGTGTTTATAAAAAATCAAGTATAAAAGAAATGCTTTATATGACTGATTAAGCTTGAAAAATATGGTATATGTTTAAGACTTGTGCATAGAAATTTACTAAATACACTGACAATAAGTCTCGATTCGGAGACACATTTTAAATGTGATAAGAATCTGAATCTTTTAATATACATCGACAATGACTAAAGTTATACATATACCACCTGATATGGCAATAAATATTAGATTATTTAAAGATGCTATTTTTAATTACTGATTGTAATAATTATTTAAAACAGTTATTAAGCGATGAAATATTTCATTGCTTTTTGAGCATTTTTTTATTAAAACTATTTTTTTTATTAAAATCAGCTGTGGCGTCTAAAGAATCTATATCACCTCAGCAAAGTAAAAATATCACCAATAATAATAGTGCGAAAAAAATAATGACACAACTGCGTCTCGCCCCGAGTTCAACGCTCTGGAAAATTTACGATTATTTGCAAAATATTTCAATAGAATATTTTATAAAAGCGTTTTATTGTAATGTAATAAATTTCGCCACAGACTAAATTAAAAAGGAACGTCTAATCGCTTTTATTATCGCATTTTTCCAGTAAAAAAATTGAGCAGTGTCAAACTTGCTGAAAAATGGAGTGATAAATTACCGAACCGATCGATCTCGTAATAGTTGTTGGCAAAATTTCAAAATAGCATGAGAGATGAAAAAGTAATTGTGATCTTTAAAAATATAATAGTGAAACTGTTGAGTGATGTTTTTCATTCGCCATTCGGATTTTTGCTGCTGTTATATTTAAGCGATCTTAATTTATTGTCTTCATATTATAAAAACAGCTACATAATTGCTTATTGTCAACAATTATAAGTTCTTCTCTTCATTAGTATTTTTCTAAATCTCGTGTGATTTATCACTGTCTGTTGCGACCGATTAATTATTTTTCATAAACTCAGAGTATATTTATAATGGTCATTAGTTAATTTAAAAAATTTAAAAACGTCTTAAAATATATTTAAAAAATATTTTAATATACATTATTTATAAACATAGTATAACATGATCTATATTTAATTCAATCAAAATAAACTTTCACTCTTACAATTGAACAAACTTCCAATCCAAGCAATCAGTACACGTCAAGAGCAAATTTTCGCATCATTTGCTAATTAAGACAAGTTCTAATGATCCACAACCGACTGACCAATTCGAACAATGCATCTATTATGTCATATATGTAATAATAAATCTAAACTTAAGTATATATTTCGATGCATATACAATAAATATTAATTATTATTTTTATTACAAACAAGATATTAAAATCAGATTTTAGATTGTGAATATTTTATATGTTTAGACGAGTCATCCACCTGAGAAATTTATTCTGGAATCTCTCAAGAATATTGATATTAGATGTGGAGGTCACATCTGAGCTTCATAAGACCACGTTTTTCAATAATTATCATCTTCTGTCGAGATGAATTCTAGAGTTTTTTTTTGTGGTATCCATTTCCTGTTAAGGGATACTGAAAACATATATATTTGATCAGCGTAAATTATAAAATTAATTGTTTTAGTTATATAGTAGTTTGATATGTTCATTCATTAATCTGATGATATTCAACGGCAATTTGTTTTATCTTTTCGCTTATTAGGTTATATCACAATGTCTTCTTGGCATTTATATATTTTTTTATTATGTATTTTATTTTATGGAGAATATTTTAAATTGTTTTCTTAGCTGAAGAGGCGCATTTAAAATATCATTAATTACATTGTCACTGGTGTCTTCTATATACTAAATAAGTGATCGCTGAAAGCTTAAAATTTTTCTCTATCGTCTCCAACTAATTTTCCGTTATTTTATTTTATTTTATTTTAGATTAAATTAAGACCATCGTGGCCTAACAGGTTACCCCAATGCGCCACGATGGTCGAAAACAAATTTTAAATTTATAAAACATAAAAAAAAAAAGTATATATACATAAATATAAAAATACTTAAACATAACAAAAAAATTATAAAATATTAAAATTAAATGAAATAAACCGGATCAGCTCCTCGTAGCTGACATTAAATAGGTCAATATGTAATGCCAGCGTATTAAGGAGCCGGATGGCCACAGCCATAGGCGAGTCGGCAAGTGCGGATGTCCTAGCCCTAACGGTCATCAAAAGAGGTCTCGATCGTGATTCTCGAAAATGTTCAGGAACCCAAAACTGGAATTCCTCGAGAATAGCTGGATTGTCGACAGCACCTTTTAGTAATTTAAAAAAATGCTTAGCGATATACAGCTTTCTGCGAGAACTCAGCGAATCATATCCCAACGCTCCTAAAAGAAAGGCGCTGGGATATAAGTACGGATAATAACCAAATGTCCTTTTGTAAAGGTATCTTAAATACCTTTTTGAATTTTTTCCACTAAAAGGGAATATTTGGCTATTCGGGGATTCCAAATTATAGATCCCGATTCAAGAATGCTACGAACTAAGGTGTCATAGAGGATGCGAATAACTGACGGATCGTCAAAGTGAAAGGCATTCCTCATAACAAAGCCGAGCATCTTGGAAGATTTATCACAGACGTCGTGTATGTGTAGAGAGAACCTCCATTTGCTCTCGAAAGTGATTCCGAGATCTTTAATGGAAGTTTCTCTAGTCAAAATGTTACCACCGAGATGGTAGAAATAAGCTGATGGCGAACGGGATCGAGAAAATGACACAGTATGGCACTTTCCGACACTAAAGGGCAGACGGTTAACGGAAGCCCATCTCCACAGAGAGTCTAAATCACTTTGTAGAGAGAAGGAGTCCGCAACAGATCGAATGCATTTATATAATTTTAAATCATCTGCGTACAGAAGAAAACTTGAATGTTTAATTGCAGTATTTATGTCATTAATAAATAACACAAAAAGCAGAGGTCCCAGATTGGATCCTTGAGGAACCCCCGAAGGGTTAAAATATTCCTTTGACAATCGGCCACCATACGTTACAAACTGTCTACGATTGCTCAAATAACTTGAAAATAACCGAGTTAAATTATCTGAGCAACCGAGGTTCGACAATTTTTTTAATAATAACGTATGACAAACTTTGTCAAAGGCTTTCTCAAAATCTGTATACACGACGTCTACTTGAATTCCGGCATCGAGAGAAGTTGTCACCGTTTTGGTGAATGACAGAAGATTAGTAACAGTGGAACGGGCAGGACGAAACCCGTGCTGTTGGTCTAATAAAACTTGCTGAAAGTGATTGTAAAGATATTTATGAATAATTATTTCAAATAATTTAGCAGGAGCTGACAACACTGCTACTGGTCTATAATTCTTTATATATAATTTGTCACCCTTTTTATGAATAGGGGTGACTTTTGTGCATTTCCATAAATCAGGAAATGATGATGTTTTGAGAATCAGATCATAAATACATTTTAGAGGAGCAGCGAGACTTACTTCGCAACCCTTCAAAATAAAATCGGGAATTAAATCAGGTCCAGAAGAACGCCCTGTCTTTAATTTATTAAATCCGTATTTAAGATCTGAGTGCTCAGTTTCTCTGATGGTCAGTACTGAAGACCAAGAACATGAAGAAGGAAGCGACTGAGCAGAAGGCGAAAAATATTCCTCGAAAACAGAACGAAAATATTGCGCAAAACCGTCAGCAATATTTTGTGAACCGTCCAATGTTTTATCGTCGAGGCTCATCACTTTCAACGTAGACTGAGTAGCGCGTTTAGTGCTAATGAATTTCCAGAACGCTTTGGGATCATTAATTATTTGTTTTTGGCAATTTTTGTAATGATTGCGATGACAGGAAATTATCAAACACTTAACGCGTGCTCTTAATGAACGAAATTCCTCGAGAGCAGATGGATGTCCCGATCTCTTCCATAACTTATGAAAGGCGTGCTTTCTTTTTAGCAATGAGATGATCTCATGAGAAAACCATCTAGGATATGACACGTTAAGCACTCGAGGGCGCTTTCGAATAAAGAGCTGGTCGAATGCACAATAAAGAACCTCATAGAAGGCCGCCAGGGAAGATTCAACATCAACGCACCCGCCAACTCGGCTCCAGTCCATACCTAAAAGTAAATTATTTAATAAACCAAAATCTACACAATTTCCAAACGACCATCCGAGATCATTCCGATCGCTCACGCATTCCAACTCATTCGTAGTTATGCCATTTTTATTTATATTTAATTTTATCATTAGCGCCGGGTGATAATTATCTTCCGACACCAATACGAATTCGCTCTTAATTACTATGCAATTATTTACATTTGTATAAATTAGATCTAATTTGTCACCAAAATTATTATTGACACAATTTATTTGATTTAAATTAAAAATATTACTTATTAAACTTATGTCAATATTGGCACTAATGTTCGTAGGTAAATTAAAATCACCCAAGATGATACATTTTTTCTTCAAAAAATATTCAGATTCCGACTGAATCTTACGAAAAAATGCAGCAGTAACGTCTTTTAATTGATTTGGCGGAAAATATAACACGCATATAACGATTGAAGCTCGTTTCGTCTCGACGAGGATCCAGAGATGTTCTCCGTCAGCTTCGAGATGCGCAAGCCTTCGCGCATGAATTGAATCTCTGCGGACAGCTAAGAGCACACCTCCGCCTCTGCTGCATCGATCTCTTCTAAACACGGTGTAACGATCGTCGAAGAGCTCAGCGTTCAGCACGGAATCAGTCAGCCACGTTTCCGTTATAGCGATGATGTTATGCTCCTGTGCGTAGATAGCGGAAAGAAAGTCGACGGTCTTGGAATTTAATCCCCTTACGTTTTGATAAAAAATCGAAAGGGGATCCATCGAACTCTTCCTAGGAAGGTTTAACGCCTTTCCGAAATCTCCATTCTTTAAATGAGCATCCAGATGGCCATAACTCTGGACACATAACCTCATTTAGTTTGGCATCAGGAACTGCAATTTTGAATGATGCATAACTTGTGCCCTTTGTAATGATTTTCGAGACCGACACATCACATGATTTTAGTTTTTCTTTTAGATATACCATAATTGCATCCGCGGTTGTATCCCGGTGCAAGTAGAGCACGTGTAGATGTCTCATTTTTAAAGCTGCTTTTATTAACCCATCCTGCTGTCCAGACCCGCGAAGAAGCTGATTGCGCGCTTGTTTATTCTTCTTCCTGACTTCGGTCCAGGCAAATGGCGAGACATCGGGCACAGGCGTTGGGGTTTTCTCTGCAACCGAAGGAGCTGACGCGTGTCGTCGACGAGTCGGTGAGACTGCGGGTTGAATTGGTGACGACGAAATTGAGCCTATCACCATCTCATTGCTTGGCCTAGAGTCCATGGATTTTGCGATTATTTTTTTATTTTTTCTTCTCTTTGTGAGCTGTTGCTGCTGGGTCGCAGCTTGAATTTTTAGCAGACTTTTTAGTTGCGCAATTAGAGATTGCTGTTCCGCAATCAACTTCGCTTGTGCAGCGAATTTTGCGTCCATTTTTTCAACAATAATATTAATTATGTCCATTACTGGAGCTAATGTAAGTAGACGTCCGATAATGACGAGCGATAACGAGCGTTATCGCTCGTCATTATAAAGTCTGATAAGGGAGGAAAATTGTTGAGGGTTTCTTATTCTCTTTATTACCTTATAAAGTGAGTATTCTGTAGAGCAGTAAGGTTTTTAAAATATTATTTTATTGCCTTGTTCTTTTCTTTGATGATTAGTGTTTTAGTCCTTGTTTTATTCAATTTGTATATTGCAATTTTTTAAGCTTACTCTTTTCAAGGATTAAAAATATGAATATAAATTATTTTATTAGTATAATAATTTTAAATGCAAAGAAGCAGGGATTTATACTTACTTGCATTATAAATAATTTTACCTATTTAGAAAATAACAATATTTATGAAAATACCAATATTTTTTTTTATTCATAATACATAATTTAGTATGTAATAAATCTAATCTACAATAAATTTTTATAAATATATGTATATTGTTTATATTATATACATTTACATTTTGCAAATTGTAAATATCAATATAAGCAATTATAATATTATTTTAATATGCATATGTAATACATATGTAGATATCCATAAAAAAATACCACTATAATCAAAACCAATGATTAAATATGTATTATTTTTTATTTCAAAATATACTTATTACTATTTTTTTTTTCTTATATAATTTTTTTTATTATGCTTGTTTGTGAGTATTATAACGTATACTAAATATTGTAAATTGGTTTAAATTTTTAGAAATTCATTAAAAATAATTAAAACGGTAATTTTCTATACTGATTTTTCTGTTCAAATAAATTTTAATGGAACTGTAGGGAAAATAAAAAAAATCTAAGTATATATTTTAATATTTTTAATAAAAAATATAGATTTTTATTTGTGTTGTACTTTAAAATAGTATTTTTAATATTGTTTAAATACTTTGATGTTAAATCCACATATTTTTATTATTATACTTAATGTTTTATCTCCATAAAAATAATAAGGAAGATAATAAATTTGTAATACCAAATATTACATTTACATTTTCTCTGGAGTTAAATTTAAATGAACATTTTACCTAAAATGTTTTTTTAATCACTATATTTATTGTATTTAAAAAGTGTTTAAAATAAGTTCATAAATAACCTATTAGTGATATTTAAAAAATCTAATTAAGGCGAAACCTTAAGAAAATATTATATAGTATATAAAAAAAAACAGTAAAACTGCGAGTTGATTTATTGTTTTTGTGTTAAAAAATATATTTATTTAATTCAGCTTATTATATTTAATAATAAAAATAATATACGTACTATGTAAATTTATAGCAATAAATTAAATGGTCAGAATACAAATAAATTTTTAGTCAGAATAAAAATTAAATCTATACAATATATTATACAATGTTAGAATACATATCGAATGTTTAGAATAAAAATAGCATACAGTCAGAATAAAAATATAAGATGATCAGAATTAAAATAGTGAATGGTCTTAATTATATTATTCATTATTAGAATAATAATAGCATACGGTCGGAATAAAAATAAAGGACGATTATAACTAAAATATAGGACATCTGGTATGAGCATTGAACATCACGTAAATAACTCTATTTAATTTTATGTAGGGCGCGGAGGTATTCAGAGCGATGAACGAAGCGGGAATAACGACAGAGCGGCTTGGCTTGTTGTGTTGACATCTGATGTTGCGAGCCTAACCAAACAAATTGGCATTAAATCACCTTGATAATGATAATTAATTGTCGACATGCGAATGACAGATCGACTAAAACATTTTTTCCAACTGAAAAAAAATCTGTTAAAATAATTAATTTAATTTAATATAAATTTTGCTCGGTCAGATTTAAATTCTAAGCATTTAATTTAAATTCTGACCACAACTACATAAAAATTCTGACCCAAAAAATACGAGCCTAAATTTATTATGGAAAAAGATTTCATTTTATTAAAATAATTTATAAATCGTACCAATTGATACAAATTGTTAATTTAAAATTAACTCTAAAATTAAAAACGTATTTTTTTTCGTATTTTTTTAATGAATATAAAACATTAAAAATGGAAAATTATTTTTATTGTGAATAAATAAAAATATATGTATTTGATATGTGGATTTTATCGTCATTTCTACATTGAAGTATTTAAACAATATTAAAAATAATTTTGCTATTTTGAAAGGTACATATTTGAAAAGATTGATGATTTTAAATAAAAAAATGTATAGAGCAATTTTATAATAGGTCTAACACAAATAAAAAAAATTAAAAATATTTTAAATGTATCGTTAAACACAAATATAATATAAAATAAAAAGAAAGATTGTTTTATTATTTTTCTTATAATTTTATTTTAATTTATTTAAACAAAAAAATCAGTTTAGAAAATTACCATTTTAATTATTTTTAATGAATTTTTCTGCATTTTTATTAAATATTAAAAGTTAGTGACTGGTTTATACTTTAACTGTTAGAATTATAGTCTTGACACAATAGCTGACTCCTAAGAGTTTTTCTCCATTTGCAAACTGGGCACTTATGTGGTCGTATAGAGCTCTACATATGGGCTAATACAATAATAAGTGTACATTAATAACAATAAATACTACTATGTACACTTTATGTTTGAGAATCGTTATGCATAAATGACTAATTGATTTAATGTCATAAACAACCAATTAATTTCATTCATTACTGTAAAATAACTAATGGACAGTAATGATTATTATTCGCACCTGATTCATGATATTTTTTGCGTTATTTGATATTCACGATGTTATCATCAATGATATAATATTAATTTATGTTAAGACTATATCATTAAAAAAGAGCGTGTTGAGTTGAATCTGAATTGCAATACATAATTTCATTAAATGTTTATTTGACATCGACAATTCCAACTATGCCTAGCATTCTAATAAACTTGACACTTAATTATCGAAGTTCGTAACGAACGGTGCTCGTAAAAGCTCGTTCATTGAAAAATGTTAAAGCTCTATTATTAGCACAACAATGTGTTATTGTTATCGCTAGTGTTAAGCAAACAAGAAGGAACATACAAGCGGTGCAAATGTTGCGTATCGGCTAACTTGCCAAATAATTAATGGTTTGTTTCAAGAGTTCAACTCGAGCGAGGTGACTTATGGGGATGCAAAGGTGAACCTCTGAATAATATCGATTGATTATAATTTATTGTATATTGGACTGCTGAATTGCTTTTTAGTTAAACTCCCTATTTTGACTTGTTTAATACGTTACTAAAAATACTTATTCACAGTGCATTTGGTTTTAGATTTAATCGGATAAATTTAATTCCATATATGATAATTTAAGAAATGATTTAATGGTATATTAAATTTCTAATTAAAAATAACTTAAATTATCGATAAAATATTTCAGGACATATTCATTAGTTATGCTATTAACAGTTCTGTTTAGACTTTTATTCATAGTATGAAAAACCTTATCAAATCAACTCATTTATTGTGTTACTATAAAAAAGAGTAGGCATAATTTAAAATCTAACAGTCGCTTTTGAACATCGCTTGGACTTGCCTTTCTATGTCGAGTAACGTTAAGTAATAATAAACTGAGAGTTAACATAATATAACCGGTTACAATATGCGTGATTTATTAGATCGGTCTCAGAAATATTCAGAGATTCCGTTATAAATATACACAACACGGCCAATTGCTTCTCAGAATATAATGGCGAAATGACCAAGAGTACAAGTAGGCGTCAGTCACATTCATAAGCACGTGAAACTTGATGAATGTCCTCATGGTTGCTTTTAGTTAGAGATGTTCATTAAAAAATTAGAATTCTTGGACTGCATTGGAATTCGAACCAGATTGTAAATATAATTTACCATCCGCTTTAGTATTACTTTAACTGAAGTTAAGTTACCCTAAATTAGTATTCGGGTTAACAAACTTATAAATTGGTTATTTCCGTGTTTATACTGCGATTTTATCATTGTAACTATTAAAACATCAGCGGAAGACGTTAGGCGTCCAATAATAGCGATATGATTTTAATAGCGGTGCCAAAACGAGAAAAATAAATATTAATAAAAAAAATGTGTAACAGTCGATAAATATGAGTTTAGTTGCGGCTAAAATTATATTTAGAAAGTAAAGCGTATTTATTTTTACCGTTTGTCAAAAATTGTGCCAAAATTTTAATTTAATTATTAATGTAATAAATATCAGTTTAATGAATATCTTATTAATGGAAAATGTGTATGTGATACATTTAATAGTAGCTTAGTAAATAAAAATATACAATGCTTATTGTTGAGTGTTTTTATTAATTTTGATAATTTGTGATGTCTTACACAAAAACATAGCAGCAAATTTATTTATTATTTTTTATTGAAACAATAAATAATATTGCTTAAGAAAATAATTTACTATATATGTATTAAATTAAATAATTTACAAAAAGTATTATCTCTGGAAAATTGCTTTATATTAATAACGATCTGAATTTGGCATTAGTTTTATAGGTTTTTTATTATTAATAATGATATATTATAATACGAAGTAGGCATTATTTAACGTATAGCTTAATTAGTATTTTTATCATAAAAAATGGCTTTAAAATTTGTCTGAAAAATCTTGTTAATATAAAATAAATATTTTTAATTATGAGTAATAACTATTAGGTATTTGCTAGTTAATATTACGGTTATTATTAGTTAATATAATTTAAATTGTGTTATTTAATTTTTAATGTAAGCTATAAAATATGGTATATACACAATTTATTTGTAGCTAAGTTGTGTATTTTATATTTTAAATACAAAATTTTTAGTATAAAAATTTGTAAATAAAATATTTTTGAGACTTGCAATTTTATTAAAGCTATAAATTTTTTTGTTTTTAAGATAAGGACGTGATTTTTTGGTATAAAATATAGCTCTTGATAACCCTTATAGTATTCGCTAAGAAAAAGAAATATGTAAAAAAATAGTTTTTTGCTTCAAAACAAGTTTAGTTAAGTCGATCGACCTTCCATACAAACTTTTATTAGAATATACTTAAGGCTGGTTATTCCTTTGTTTTAAGGACCAGAAATTGAATTTTTGTTATAATATATAATTATTAAGCATTCCCATAATATTTGTCAAGAAAATAAAATATGTATTTATTTTGTAAAATTATGACAAATTTAAAAACCTAAAATAGCTTCGTCGGATAAAATCCTACAAAAAATTGTGTCTTATAAAAAATGTTTAAAAACTAAATCTGCATCGAGATAAAATATAAAAAAAAGTTTTTTGCTTTAAAACAAGTTTTATATTAAGTTGGTCGGACCCCCTCATACGTGCTTTTATGAGATTTGCAATTTTGTTAAGGCTCTTAATTCCTTTTTTTTGAAGATAAGACTTGAAATTTTTGTTATCGAATAAAACTCTAAAAAATGATATATTTCATATAAATAAGTAGTGTATTTTATTTTTTAAATATGATTTTTTATAGTAAAAAATGTAAAATATTTAGTATAAAATCTATTTAAAAAAATCTTACTCTTTTATAAAAAAATATTTTTAGCATTTTAAACAGCTTTTAAAGTCAATTTTGTATTTTTTACAATTGCGTGCAATATAAAAAAATATGGGAAAAACTAATGTTTGTAATTTTGTATCAGTTAGTAACATATAAATTTGATCTATTTATCTTACTTTTATGACAAACCGTTCACAGTTAAGAATGATATTTACGTACATGTAGTATGTATTGAATATTTTTTTAATTAAATATATTATTTGTAGAAACTTTCTTCGAAATATTCTAAAATACATAATACTATTATTTGTATTCAGTTTCTTTGAAATATACTGAAATACTATTAATCTTAATAAAAGTATAATTTATTTCTTTATATTATATATTAAAAAAAACTAATAGTTAATGTAATATTATATCATATAATAAATTATCCTTATGTTGTAAGGACTATTTATATATTTATTATTATTATAACGTGATGTATAAAAATGCTCAAAATATATTGTAAGGATATTTTATATTAATGACCAGATTAGCGTCCAAAATTTCAATTAATCATTCAAGACCACAAGTGTTTATTGGATCATTATATACATTACATGAAATATAAATACTCAAAGATTTCGGGGAGGAAACATAAATCAAAGTTTTAAAAGCTCTTCTGTACATTACGCCAAATCCTTCTGTGGCTTCGATGAAAATATGTTACATATTTTATATACGCTTTTGTATAAAAATATATGTACATTTTTTTATATATGTATTGTATAAATAAAGTTGCATAGGTGAATAGTTTAATTTGAATTTATTAAAAGGAAATATATATATATATATAAATAAAGCATATTATTAAAATACATATAATTAATTAATTATAATATTGCATAATCTACTGCTTTAATTGAAATCTCTGTGATATAGTAATCGCAATTAGTGTTTATATTATTGTGACTAGATCAAAAGCTGACACGCGAGACAGTAAATTATATCTTTTGACACCTGTCGCCTAATTTATCATAAGATGCTGTTTTAAAGACAGTTGTGACTGCTGGAATTATTTTTCAAGGCCTTTTCCATCAAGATAATATATTATGCTAAAACAAAAATTGTGTTTCTATAGGATAAAACAATATTTCTGTATATATCTTATCAAAAAGAAGATGAAAAACGACTGACTAAAATTTTTGTGATTATAATATATTGGGTGAGCTTTTTAAAAAAACATGTATTTTTTAATATGTTTTAAGTTTTATATTATTAAATTAAAATAAATATTGTCTTACGATACTTAAACTTATAATTACCCGTACAGTTTTATGAATTTATAATTTATAAATAAAAAACAATCAATTCAGTTATATTTGTAACATGACTGCAATTTTAATATCTTATACAAAGTAAAATATTTATTTATAATTTTTTTTTGTTATACAAATTTATTTAAGTGATTAAAAATATATATATTATTATTTTAATTTATTTTTAAATTAAAGAGATTTTTATTGAAATTATATTTAGCTAAGTTTCAAACCAATTCATAAAAATTTTCCGATTAGTTGGGGAAATTTTCATAAGGTGATGCTATATATAGGAAAATCCATAATATATTATTATTATGAATAATTATTTTTAAATCATAATTTGTAATAAAAAATATTATTAATATTTCAGAGCTTTCGTGTGAGTCTACCAAACGCTGGGTGGAGTCGATAGGGTTTGGTATTTGGATTCTTCTTTCTCATCAGCACTCAAAGTATCATTGACAGTAAGCTCTAAGGAATTAGTCGAAGGTAAGAAATATTTTAAATATTATTAATTAAACTAAAAAAAACGCATTGGTAAATAGCAAGTTGTTTGATAATAGTATTGAAAATAATAAAAATAAGCATAAAATCAAATAAAATTAAAAAAGTAGCTGAAGTAGTAAAAATCATTGATATAATATTAATTAAATGTAAGACCATCATTATAAAATCGGCTTACTTTACTAGCAGTAAAATGATCAGATAAAAGATAGTAAATTTTTTTGGCAACTAACTTATAATAGCCGAATGTTTGTGCAAACTTAGGGTCTAAAAATTTGAGTTATAAATATAAATAAATGTTATAAAGATAAATATGTATAACTTAAATTATTCTAACTTTATAATGTATTTTAAAAAAAAAAATACGATTAAGGATTTTTATTACTATTTATTGCAATCAAATAATATGTTTATTTAAAATATAGTAATATAAAAATTGGTGCTAATTTAAAAAATATTCTATGGAGAAAAAATATTATGTACATAAAAAGCAGATAAATACAAATATTACATTTTTGCATAAAAAGTTCGTTAGATCTCTTAAAAACTTTTGTTTAATGCGCTTTAATTTACATATATAGTAGAGAAGACCGGAATCTGGCGTTTCTAGAACGATCGTGCACGTGCATGAATACACTTTTTGCATTGTTTATGTGTCACTAATCCGGCCCTGGCTCGGCGGAAGGAAAGCGTCGTCTGGCGTCGCAGAAATGCGTCGCGAAACGCGGCGTCCGCTTTAAAAACGCCGATCTGTAGATATCTATTTTCAAGATCACGACTTACATTTTGCGAAGAAGAAAATAAATCATAGGGTGACCAATGAGTATTAATAAAATATAAATGAATCATAAAATAATATTACCAAAACTCTGACATTAGGATGGTAAAGGAAATTTGATTGACTGTGAATGAAAATCAATTAAAAACTTTATCATTTATATTTTACGTGTATTATTAAAAAAAATGTGCATGTTAAAGAATAAAAAAATTCTATAAACATAAATTTTAATATATCTATTGCTTTTATTACTTTTTATGAATAATTTTATTTATACACTTTACATTAAAAAAAAATATTGATAATAATATTTATTTGTATTAGTGTAGTTCAGAATTTTGGATAATTTTAGCTAATTAGAAATATGTCAATTTGATTGCTACATCTCTTGTTTACAATATCACCATAATTAAAGTAAGAAGCGATGATTTCTAGCAATATTGTTTGGCAAAAGTTGCACGATGATTTTAGAAGTTTCAAAAAAATCATATCAAAAAAATCTTAATCATTGCAAAAAATATTAAAAATAATTCTGTCTTTTAAAAATCTAGGATTATTGCTAATTTCTGCAGTAACACTAAAAATAGTAATTGTTAATATTTTGAGCAATAACATATTCCTAAAATATCAAAAATTAAAATTATAAAAAATATGCTTATAGCACTTTTTAGTGACTCAAAAAATACAATATGTACATTAAAATATAGTACACAAAACTTACTTTAAATAAATGAAATATGAACTTAGTAATATATTTCATCAAAATCATTTAATGCAATAAAAATGATTTTTATTGAAAAAAAAATGTTTAAATTTAATGCGACTTTATCTTGAAACCAGATATTTTTAGAAACATAATAATAACATGGTCAATGCCTTCATAAAATTGTATGATTTTAATTAAAAATATTTTTTAATAACCTTAAGCTGAATAACCATTAAACTTTTGTCAACGCAATTCAATGCATTGACTCATTGCGCTTGAAATCCATGTAAATAATAGGGCCAGCTTCTAGTATGCTGCGGATTAGGGCATCATAAAGAGTGTGTAGTACTAAAGTATACCAAAAGTAGTGCGCATTTCCAATGGTTTTTGAAAGTTGCACGAAAATCCTTAGTAAAGAAAAGCCTGTCTGGAATATATTCGCCGAGATGGTAAAATTAAAATAAATTTTGGTTACATCTCTATGGGTCGTATCTGTATTTGTATCCTAGTGTTTTTTTTGCTAGAAGCGTTAGGACACAATTAATTGCATTTTTAATGAAGTTGCTATGGAGTGGTGTCGACAATACGGCAATGCTTAGTGAATTTCAGTTGCGAGTTTTACAGTGCCCTAGAGAGTCACGATCGCGTCCCTCATTCTTTCCCATTGTCAGCGCCTAAGAACGCTCCACTTACACAAGCTATTTAGATTATAAACGAGCTTGCCAAGGATCATTTCAAAGAAATCTATGAGGAGCTGTTAAAAATATATGTGACGGAAACCGGAAATTTCAAATATTTCTATTGAAAAATAATAATAAAAAAAATATTAAAAATAATAAATGAAACAAAAAAATTTATTTAAACATTATTTCAACATTTTTTACTACTTTTACTTCTTTGGCCGCGGGATTTGGAATTAAAAATTCGTAGAATTCCGGGAATTTTAAGTATTTTTATTGAAAAAAATATAAAAAAACATTAATACATTAAACAAAAACTTTGAGATTCTAACCCTTTAGGGTGTGACTGCAGCCAGTAAGACGCATGTTAAAACTAGTGATAATTTCATTAGATTATATTACATATTGCGACAGACTATAATGGGCGAGATTTTTTCTCCGAACAGTGGCGGAGAAGCTGGCGCAGGGATGTTGTCCATAGAAGATCCTTAGAGTATTGTGGAGGTTGATCCCTCTCTGTTTCGGTGCTCGTATGGTGGAGTCCGTCTCAGGATGTATATTGTCCGCAAACTTGTCTGCTGGAGTCTTTGGCGGAGTCTGCCAGGTGACTGCCGTCTTCTCATTGGAGTCCAGGCTTAATTATTCAGGGCTGCAAAGCTTTCTGACCAATCACAATCATGCAGCGATCATCTTGCCAATCGTTGCACTTGCTTCTTAGAACAATGAAATAAGTGCCTTTAGAAAGTGACATTTGCTTGATGGATATCTCCAAGGTCGAATTGCGCAACGGAAATGTTGCGACTTTACGGTGTTATTTGTCTTCCGGTGATATATTGTTTTCCGTGACCGTTTTGTAACAGTATTTATTATATATTCTCTGGTGTATGAATATATGTGTTATTAATAATTTTAAAAAATCAGTGTATTTGCGTAAAGTTGTTATTCCCTGCACATGTATTTAAATAAATATATAAAATATTTGTTTAATACAATTTTAAATATTTAAATGTTGAAAATCCTATCATACTGCGATTTGTTTGAGAGCGAGCGCCAGTCTGGTTAAAGTTGAACTTTGGTTTATCTATGCCAGTTTCCGTCGGACGTTCGCCAGGTACTTGAGCGCAGGAACACCTTGTGCTTTTGTATACATGTATATTTTAAGTTAAATTTCCAACTGGTCGGTGTTTCTCTGTCAAAGTGTACGACGCGAGTTTTGAACGCGGTTCGTTTCAGTGACGGGGCGTACCTTTATTTTTAGACATGTTAACAAAAAATAAAAATACGTGAGTCGCGAGCCACCGGCGAATGATACGACAAAAATAAATATAATATACATATGTTAGATAAAAATTAATAACTTACAGATATTTAATACATATATAGTAATAATAGTGTCAGTGTTCAAAGGTTAATTGTATGAGTGTAACAGTATATTAAATAAAAATATTTTTTCTTTGTCTGGAAATAAATAGTGTAGTGTTTGGCTTAATAATTAATTAAGTTGATTTTAATAATTAAATGCAATTAAATTTATTGATTTTTTAAATATACATATAAAAATTCATTTATTTACAGAATGTAAATATGGTTGTTATGTTAAATATTGTTGATTAGTTACGGGTGATTAAATTTCACGTATCTCTTGCTATTGACATCGGGTTAAGCTAGTTAATAAATCGACTTATTTAAGGTATTGCTTATTTAAAATGTATTTATTGGTTCAATTAGATTAGAGTACAGTAATTTAAATTAGTGCAAATAGTTTTTATTTAATTTAGAATAAAAGCTTACCAAATTTATACTTGACAGCTAATAATTCTAAAATACACAGAGCATTCGTATTCATCGTTCATAAGCAATTTTGTAAGGTTTTGCTTATTTTATTTAGATGAGTAAATTATTGATTTAAATTATTTTTTATATATTATTTATATTTCTTTTATTTGTATATTTGGTTACTATAGTAATTATATTATTTTAAATTATTATATATTAATTTGCTCTTGAGTTTCTAATATTGATCAAGATTGAAATAATCATATGTTAGGTTAAATTATTTAGTGTTTTTCTTGAACATTGTGTTAATTTACTTATTCACACAAATTTTTTTACAAATTAATATATAAAAAGTGAATTAGGTTTTTCGGTTATCTTGCAATAGCAATAGGTTTAATTTTTTCATTTTTTATGATAAAATTATTTAAATTAATTTATATCGTAAAAATGGATATTTTGTATATAATATAATATTTTAATGTCCCAATTTATTTTTAACTTATAATTTTTAATTTATTATAAATAAGTACAATTTTATATATATTTTTTTAAATATAAACTCAACTTCATTTTTTAAAGTAGGAATACTTAATAATACATAGAAACCCAAATAATGTATAAAGCAATATATTTTAAATAATGAAGCTAAAGTTTGAAAAACTGTTTTTATATATTAGTTTTTTAGCGCAATGCTAATTACTGAAAATAAATCATTTTAATATATTCCAGTTAATTTTAAATCATTTTTAATTTTATAAATAAAAGTCATAAAATCTGATTTTACACATTTTTTTTTAAAATAACTCAAAAAGACACTTTTTAAAACTAGAAAAAATAAGATGGACCTTGACATAAAAATCATTTTCCCGCTTTCATTCATATTCTTAATATATTTTGGCGAAATCGTATCGTATTTATTTTTCCTTACCTCTATATTATAAAAAATCTAATTCTAAATATTATTTTTATGTCTATATTTAACTTCTTTAGGTACTTTAAATTTAGAAAAAATAAAAAAGACCTTGATATTAAAATCATTTTATAGCATTCATTCATATACTTAATATATTTTGGAGAAATCGTATTTTTTCGTATCGTAATTTTTTTTCTTACCTTTATATTATAAAAAATAAATTTATTTTTTATATTATAGAGGTAAGGAAAAATACGATTTCACCAAATATATCTAGTATTAATATTACTTTTTTAAATATGTTAAATATAGACCTAAAAAAGATTTAGAAACGGGTTTTAGGACTCTTATTTATAAAATTAAATATTAGATTTTTAAGTTATTTTTTAATATTAACTGGAATATATTATTTTCAGTAATTAAATTATTTTATGGTATTTTTATTATTGTACATTCACACCTAAAAAGGGGTTTACTTTGTCGTAGTATATGTTATATATTGAGGAAAATTTAAATGAGCAATATAATATAAAATAATTGTACCATAAAACGAATTGTTTGTGCATTACTTTTGTATAGATTAGGTGCGAGCGAGTGAGCATTAGTCAGAATAGTTCCGAAGAAAAAAATCGAATATTTTCTTTACATAAACCGTTTTATGGAACAAAATATTTATTTAAATGCACATATCTCTTTAAAAATACCAATAATATATTTTTTGTAAAGTATGATTTTATTCATTGTGCATTTGTGATTTAAATGATATTAGTTTCAAAATATCCTTAAGCTTTAAAGTATTTTTTTTTCTTTGTTTAAAAATATATTAAAACAAGATTACAGCTTGTTTTAAAAAAAGATTTTAATGACTTTTATTTATAAAGTAAAATTGGCATTATGTATTTATTATTTAAAATTTTTAATTTTAACGATTTTTTTATTATGCTAATATTATAAAAGTATGATTTTATCAAAATCTATGTAGTCAATATTAATATATTATAAAAACTAATTTTAATATCAAAAATAGTTATATTCTATTTGGTTTATATTTATTTTATATAATGTATTATATATACAATATATCAGGGGGGGGGGGGCGGTGAGATTATAATTTGACAAAATCTTTATTTTTATTTTTATTACTATAGGAAATAAACACTGCAAACTTAAATTCTACCAAAAAATCATTTGAAATGAATGTATTTGTGTTTTATTAGGAAACTAAGAAATACACAAAAAACATTTTATTTCAGTTATGTTTGATTTATTTGTATTTAATTTTTAAATTTTAACAATTTAATTATTGCATAAAAATTATTATGTACTCTAATTAGTGATTAACATGTAAATGGTAAAGTTAAAAAATTTAAATCAACATAAAAATAGCTTCAATCTTACATTTTGTCGCTTTTACTTTATATTTAGATATAGTTAAACTATTGATGGATTTTTTTATTTTAAATCAAAATATGTAACTGAATTATTTATTATAGTTATGTTTTAATACATAAACATAATTGCTGCCTGATTGAAAAATAATGAAAATCTTACGTATGTTTCTGAAAGTTCTAAGTTTCTAAATTGATCGAAAGAAAGAGTAATCAACAAATATATTTTCATTTAATTGTGCCCTATTTTGATTGCGAATGCTTTGTGTTTATTTAAATATTTTTCATTCAACTTAGTTCAATATTATATTAAAAACAAATAATTTTTCACACCGAAAGCTCACGTCGCGACGATCTCCAGACTAGTCGTGTTTATTTATATTGAAATACTCACTTTGCATAAATATTGGAAAACTACGTAAATTATCTTGAAAGCATGCCCAAAAATACCGAATATGTTTACAAACGCGTGCTGCCATCTGACGTTTCGAAACGCACGCAAAGGGAAGAAGTAGATTAAAAAAACAGTTTTGGCTTCACCGCGATATGGTGAACTCGTGACTTAGTGAGAAAAACCAATGGTGAAAGTTAAGGGAAAATCATGTGCTCCCCGTGTGACGTCGCCATAGACTTATCCTGTGAAGAAGACATGTTGCTCGTTACCATAAACGTTGGAGATGAGCCCGCGGCGGCGATGGGTGGAATTTGGGGTAAGATTTCAGTATACTAATAGTTTATATGATTTATATTTAATTGAATGTGTAAAAAATATTATTTTTAAATTTGTATAATCATCGTTACTCATGGCTTAAAGCTCGGAAAATTTTCTTATTTACGATGGTTTGAAACTTAGCTAAATAAAAATAATTTTAAAGCTCGAAGTTAGATGGTTCTATTCATATGTATTAAATTATAGTTGATCGTGATTATTAAAATAAGCTCTACATTTTTAATATTTAATACCAATGATAAATAAGCACTATTTTTTTTTATTGTTATATCCTGACCTTAGTGTCAGAGGTGTTTATTTTTTTATTGAAGACAAAGTATTTGTTAAATTTAATTGTACGACAATTTGAGATGTATAGTTAGTATATTATATTTTTTCCGTGTCTGCGTCAAAGTATCAAGTCGTCTCCGAAATGTGTTGAATTTTGAATTCAGGACGTCGAACTGTTTGACGCGAAGAGATAAGCGGTTGCTTCTTCAATCTTTAATGGTCTGAATTCTGCCTTCCTTTTTATTCAAATTTGTATAAACTCAGTATGTTCTCGAGAATTAGTCTTTAAGTGAAAGTTTTTTTAGGTTTTTGATACACATAGATTAAGGGCTCGTTTACTTTTTCCGTCATAGTCAATTTCTGCTCTCAGTGTAACCATTCATTTCACTTGTGAGTCGCGATTTGCGTTCATTTGTCAAATTTTCAGACGGTCGTTAAAATTAAACAATTTTGATACGAATACTTTCAAGATTATTTTAGGTAATTATTCTGATTTATGTATGTGTCGCACTATATTTCGTTCAAAGTACTTTTGTACTCGTTTGTTTCGAATGTGTTAGTATGGCAAAAAGAATAACTGACCTGCTAATGTGTATGACTTAATAACGTAATATCTGAATTTTCATGATAAAACGTAATTTTGACTTGATTTAATTTGTTTTCATTCTCACACTTAAAAATTAAAAAATTTGTATTTGTTATGTTGAATCAACTGATAGTTGTTTATATTATATATAGTCACTTGTGTTTTACGGATTTTTTCTGTGATGTACACTCGGTGTACATCACAGGAAGGTAAAGATTGAACTGCATCTTCTACTTTATCTTAACAATTATCAATTAACAATGATCTGGATGCTTATTATATACATAGATAATGTATGTTTCGAATAATTATTGACTTTTAATTTTATTAGTAAATAATTGCATAAAATCATAATAAAATATTTACTCAAAATTAATCCAAGTTATTCCTATAGCTAAAATTTGCAAAACGTTAAATTAGTTCACTGAATTTCTTGCCTAGCCAAAGCAATGAAAATAACATTTGAAATTGTTAGATTAGTTATCTCATCATTTTTAACTGTCTCGATGCAATAAACGGTTCGTTGTCGGTTCCCAATTTGTCTTTCAGCGAAATCTCTATCCACAAGATTTTTGGCATGGTACAAATCAGATAATAACCGGACGCGTCTTTTTTCGACCCAAATCGACTCCGATCCGAGTGCAGTTTCCAAAAATTTGTCAGATGACTAACTCGGTTGTCAGCCGTGGGTCATAATTTCATCTGAGTGTATGATTTTCTTTGCAAACATTGTAATGTTGGTTTATTATTATTTTATTGCGTCAAAAATAGTGATTAATCCTGAAAACTGACAATGATTTATGAAAGCTCTGAAGCTCGGAAGACGCGGAAAGGATATGAATATTTTCAAGATTTATTTCTATCTAATTAAGAATATTTTAGTGCGAGATGAGCATACATGACTGTCACCTGAAAGGTCACGGTTTGAGCCCGATTTAAATAAGATTTTTTATGAGATCAATCAAAAGGAATGTGGGTGGATGGAGTGACGCAAAATTCATAAGACTCTTTTAAATCAGTGCTTTAAAGTTTGATTTTAAAAAAACATGTACTATTAGAAATATTTAATTGAAAATAAAATAAGCATATGAATCACTGTAGTGAAAATTTTGTTGTATCATATAAAATGTATCATATATTCTCTATGAGAAAATAAAAATTAATTGAGTCACGGAAATCCAATTTTTAAATTTAGTATAAAGAGTTGCTTCTACATTGTATGTATTTATTTTAGGAGCAAATCTATGTATACTTTGCGACTTACGCTGATTTTTATTTCACACACAAAAAGTATAATATTTTATACATATAATAGCTTATCAAATATGGCACCTTAAATAATTTTTGTTGCTTTAGTTAAACATAAGTTCATTACATCTTTATGTGCAATATGTATAAAATAACTGGTTGAGAATATTTGGATTTGTAAAGGTATTGCATGATTCTTAGAGTCTTAACGAAACAAACAAAACTTATATGTGAATAATGGTTTCTTTTCATTGTGAAATATAAAATATTATTCGATTGTTAAAATTTGAGAGGCGCTGAATATCGATTATTCCGCAATCAAAGCGTCTGGGCGCGGATTGTCGATCTCTCCGTTACTACACACCGATGGAAAAATGATTCTTTCAGCATCGGTGTCTCTCGATATGTGTAGTGTGTGTATAACGTGAATGTCTGATGGCAAGAATTCGACGTGATTCATATCCAGCGCCCACGTAAGTTAGCACGGGATGGCAAAATGGAATTCTCTCACCCACCATGCCGCATATTTGTAGGCGCGAAATCGTCCCGGTGAATTATTGCACTATTTCTCGCATCTAGGCATCTCGGTGACTCACAGTGAATAGATGGATGGAATGATTAGGGTTAATCTTTAAAGGGTTGTGAAGATCAGAGAGTTTTTTTACAATTTAATGATTGAAGCATAAGTGACAAAAATTCAATCAAAATAAAAATCAGATGTGGATCAAGACGTGTAATCATGTCAGTTTTTGTATACATATAATCATCATTATTTACCAAAAAAGCAAAGGCGATGGAGTGTTCAGTAGTTTTATTTAGAAGCTAATATTTATAAATCATAGTCAAATAGCTTCTATTTAACATTTTATGAAAAGCGTTCCAAGCATTCCAAAATAATTTGTTAATATATACTTTTTTGTTGCGCTTATATTTTTTTAATTTCTTCAGTCGATTCTATTCCCAATTTTACATATTTCTGATTTTAAAGAATAAAAATAGAAGTCATTCATTTTTTAACTGGTAAAAGATTCTGGTTTTTGCAAATATTTAATTAATGACATTAATGTCTGTTTTTTTCGATTATATAATTTCTCTTTAATTGTCCGTTGATTTTTTTAGCTTAACACCGAATTGATATTTTCTAATTGTTTTAATTAAAATTTTAGGGTCTCTTCAGCTGTCAATAATAATCGTGAGAATATTATCACTAACAGTGCTACTTTATAAAAACAATATAATATCGAAAAATAAAAAATAGCCCTAAATCGTTTTGCTTTCTGTCAATTCCATGCGTAGCTTCTCCTTATTGGAGCGGGTTCATAGATCACCAAAGCAAAGATAAAACCGCCGGCCGGTTAAGTAATAGATAATCGCAAAAAATTGTACGTCATACAAATACTATCGATCTTCTGATAAAGTATGCATATTTTCAAACATCTGGCACGAACACCTTCGGAAATATTTTTTATTTGGGTGTCTTATTTTATTACTTAATCAAAAATATGGCTAGTATGTAAACATTTTTTTTGTCATTTCTTGACCCGTATAGATATTAGGCATGAACCCGCCTTTACTTATGCATCATTATAAAAAGGCAGTGTTTGTAAAGCTTCTAAAAATATCCGTTCAAATTTAATTTTATACAATAAAAATGCTTTATAAAATTTCTCGATTTGACATTTTTTTGAGAAATTCTTCAGAAATTATTCTCTAAAATAAACAATAATGACGAAACACAGATAATTAAATTATAATTTTGTTTCTGCAAAAACACTTTTTGATTGCCGAAATTTCAGAAATTACTAATATTTCGCAGTTGGTATTGTACTACTGTGGATTTTTTTTATCTTTTTTAAAGCAATGCTAATAATGCTTATTTTTAAAGTTTTTTTGTAATAATATTTTTTAGCATACAGAATCGTAGTCTTTTTGGCAACAGGTGTATTTAAAATTAATCTTCGTATTGATTTAAAGTTGGAAAAATTGAATACTGAACTTTTTATTCTTTTTATAACATAGCATTAGTTGTGTATGAATATGTATTCATAATTCATACTATGTTTTTAATTGCTTATAACTTCAAATAGTTTGAAGTAATTGAAACTTGGTTTGTAGTTTGAGCAACGTTGTTTATTCAACGGCAACCGGATACGAAAATTGCGCACAATTCTGAAAGGTGATTGCTTGACTGTCAAATATATTTTACTTTTATTTCCAACTGCTTTGTATTTTTCTTTATTTTTAAATAAAAATGAAAGCGTATCATATCAATATTTGTAAATTAAAATCGTATTAACATATGTTGTATTACAGACATTATTATTTATAATTATATATACTGACGTATTCTTAAATATAAATATACATATGAGTAGTGTTTATTCTCAAGAATTATTACTCATCGTTGTCACTTATTGAAGATGATAAAAATTAATGTGTAGCAATACTATTCGTTACGCATGATTCATATATTTTTCCAAGCGTGTGTCATAAATCATAAATTGGTATTGAACAAAAGTTTTGGTTACAGTTATTACCACTTTTAGAAAGTCTGTATAATTTAATCTTTTATCACTGAGCATTATCAGGGAGCTTAAAAATTATAACAGTAAAAATATACAATCATATCTCTCTTAATAAAGTAATTTTGCATTTCATTATTTTAAACAAAATAATGGAGTAAAAAAATTATAGAATTGATTATCGCTATAAATTTCCGTATTTTAGTTCTTAGCAATATTTTTTTTCAACTTCATAAATGTAACAGTATTCGCAAAACATAATTATTATAGTAAAATATGTATTAAATTGCGGAAAAAAAAACATTATTTAGACTAAAAATTTTAGCATATCATAGGACCAAGGGTTACAAAATTAACCGTATTTTATACTTCCATACCGTTTTAAAAAACAGAAGCAATTTATTCCAAATTTAATATACGACAGACGTTAGTCCAATGCGTTGTAACGAAGTCAACACAATTTCTTAGTATTCTATTTTTTTAATGTAACGTCAAATATATTATTAAGACAATGTATTTATTTATTGTAAATCTGACAGGCGTTATTTTAATGCGTTACAACAAGGTTAACACAATCAACAACTACAAAAACAAGTAGTGAGTCACAATACTGAAATCAAAGTCTTTAAGTCAGTGGCATATATTTTATTGATTAGAAACTATTATTTCAGTTTACAATTAATATATATCACTATGCCCGAACTAGACCAATTTTGTTTTAATTGTTCATCCATGAGATTAGAAAAATCAAGGAAATCCTAAATTTACTTCAGCTTTGAATATCTTATTTCAACCATTAAATTAAAAAAAAATTAATAAATTAAAAATAATGCTTGAGTACGGTAATCGCACAATCTCTAGACACGGTACCTCACGACAGTTATGGACCGACTTTATAATAATAATTAATTTCGATAAAATGAAAAACACATGGGATTCAAACCCATGTCATTTAGGTACTGGTTTTATAAGAGCACTATTAAAATTTTAGCAGAAATTTGTATTAACACATAATGCAAATTTTATTTGTGTATATTCGTTTAATTCGTTCCTTTCAACATTTATATTTATATAATATGAGTGTTTTTAATGCTCCTCTCTTAGCACTATGAAATAAAACTGTACAGGAAGAAAGCATTTATCGTTCAAATAAATGTGTGACACATTGAACGACTGTTCTTGTGACTTATTTATAATCATGGTGAAAGTAATGTGAATTAGGATTAGAAGCTTCTTGAAGCCAAATCACGAATCGATATAATTTAATTGTATTTTAAGAATAATCATTTTTTTGGGCGTACTCTACTTGTGTACCTCTCAATCAGTGTAGTTGCAAAAAAATGTAAAGTTAATCTTAGATTTAATAATTAATTTTGTAAAATGAGTCGTATTAAGCGATCATCAATTTTTTTGACACATTTATATTAATAAAGTTGACGGTCAAAGTGCGTATCACGTCCAGGTGTGTCCGACGGGAAATTTCAGGAATACTTTGCTCACTTTTCAGGCATGCCACCGTTCCTAAAATATACTCATTGACGTAATGTGTTACTACTACTTGACGATAAGTGTTCAAATACTAACACTCGGTTTTTATTGTAAATAAGCGCAGATCAGAGGCGAACAACCCCTTTTCCGACAGAATTATATATTGTCTCGAAAGAAAAATAATGAATGGGTTTTTAATGGTTTTTTTTTATAGCACAATGAATGGGTATGTTGGCCTTTGTAGACAAGACGGCTTTGATGTCAGTGTAATATATTATATTATAATTTTGTGGAAGGAATTTATGTGATAATATGAATCGGTTGTGTTAGCCAAATTGTCTACACGTTTGTGATAAAATATATTTTGTGTTAAACTGCGAATTATGTGTTCTTTTTTGCAAAATTTAAACGCTGACAGGGTAATTTTTGTGACGTTTTTTGCGTAAAACTATTAAGATTTTATTGGTTGATAATTTTTTGAAATACTTTTATTGTTATTTTTATAGCTAGAAACACATAGATTAATTTTCGGAATATATTTTTTTCAATCAAATGATTTATCATTGCTATTATTGCCAATTTAAAGATATTTCTTATCAAATAAATAGTCTAATATTCACTATTCGTATTTTTTAATATATGGATATAATCTTTTATATTATGAAATATGTCAATATAGAGTTTTAAGTATATACTGTACTTAAATAAATTGCATTCAAGAATTGTTGTAATACTAATATATTATTGCTATAAATAGTAATGTTTCTGATTTCCCTAAACTTTTCACTTTCCAAGAAAATATTATATACAATGTATTTCACTAGAATTCTCAAAGAAGTCGTTATACTTTATTAAAGCATAAAAAAGTGGTAATTAAAAATAAACAAATATTTATTATTATTATTTTATTAATTTATTTAGCTTAATAGCTAAGTTTTACATCAAACAAATTTTAACTAAACACACATTTAATTTTATTATATCTACAATTACTCCTAAATATTTCATATTATCAACTATTTCTATAATAGAATTATCTATAACTATTTTTATATTATTATCTAACATATTTTTATTATACTTAATTCATTATTTAAATTATCTACAACTACTTTAATGTTATCATCAATGCAATACATTAATGTATCCTCCGCAAAAAGATGTATTTTACACTCTTTTACATTATTCATATATAAATAACAATGGTCCCAATTTTTACCCCTGTGGTACACCGTAATATATTTCTGATTTTAAAGAATAAAAATAGAAGTAATTTATTTTTTAACTGCTGAAAGATTCTGGTTTTAGTAAATATTTAATTAATGACATTAATGTCTGTTTTTTCGATTATATAATTTCTCTTTATTTGTCTGTTGATTTTTTTAGCTTAGCACCGAATTGATATTTTCTAATGGTTTTAATTATAATTTTAGGGTCTCTTCGGCTGTCAATAATAATCGTGAGAAAATTGTCACTAACAGTGCTACTTTATAAAAAACAATATTATATCGAAAAAGAAAAAAATAGCTCCAAATCGTTTTGCATTCTGCCAATTCCATGTGTAATTTCTCCTTATTGGAGCGAGTTCATAGATCACCAAAGCAAAGATAAATCCGCCGGCCGGTTAAGTAATAGATAATCGCAAAAAATTGTAGGTCATACAAATACTTCGATCGATCTTCCGATAAAGTATGAATATTTTCAAACATCTGGCACGAGCATCTTCGGAAATGTATTTTATTTGGGTGTATTCTTTTATTACTTAATAAAAAATAAGGCTAGTATGCAAACATTTTTTTGTCATTCCTTGACTCGTATATATATTAGGCATGAACCCACCTTTATTTATGCAGCGTTATAAAAAAGGCAGTGTTTTTAAATCTTTTAAAAATATCCGTTCAAATTAAATTTTATACAATAAAAAATGCTGTATAAAATTTCTCGATTTGACATTTTTTTGAGAAATTCTCAAGAAATAATTTTCTAAAATAAACAATAATTACGAAACACAGATAGTTCAATTTGGATTTTTTTTTTGAAAAAACACTTTTTGGTCCCAATTTTTACCCCTGTGGTACCCCAAAACAATGGTCCCAATTTTTACCCCTGTGGTACACCGTAATATATTAATTTCTCTTAGGAATATGCATAATTTGTTTTAACTTTTTTTTTCAATAATTAATAAACCATCTTAAATCTATTTCACTTATACCAAAGTTCTCTTATTTCTTAAACATAATTGTTTCGAAAGCTCTTTTGAAATCCAAGAAAACTGCTCCAATGATTTTGATCGTATCCTTGACCATCAACCAATTATTTATCACTACTTGTAATGCAGTCTCATTGGAATGTTTTTCTCTGAATCCTGATTGTTGTTCACAAAGAATATTTTGAGAAATAATAAAATCCTTTAATTCTTTTATTACTACTTCTTCCATCACTTTTTCTATACAATGCAACAAGTTAATTAGTCTCATTTTTTATTTTAGGTATAGGTATAATAGTAGCATTCGTCAAATTATCAGAAATTTTTCATTGGCAGAGTGCTTTATTTACTAAATATTTTAATTTTAGTTCCTAGTATTTCCCAAGTTTCAATAATTACATTTACATATAATTAATCAGTATTGGTGCTTTTTTAATTTATGTATTATGTTATGAATTTCTTCTAATGATACTGATTTAAATTTACTAAATTTTACATTTATTAAACTTAGGTATTGAATTCACAATCTCTTCTATACTTTCAATGTTGTATTTATTAATTTTTTCGGCTATTATATAAGGATCTTTATTTATATTTATTATGTCGTTTTTCTGAGTTGTAATAATTCTTTTTTTATTGTATGCCACATCTTAATTATATCTTTTTAATTTCATCTATTGATTTTTCAAATATTTTTTTAGCTCTTCTTAATATTTACATACAAATATATTTTATTTGCCTGTCTTGTAAAATTTTTCGTGGACGTCGTTTACGTGTAGAAAAAACCTCCACCTGCAGTGCACTGATTATGATATGAATATTAACCAAATATAAATATTTTATAATATATTTTTGGGCTTAGGAACGAATCAACATAAATTTATATCATTTAATATAAGAAAATTTGCTTTGACATACGAGTATATGATTACTTGTAAACCGAGTTTTTTCTGTATATTTATTTTAATTGTTAAAAGGAGTCCAAATACCTATCTTTAAATGACTTAATTTACTCTTTTGAATATAATTTTCTGCGGCATAATATACTTTTATTTGTAAGCTTAAGCAATTTAAGATCCCTGTTCATTCCACACATCATCTTTGATTAAGGTTAGTGCTTCCGGTGTTCCACCTTGAATGGTTGACCCTCACATGCCTCTTTGCAACAGATTTAACTTGGTTATTAAGATCTGAATACCATTTTCATTTAATTTAATATTATTCAAAAAATAAACACTAATATATAAAGGTGCAAGCGATTTTATTTTAACACAATAATATCTGTAAGGATTTTGGATTTGCACTGCTATCTGCAATATCGACGTTGCCGACGCACCTGTCATAATATGTCTAGTGGACTTATGTTCCTGTTATTTTTTCCACTTCCATATAAATCATAACCGGTGCCAACTCAGAAATATTTCGATCATCCGTCGAGTGATGTTGCCGAGTGTTTGCTTTACTGTTACTATGAATTTATACGCATTAATACACGCACCACGGACACTTTAGCCGTGGGAATTCAACGGGTGCGATGATTCAATAAATCTAGTCGCCATATTATACAATCAGATTTGTACATTCTTATCTGGTTGTTAATTATAGCTCTATATTCTGCACATATAATGTCGAGATGACAATAACGAGTGATATCAACGAGCGATAATGCAGCAAACCCTAAAACATTTTTCCTATTAATATTTTTTATTTAATAATAAAAATCTAATTATATTACTATATATTTATTATGCAATATTTTATGACCTTAAAATCTTTTTTCAAATAGATGCTTCAAAGCATATGAAAAATTACGAAAGGACTCTCATACGCAAAAATAAATGATAAGCAAGTGTTGATTTTAAAAGCGCCACCTAAAATATTCGTAATGATGCTTTATAATTATGCTTTAAACCATATCGAAAGATTCTTAATCGATCAACAGCATAGTTTTCGTAAATCGAAATCAGTAGCAATGAATCTGCTATTTTTCTAATGTTGTGACGAAAAATCTCGATATATGCAATCAAGAAGGTGTCATCTATACTGATTTAAAAAAAGCTTTTGATAAAGTTTGTCGTGCTTTCATTCTTAAAAAATTGCTATTTTTGAGTTTATTTACAAAATTTCCACATTAGGAATTCCTCAAGGTTCTAATCTCGGCCCATTCATATTTATTCTATTTAATATTAATAATAAATCTATTTGTAATTTCAAATTCTTAATAAGAATTCCCTAAAATATATACTTCATGTTGTTGAAAATTTATGTGCATGGTTTAGCAGCAAAAAGTGGCATTTTATTACATATTCTAGAGTAAGAAGCCATCAATTTTAATTATGAAATGAATAAAAATATGCTTCATTGATTTCTTTAGCACATAAAAAAATAAGCAATAAAGCTTTTAAAATATTAAGACTAATTTAGGAGCTAGAGATCACTATGTGCTTTGTATATAAGGTTCAAAAAGGATTCCCAGATAAATTCACATGAGCTAATACGAATATTATCCATTTTTATTTTCCACAAAATTCATACAAGTTGTGATCTAATTTTTCGTGTTGACCAGTGTACTTAAAAAAGCACTTCTTCAAGATGCTTATAGAAAATATACACTATCCAGAAATTCTGGAAGAACTTCGTATTTGTGTGCCATCTAAATATTAGTGCCTGAAGTACCGAATGCAAGAACAGTGATTCGGATTTTATATCTGAGATAGCTGTAATTTTTTAAGCATATCTAGCATTCAGATTTCTCTATGATTTTCATATCTCAAGAAGTGAGAATTTTGATGAATGAAAAATGTATATAATGCAGTAAAGTATTGCAGATACATATTATTCTTAAAATAATCATTTAAAAAGTACATGCCGTCTTTAGTAGAATCAATCTTCCTCGTTCTTTTTTTTGTTAAAATTATTTTCGCTATGACAAAATTCAAAACAAGGCTTCAAATAGACACTAAATTATTTGTTTATTACTCTTGCCCTTCGATTAAAATATTTTGAACTTTCCGTTAATCTCTAAGATGTTGATTTTCTTACACTACTCTCTGTAAGGCTGAAAGAAATTTCTTTCTCTGATTGTTGCGCCAATGATAAATATTAAATTTCTTCAGTGGATGCTGATGATTTAAAGGAATCACACATTAGAAATCATTGAGCCATTTCTTTCCCCATTTTACATATTTCTGCTTTTGAAGAATAACTATTTTTAACTAGGTGAAAGATTTTGATTAATCAATTACATCAATATCTGTTTTTTTCAATTATATAATTTATTTTTAATTGTCCGTTGAAATTTCGAGCTTAGCTCAGAGTTGATATTTTCCAATTGTTTTAATAAAAAAAATAAGGCCCCTTTGGCTGTCAATAATAATCGTGAGACAATTGTCAAGAACAGCTGTTGCTACTTTACAAAAACAGTATAAAAAACTTTTCATATTATCGAAAAAGAAAAATAGCAAAGAAGTCAAATAAAATGCGTAATTTCTTAGATCACCAAAGCAAAGATAAATCCGCCGGCCGGTTAACGTGATAGAAAATTGCAAAAAAATGGACATTCAAATACTTTTGATCTCCTGAGAAAGTATGCATATTTTCGAACATTTTGCACGAACACTTTCTTATCTGAATGTCTTCTTTTATTACTTAAGCAAAAATAAAGCGAGTTCAAGTGCTGAAAATTTATAAATATTTTTTTGTCATATTTAAACTTTCCAATAAGTATACATATTAGGCATGAATCCGTTTTTACTTATGCAATGTTATAAAAAGGCAGTGCTTAAACACTGCCTTTTAACCTTTCAAAAACTTTTAAAAATATCTGTTCAAATTTTATTTAATTTGAAATTTCTCGAGAAATGAGAATTCTTGATTTGACATTTTTCTCAAGACATTCTCAAGAAATAACCCTCTAGAAGAAACACTTGATTGCCGAAATTTCAGAAATTACTAATATTTCCCAGTTGGTATTGTACAATTGTCGACATTTTCATTGACTAGTAGTTTTTTATCTATTTTAAAGCGATGCCATTTATTTTTAAGTCTTTTCAAAGTACTTTTTTGAAATAATATATTTTAGCATAACGAATCAGAGTGCTAAAAAATATTATTTCTTGGAGACTTTCTGCAAGTTTTAGAGTGCTCTAGAGAGTCGCGATCGCGTACCTTATTCTTGCCCGTCACGAAAAAAAATGTCTGCTCTTAAGAACGCTATTTTAGCTTCTCAACTAGTTTACCAAACATTACCAAGGATGTTTTGTGATAAACGGGATAAATTCACCGTCTGAATTCAATACAACGTATACAGTTTTTATAAAAAATCATTTTGTGGTCAAGTTTAACGCTTTTAAGCACACAAAAATAATTTAAATATAAACTATATTGTATTCCAGCGCCCCAAATGTAAAAATTGTATACGACTAAATTTTAGGCTTTCTTCCAAGCCACAAAGCGGGATTTTCACCGAAATTTACATGTTTTCACATTCCATATAAGTTACATGGGCGATAAAGGTCTCATAAACAAATATATTATTTAATTTACATTATTTAGCAATAGAAAAATTGGTTATCTGAACGGTTACGTACTCTTCACGTGTGCGTGAAGAAATATTGCCCGGATTATGTGCGAGTGATGTATTATTTTTATATGTTACTGCTCTCCAATTTATTTTTAACTGTCAAAATTATAACTTATAAGCAGCTTTACGTGAAAACCGTTACATTATATTAAATGTATTTTAATTTTTCCTGAGAATGAAATATGTATAGTTTTAAGATAAATTGGCGTTATTTATTTAGAGTATTAAAATATGTAATAATATTAATAGTATTAAATATCCTAGATTGTTGGAATATAATTGACAACATGTAATGTAAAATATAATATTTTGACAACAATATAATCAATATTATATAGAGCTTTTATATTAATGTAATTTTTTTAATATATTTTAATTACGCTAACAAGAAGAGTAGTTAGTATTATCAGATTATTCTGAATTTTTTTTCCTTATTTATAAAATGGCTTTAGATCATTTCAGAATAGTGTATTTTTTAGATAGATAAAAACTGTTATTACTTAGTATTGATATATATATAATTTCGATGCAAAAGAGCAATTGTATTAGTCACAGCAACCGCTTGTAAAACAGTTACACTACAATATATATATATTAGAATAAATCATATTTAAAGTATGTACATAAATTGAACTAAAAGCAGATTTTATTTGTGTATTTTAAGATTTTGAGAGCTTTGAATTAAATTTTGTTTTATTTTTTTTGCAGCTTAAAAAAATATTTTTATTTTATTTTAAATTTAAATATTCCGTTGTAACCTAACTAACAGGCGTAAGCCCAATACATTACAACGGGGTATATCTGTACCAAATGGGTAAGTCATAATAATTAAGATCGGAATAGTGCAGTCCAAATGGTCTAGATTAGTAAACCAGAAGCCGAGGGTTCAACCCATGACAACGAATTCGAATATTACATATTTTTATGTAGAAAAATGCGTTAATATTAAAATCAGCCCCAGCTGAAAATGGACATCTATTGATTATAAATTATAAAACATATATTAATTTATAATTAATTATATTATATTATATAAGGACGGAATAGCGTAGTCTGTAACGTCTCAGACTAGTTACTCTGAGGTTGCAGTTTCGAGCCCCGGCAGCTACACTAGAATTTTTATTTATAATAAAAAATGTGCCTTAATTAAAAAAACGGCCGCAGCTACAGTGACATTTATTGGTTATAAATTGTATTACTCGTAATAACTTATAATTATTAAAATATAGATGTCACCGATTTCCAGACTTACTTGTAGGTAATCATTATATTTGATTGACTCAATTGGTACAGATTTATCCCGTAGCATTGGGCTTAAGCCTGCGAAATAAATAAATAAACATAGATGTCACTGTTAATATTACTGTTAATACAAATTCTTTATGTTCGATTGACTTAGTATTATTTTTCCGTTGCAACATGATGCTTTACAACGGAGTAAGCAAAATCAATAACTACTAAGTAAGTAGTGAAACACCAGACGGACATCAAAGCCTGTAAATCAGTGATATCTATTGTATATTAATAATAATTAATAGATGTCACTATACATGACTTATCTAGATTTTATTGTGAGGTTCAGAAAATCTAAAAAATCTGATTTGTAACGATCGACCAGATATGTAATTATATAAAAATCACTAATGCTGATCTTATAGACACGATATAAATTAAAAATTCATGGGATTCGAACATAGATCTTTCAGGTATTAGTCACAAACTATTGTGCTGAATATGTTACAATTAGTGCTTCTCGAGAAAAATACAAAATCACAAATTTTTGCTTCTCGAGAATTTTTTTGATTTCTTTTATTGTTAAAAATTAATTTGTACGAATATTTTTAAGTGTTTGACAACCGCTGCATTTCTTTATACTACTGCATAAAAGCAGTAGGTCTGTCGGATGTTTATAAATATGCATGTTTTTTGGAAGCTTTTAGATGGAGATCGGAAGTATAAAATGATTTTTTTTTAAATTACTTTAATTAGCCTTATTTGCATTTCTAATATTTAGATAATCGCTCAAAGTGAAAAACGGCAGATTGCAAAAATGTATGAGGGTTTTTCTGAGTTTTTTTTACAAAAAATTAACAAGGTTATTTGCTCTCACTTTTGATAGTCATTTCCCATTTTGCGTTAGATTGTCGGTTTCAGACTATCTTTTTTTGGTGCAATCATAGCTTAGGTGCGTGTGCTAGAGCTATATCTGCATTCGACCATTGTTCAGATTGTTTTCTGTTATCATACAAAATCCACTTTTCATCACAGGTAATGATTTTTTTGTTGCAAAGCATTAACAAAGAACTCAATTTCTTACTCTCGGTCGGTCAGTTCATGCTGTACCCACTCTTAAATGACATGCAAGAGCGCGAATTTTCGTATGTAGATTAGCTTCGACCATAGTCTTTAATTTTTCTTCATTTATAACGGTTTTTGATCTACCCTTAGGCTCATTTTGAAAATTCATATTGCTAAAACTGATTTTTTTAAACCATAATCGGATTGTTTTATGGATATCTGTCACTTCTCTGAATGCATTTAGCTATCAATTATAATATATTTATATTTGTTAATATTATATTCTGCAAGCTAACTGTATCATTGAAGAATATAAATCATTTTATACAAGCTTTTAGTGTGAATAAGTCGTTCGTGACGCTTTATTACACCGTCCGCATACCGACGGTTTCCATATCTGAAAGAGCACATTATTCATAGCAGTCGTTTTATTATGTTCAGAACGCATGTTTTTATTTGCCATATAGTTTTTTATTGTACCAGAATTTATTTCAGTCGTTAGCGCCGAGCGATAACTAGACATTAATGGTATCGCGATAGCCAAACATCTCGCGGATTAATTATCGTATTGCTAAGTTTTATATCATGACTCGGGGCTGAAACTGTGACCAGATGCTCCTTGAGAAGCTAATAGATGTCGTCATGGGCGTAAACAAGTTTTCATCATCCGTTCACTTTCAGCTGTCGTGTAATGTGCTCCCGTGAGATTCGATTGAATCGGCGGTGAATAACCTTTTCATGAGAAAATTGTTTGTGAAGACAGACAGTATATGATCATTTTTTTTACTTACAATTTTCTATTATTAATATAAAATGTAAAAATGGTTTTAATGGATTCATGGTATTTTGAAATATTTAAGACAATGCAAAAGGTGAAACACACTCAGATTTTTTAAAACGGCTGCCTTTATAATATCCTATGATTTTAGAATTTTCGATACAAATGTTAGTGAAGGGTCTATTTTATAACATTAATACTACAAAATATTTTTTTTATAACATCACTAGATTCACAATTTATCACTTACTTACTCTTAATTTTCTCGGAATTAATATGTTTAGTTATACTGTATTAGCTCATTATTATATATGTTTATATAATGCACGATTCTTAATATTCATACGTGAGTTTAATAAAATCTGGATGTATCTTATCTGAGAAGATCGAACAGAATTTTAATTATTTAATAATCATTGATTTCCCAAGCACGATGCAAATTAAGAAACAATAAAATATATATCGGACTTGAATCTAATTCTAATCTAACATGCTTACAATTTTCTACGCACTTCTTACTAACAACGTTTTTTCGGATAATCGTAATTGACAAAAAATAATGAGGGATACATTTTATTTGAATAAATTGGCGAGTGATTTATTGTTCCAAAAAAAGATTTGGAGCCCGAATTTTTGAAAACTTTTGAAACCCTTTGAGTAGTGAATTAATTTGAACATATTTTTAATTTGTTAGTATACAACTAGGAGTGAGTTAAGTTTACGTATTATTCCAAAATTATTTATGTTGCTATTTATTTATTAATATTATTTTAAATTGCATTTATAGTAAATTATGGAAAAAATCAGTGATTCCCGACATTTAATTGCTTTGATTTTTTTTGTATTAGTGTGTTTTAATAATTTATTTAAATACTTTTCTATTATTAAATTTTACTACTTTTAATATATAATATTTTTTTTATCAATTCAGAGGTACTCAATATTTATTTATAAAATATTTTTTGTTATGTTCATTTATTTCGTACTCGTATAATTTTTTGGTATTATTTTTATGAAACATTAAATTAAATCAAATTAAAAAAATATTATGTAATGTTTTATATATATTATTATTTCTTGTTATATATGTAAATATATAATTATCTGAGGTACCTCAAAACAGTAAAAGTTCGACCGCCGTACATGTACGGCGATACCGCTCAATTGGTTAATAAAATTGTTTTAATTGAAATAATTTATAATTAAAATATTAAATTTATTGAAACAAAAATTGCCGGCGTATTCTAATTATTATTTCGGCGTATATTAATTTCAATACCAATAATACCGGTTTTATTGCAATCCCTAGCTATGGGTAGCACGTGTAACTTCAAAAAAATATTGCTGATTGGCGTTCTGTACGATACGCTAATTAGTAGCGTCCTCAAATATAGTACTTATTGTTGTTAGAGATTTTATATGAAGGTGTTCGGGTTATATCGTATTTATATAATAATGCTGAGAGCATTGGGAGACGATTCATTAGATTTTCGGCATAGCGTTTACTTAATGAATCGCTTTTTGAAGTTTCTATGGGGTGATATCTACAATTTGTTAATGTCCAGTGAGCTTTAGAGTGCCCTGAAGAGTCACGAACGCGTCCCTTATTCTTGCCTGTTGCGGCCAAGAAGTTAGCGCTCCTTTTGCATAAGCCTTTCAGCTTCTAAACGAGCTTGCCAAACACAATCATGTTTTCGGCAATAGTTATTATAATTAGAACGAGATTTTATAATTAAAACGCAATTATATTTAGTAGCAAAATATATATTTTTATTATCTCGATTAATGTAGTAAAATCCTAACCTAATGTTTATAAATAAACAACGTATTATTTTATTACTTATCATATCCTCTTAATCTAAAAAACAATAGGAGTGCAATACGTTGATATTTTAAGGCAATCACGTATATAAGATATTGATTCTTACGATTCCTGATTTACAGTAAATATTTTAATTGAGTTGCTTTCCATTAGTTTGCAATCGCTTAGTCACAAAGCTATTTAGATGCTTTGAACATTTTAATTATAATACCATCCCTACACTTTCCATCAATTACACACATGTGTGTAAATACATAAAGAAGATAAATACGCGTATTTATGTGTAATAGTAGCTTGCACTATATTTGTTGGACTTCTTCCGGAACGATTGCAAAACACCCGTTTATTTCAGCGGGATCGTTCCACTTTCAGCGGACCATTTGACCGAGCCAGAGACGCCCAACCTTTTCAACCACCCGATCGTGTTTAACCTTGCGATGTATTTTTGTACATTATATAAAATATTTTATATGAAAAAAAATCAGACATCGAACTAAACGGTGTCTCATTAATATTGGGCGATTTTCGACTCCGATGTAAATCAACCTTGAAGTTGTGTAAATTATGTCGGGAAAAGTGTACATCACGTTATGACGTTTCATTAACGCCAGTTTTCCGGGAAAATTTTCGCGTAAATCATCCGCAACAAATCGGGCGTTTAGTGCCAGATAGATTTCGCACAATGTGTTAACCATCACGTTATGTTTCATGGGCCTATATATCATTTTGACAAAAATGTCTCATTTGTTGTGTTTTATTAGTAATATATTTCATAATACTAGCTTGTTAAAGTAGCATATGATATATTAAATAAAAAATCGCTTTGTATTATGTTAAATATGTTAAAACATTTAATCATTCTGAACATATTTTTATTAGATGAAAGCTGCGTTGAAATATTGATAGTATTATATTAATATCACCTGTATTATTTTTTTTAATATTATTTATTTTTTGTATTTATATTGTCTTTTATAAGTTGGGTCGAATTGTGTAATTAAAAATTAAATGTTTTTGTCGATAATTAATATTTAAAACACCCGGACACGAAATTTATATAAAGCGTAGTGTTTTTAAATGAATATCTTGAGCTTTTTTAAAGTGCTAAAATTCTATCAAGGACATGTTTTAATTATTAATTTAAAAATATTTGCATTAAAATTTATATATGATGATTATAGAGAGAGTGAGCTTAAGATATCCAAGTCTTAGTTTTTACTTGCTGTCGTGTCTTTATTAGCAAATGGTATAATTTAATTTTAGATACAAGTCGATATAAATCAATTCATAACTGTACTAATGTATCAAAAGATTTCAACGTTAAATTATCGAAAATGTATTTTAGTCGATTATTATCGACGGTAAACCGAGAAAAGTCTATTCGTCAAGCATTTTATTGCCTTCGACTTTTTGATATATTTTTTTTCATTCGGAAAACATATCGACCAGGGTCTAAAAGTGCTCTCGGTTTATATTTAAAACATTCATCCGGTCAACTCTTCCAGTAATGTGGTGGGAATTTGATATACGGACCTATTAATTTTAGAATCTAATGTTGCTAACCGGTAAGACGAAATATTAAAGGCAGGTGGAATGCCAGGTTGGTAAGGAAAGCTCTGAAACGGAAATGTATTCAAATCTGGGGACATCAATCAGGTGTATAATATTAAATTAGATTTGCACAGAGTGGTTAAAATTTATTCATATATTTACATAAAAATCATTAATTTATTAGTAGAATAAATAATCTGAAGGTTAAAATAATAATGGAAAAAATCTGCATGATACGATATTTATTTAGTATGACATCACTGTATCATTCATCAATTTGTCGTCAGCTTTAACACTTCAAGTATTACTGTAGGTGTTGTTTCATGGTTAAATTATCAATAGCTGAAAATATCATTCTATTAAAAAGTGTAAAATATGTGCGTACACCGGTAAATATTTACAAATTACATTAATTGTAAAGCATAAACATATGTATTACATTTGCATATTGTGCATATACAGATGTGTTTATGGATTCATTTCGCACAATAATTTAAGTTGAAAATTCTCTGTGCGACAAGAACATACTAATAAATTTCATTGTTTACGATTTGTTTTCATAACGATTGTAATCTTTCATGACAACGTACAGATTCGAAAATTCGTTCAGATTTCTTTGTACACATTTTCTTAATATAAAATGCTATTTTTTGCACTTTTAAAGAGCTGGGTTAATGTCTTAGCCTTGCATAAAAAGTAATTTGGACTCGCTACTAAAAAATATTTTTGCCTAAAAAATAATAAATATATATAAAACTATGCATTAATAATAAATATACCATCATACCAGTGTATATGAACTTAAATGTTTTTCAATTTATGTCGTGCCTAAAAGCTCGATATTAAGGACTATTATATAATTATCAAACCGATCGATTAATATAAGTAAATATTTTTTAACTTTTTCTATCGTTATGGATAATCAAAATAAAATTTAGTTAAATCGTAAATTGTTGCAACTAATAATTTATAATTAATAAAATAAAAATCAGACTGATTTCAGTCTAATTTTTCAGTACTTTACTCTGTTTTAATGCATAAAATTAACGCTTACAATAAATAAAAAAAACGCACATAAAAATAAAGTAGTAAAATATTTTCTATAAAAATCATAAAAAAATGCTGAATATTTTTTATACATTTTTTATTGTAGAATCTATTTCTTTAAATAGTTTTATTATTTAAAGTAGGTTTTAATTTCTGAGATTAATTTTAATCTATTTTTTTTACATCAAATTAAATATCGATAAAAATTGACTTTATAGCATTATTTATTAAAAATTCGACTAATACGCTATTTTAAAGTATCTTTGTAAAATCACTTATAACAAAAAAAATATATAATAAATCTAATAAATACATATGTTAACGTCACATATTTTTTTTTTGCAAACTTTATTATCAAAATTAAGCTAGTATATATTAATATAATAATAGTCAGTTGATTAAGGGTTAGTAACTATTAAATAGTATTTATACTAAAAGTACATTTAGTGTTTCAAATATAGTTTTAAGCATAAATATTTTGGAAAAATAAATTAGTTTTAGTAATGTCTCTATAACTGGTAAATAGCTACAATTAAAAGGTTATGTCAAAGTTACTGACTGTTTATTAGCATATTTTAAAGTATATTTAAATAAAATTTTTATATATTAATAAAAATAACTATACATTTAAATTAATACCGTGAAATATTTTTAGTGTTAATTATTAGTATTGTTACTAAGAATTATGTCACATGATTAGCAACAATTTTTTGAAATTCTAAGTTACAGATATAATGTGAATTTTCCATTATTTCAATTAAAACTGTATAACAAAGTTACTTACTGTTTATTAGCATTTTTTAATAATATTACTGATATTTTTATTTTACAATTATTAATTTACTTTTATTAATGCCGTGAAAAACTGCATTGTTGAATATTTTTAATGTTATTTATTAGTATTGTAGCCAAAGATTATATCACATGATTAGCAATAATTTGCCAGTAATATATAAATTTTTCATTAAAAATATAAATATTTAGCTATAATAAAAGCCAGAGCCCAAAATTGAAGATCGCTAACTGTTTTCGCAATTTTCCATTAGAAAAAAACTGATGTTACTATTTTTTTATTCAACAAAAATATTGTCTTCATAGTGTTTTTATTTAATTATTGATGAACATCTTAGTAAGCAAAAGAGTATTTTTAATTTTAAATTGAATATATAGTAAAGTTCGAAAAATACAGTTTAAAAAATAAATACAGGATCATATACACATAAATTTAAGCTATAAACACAATTAAAAGTAACAGGATTATTTATTTTAATTTTAAAAACAATATTTTAACCCTCTTTAAAATTAAGAGAATTAAAATACGTTATTTCAACCCTCTTAGTGCAACGTGGCCGATTAATCGGCTTTACATGGGTATGCAAAAAATGTCATGGGCCGATTTAATCGGCCCAATTTGATACAATAAGAGTAAAAAATATATTTTTAATTTTTTCAGTTTATTTTATTTTCATAATTTATTTATTTAGATTTGTACTTCATATGATACATTAAGACATTTAGTTTTAAGAAAGAAACACTTATCCTTTCTTACAACTTTATTTGTCTACAGCAAAATAAGTAAATATGGCTTAAAATATACATAAAAGATCAAATTTGTGAAAAATGCAATAGACTCCATCGACATTGTCATTTAAAACACAAAAAAATAATAATAAAAAAATAATAAAATAAATATTTAATGCTTATGATATCTAGAATTGATCATTTAAACCTTTGTAAAATTATGAAATGGAATTCCAAAAAAAATCCCTTTGTGTATATTTTTATTCAATGTATTTATAAAATCATCTATATTTGCCTAAGAGATTTTTAGCATTTACCACCTAATTTTGCTTGGCACTAAAAGGGTTAATATAATAATAAAATGAGGCAATAATAAATTTAATATAGATTCAGTGAATCAAATATTATTTTACAAACTATAAAAAAAAAGTAATTTAAATATAAATGTATTATTTGTTTGAAAAATATCAAAGAATAATTGTTTATATTTATATGTAATAAAATAATGTTAGAGTACGCTCGGGATAAGGATGCCGGATTGTTATTGTGTGCGTGTACATGTATATGAGAGGGAGAAGCGATGTAGCGTGTACTTCGTTGTCTCGCTTTCTCTTTTAAGGACAGTCGCTGATTCGTCAACGCTGGTATTCGTCATTAAAGTGCAGTGTGGCACAGAAGTTCGATCTTCTCTAGTGATTTATTTTAAATAATTTTGTGTTGATATTGGTTTAATTGATATCAAGGCTTCAAATATACACTGTAAGTTATTCGTTCTCTTACCCGTGGATTAAAATATTTTAATTATTTTTCCATTAATCCGTACGTTGTTGGTTTTTTACACTATTCTCTGTAAGGCTTAAAAAGGTTATTATTCTTATCGTTGCGCCAATGATAATTTTTTAATTTATTCAATGGATTCTAATGATTTAATAGAGTCGTCGAGCCATTAAACAATCTGCGAATAATTTTTTTCCCATTTTATATCTTTTTGCTTTTGAAGAATAGCTAAAGACATCATTATTTTTTGACTAGTGAAAGATTTTGAATTTTGCAAATATTTAATTAATGACATCAATGTCTGGTTTCTTCGATTATATAATATATTTTTAATTGTCCGTTGAAATTTCCAACTTAGCTCAGATGTATGTATGTTAAATAAACATATATTTTCTTTTAAAATAAAAAAAAATAATATTCTGAGCGAAATTGTTTTGAGCCACACAGTTCACGCACACAATAACAAACCGGAATCTTTATCTCGAGCGTAATCTACTTGTGTATTATTAAAAATAAGTATATATATTTAAATTTAATACTATAAATATAAATAATTTTAGAGTAGCGATTTATAATGAAAATAAGTACAGCTGGGAGAATATATGCGAATTTATATAATTATAGTCCTAGGACAATTCGCATAAATAAAAATTTAGTCAGCCTCCTGAATGGAATTCAATAACACATTAATTATATATTTTTATCTTATCTTTGTAGCACAATAGTTTAATTTAATTATTAAAATTAATAATCCATATTTTCCCAATGATATAATTAAAAATAATTAATAAATATGTAGAATTGTATTGTATCGGGTTTGGCGCTTACGTTCGTCGATATCACTATTGTCTTCGCTAAGCGTTCGGAGCTTTCATTCAATAAACTAAACAAAAATAACTCATCGGCGTTTATTTTGAACGTCAAACACTAAAACAATGTTTGATTCGTTATTTAGTATCGATAACACAATCTGTCAATCGACGATTACGTAAAAATGTCGCTTTGAAGGACACCACCTGAAAATTCACTTTCGCAATATTCTTGTCCTTGTTGGCAGCGATTAATACACATGTATATAAATCGCTGGCACATTTTAGATATCATATTTGACGTGTAAATTTTTTTCATCATAAGCCACCCGTACCAATTTAGTTGGATTGATTCGGACGAACGACGGCTCGTGACGATAAATTTTGACGCGATGCAACCGAGCTGTAACGTTGCACAATTTATTTATTTCGCGACTTAATTTCGCACTTTCATCGATGAAGGAGAGTCTTACATCACTGTGACAATCTATTATAATTTATTAGTGTTTTTTTATCAATATAATTTTAAAAATATTGATATTAAAGCGTATTATATACAACCTAATTTATAGTTTTGATTAATATTATTTAATTGATTTTTTTATGAAATTTATTCCGAGTGCTATATGGCTATTTTGATCATTTTTCGGCACGCCACTGCGTGTCCATGTTCAGAACTAGGAATGTGGGGTATCGGTCGAAGAGTGGCGCCTTTGAATCCAGTTGGTAGCTGGACGTGTTCGGATCGGGAGCCGAGGGTCCAGCTCGGGTCCGAACCCATGATTAAAAATCATTAAGACTTTTTTAAAGTCGAATTTTAAGCTAAAAACCAATTCGCGAACCATCCACAAAGCGCTACTTTTTGGTACCATTAATATATCAAGTAATAGTCAGTGTTGTGTGAATAATTATAATAATTGTGACGCGATTATAAATTAGGTTAAAAGTGAATTAATTAAATAATTCAATGTGACACAAAGACCATCGTTTTATTATGCGATTAAATATTCATTTTATTTTTTTATAATAAGTTTTTACTTTATTAAGGCAAACATTTTAACGACGAATATTTAGCACATCTTTAAAATGTCAAGAATAAAAACTTCTCCTTCTTCGCAATTACTGTCAGCGAAAGAAAAACTAAAAAAGCTAAGTAATGAATTTATTTACTTAGTTATTATTAATTAATATATAATATATTTAAAAAATACATGTGCTAGATATATTAATAAATTTGTTTAAATATTCTAAATAATGTTACGGGGCTACTTTTAAATGCGCATTATATTTAAAAATCATATATTTTTTTTCGAATAATTTTAATATTTTATTTATAGTGCTGCTTCAGCTTGCAAGTCTAAACTTAAATAAATTAAAATTTAAAACAGTGTTATAATTTATTTTATAAATATATAATATGTATTGTTGATAATATACTTTTTATTATTTTAATACATTTATAAAAACTGAAAGAATGTAAATTATAATTAAAGAAAAATATTGTTTTCGATTCTTGTCTTTTAAATCTAAAGATCAATATCATGTACTAATATCAAATGCGTCACCAAATTGATTAATTTAATATTGTATTTTTATTCTTTATTTTACTAATTAAAAATATTTTAACATCGCAAAAAATATTTCATAAGATATTTAATCGATGTGTTAGCTAATCTCTCGTCAATAAATTATTTGCACAATGCCTCAATAGCTTAGTGTTGATTACTATTTAATAAATATAAAGTAATATAATAATAAATGCGATGGTCATTGGGTCACATATAATGGATAAATAAACAATATAAATTTATCCATTCTTAATTACATATAGTCCCCACAATTGATGAGATGAAACTGAATTTTTCATAAGTTTATGAGCTGATAACCACTGAAAAGTTTCTACATATAATTTTGCTAAAAGAAATTGTAAAATTTCTAAAATACTCGAAATCACGGTGCGCGTGCCGCCCGCGTGGTCTATCGCAATAACGGCACGGCTCGGCAGTTAACAGCAGAGGGTCTTAAATGGACCTCAATAACTGCCACTGGGCTGATGAGGAGGAAGTGGCCGACTTGGACCTCTCCACCTTTACCAAGGACTACTCCAGATTTCTTACTGTCTCCGAGTACGACAAGGAGGAGCTGCCTCACGTCTACGACCTGGTGCACAAGATCGGCTTCAACAAGTCTCTTCTGGGACTCGATTTTACACCCATGACCATTATCTCCTCGTATCACTTGCACACGAGAAAAGGTTTGCCAGGAATGAATGAAAATAATTTTAATTCGAATTTTCCCTTAGTGAATTGGCTAAGTTTCTATCAGACTGAAATTTGATATTGTGGCGCTTTCACAGTCATTTACAATTGGTTTGAATTGAATATAAATCGTGACAAAATAAAGCATATCTAAGATCTTATTGATGATTTAATTAAAATTGTTGTTTAAAACAATAGATAATCTCCGTTCCGTGTTGTTAGTAATTTAAGAAGATATTTTATGACAATATGTCTTCAAATGATCTTCAAATATGTTTTGAATATTAAAACTAAAACATACCTTTAAAAATCCATATGAAAAGCTTTTTAAGTTCGATCAACTTCTAAAGAATCTATAGTCCAAAAATCAACGATTTTAATTCGCATTTATGACACAACTTTAAAAAGAGCCTTCAAAATTTCTGCCTTTATAAACAAGCAGAAATTGCTTATTAAGTAAAATATTGTGGTTATTTAAAATATAATATTTTAAATATGTATGTAAATATTAGAAATATAGAACTAATAAAGCTTTTTTTTATATAGCTACATATGTAAAATATTGCAATAACGAAACTATTTTATTGGAGTTTCAATATAATTAGTCCGCTTAAAAAATGATCAGTTACTTATTATTGAAACAGTAAATAATTAAATATATGGTCAAAAAGATTTTAATAAATAGTCAGTAATGCTTAAATTGCGGCTATTAAATTAATAGCCGCAATCGAAGCTTTACTGACCGTTTATTAAAAAGTTTCTGATCATATATTTAATTAATATTGTTTTATTAAAAAGGAAATGATTTTTTTTAACTCTTGAAACTCCAATAAAATTGATAATATTAATCCATCATAGCGATAAATTATTACATATAAATGATAACTCTTTCGTATTTCATATTCGATTTTTATAGAATAAATTTATTATGCATATTGAATATTATATTTTTCTGTTAAAATACCAAAATTCAGTAACAATACAACTGAAAAATAGACCTTTAAATAAGTATTGATTTATAGCATAAAATTTACTAACCGTAAAATACAGATCTTTGAACATTTTCTCAGATATGCTACAGTATTTTTTTATTAAAAAGGTGCAAATACACAAAACTATATAATTATTATAAACATCATTATTGAATAAACCATTAGTTTTAATTTTAGAATAAAGGTCAAAATATTTATTTTATTAATTTATTTATTAGAAAAATATTTATGGAATATTTTTTTATTGCATAATCTATATTATTTTACTCTATTAAAATATCAACATTTGGTTGCAATAAAACTAATGTATCATTTAATATATTCTGAATAAAATCAGAAAAAATTCTAATCCAATAAATACAAAGCTTTGAATTAAGAACATTTTCTCAAATACGCGAGAGTATCTTATTTTTATAAAAATATAACAAATATCCATAATTTAATTTTTATAATAGACTAAAAATTATTATTTTTAGGAATATAACATTAATTCTCATTTAAGGGTTAAAATCAAAAATACGCAATTGAAATTAAGTTACAATAATACACATATTAGAAGAACAACAATATTTTTAATTTTACAATGTTATTGCTGATTTTATGTATTATCAATAGATATGTATATAATAAATACAGATAGATATAAATTATGTTTGTTTTAGAATTCAATATAATAATACAACTTAGGTAAACATAATATTAAAAAAATTTACATAATTAATTTAATACATTAATCGATTCTACAATTTTATGAAATTTAAAGCAATGTTTTATAAAACGTCTTTTATAACCAAAAAATTTAGCTTCTTTTGCCGTAGGTGTATTCTTAGATTACTTTTTAGTAACAATTCAATATTTATCAGTACCATTTTTTTAAATTTTTATATAAATAAATTAAGATGATATGGAAAAATATCGATTAAAGAAAAATATATTTTTTACCTTAGATGCAATATGTTTTACTGCATATACTATTTGTCTTCAATAAGTTGCTAGTCTTAATATTTATTTAAAGCTCAAAATTTATAATATTTTTACAGCATTTTAGTAAGTGTAGAAAATTTTTATACATATGACATAATTTGTTTTATATTGTCTTCTACTTAGTTTAATGTTTATATTAGTCTATTATTTATTTTAGGATCAGCTCTCAATATTATGTTTTTTATTATTTGATATTAAATCGCAGATAATAGTTTCAATGCTTAAAATATTCCATTTTAAAATAAAATATTTTATTCGATACAAATTGTATGATTTCTTAAAAATAATTTTTGAGCAGAAAAAATCAATTGAGCCATATTTTTAATAATCGCTTATAAATCTCTAGATAATTTATATGCTTTTGATATTTATTTACAGATACAATTATAGTGAATATTTTAACAAATTAATTATTATTTGAGTTAATATTAAAATAATGTTATGGGTTGTGAGTTTTCAATGATATTGTGTATTTTTGAGGCCATAAAAATTAAATAGATCCAAAGAGCATAATTTAAGTCATTTTTGTAAATATAATAATTTTATTATCTGTTTATGATCTTTACAAATAATACTACAATAAAAGCTCATTTTAATTATGTTCTGTATCAAAAAAGCTAAAGCTAAAATAATAACTAATGTATCAATAAACAGTATTTACTCTTTTGATATAAAAAGCATTTTTAACTTTTATCTAAAAAGATTTTTGTATTGAGTTACGTTCATTATTAAATAACAATAGCTAGATTATTAAATAATTTTTATTCTTGCAAAAATAAATTTGTCAAATAAACATAGTGGTTAGTAATAAGGTTTTGAAAAACATTTAACTCATGAACTATAATTAAAGAACCATTTTATATGTTGTATGTTCATATTAATGGTGGGTTGTTAAATTACCTTTTTTTATTTACATTCGGTTTTTTCAGGCTATAAAGATCTATCAGACAATGTAATATATAGTATTATATGCAATACCTAAAATATATTCCAAAATCTAAAAAAATCTGTTCAACAATATTTTTTTTCTTGTGCAGTGTTTCATGGTTAAGTGTTACTGTTCTTTATTAAAAATAACTACACTTATGCTGTTGTTTTGAATCATATGTAATGTTTTAAAATATAAACGTATGCATGTTTATATAGTATATATATCTAACATCACTCTTTATATATAAATGTATCACTATATAATGTTATGCAAATTAATATGTAATATACAATTTTATGTAATATACGCGCGCATAAAATATACACTTAATATATTTGGAACGCACTTAAATCACCGCGCAGCGATCCCAGAATTTCGCGATCGTTTCCCGATATAAATTTTCGCATTTCTGCAAATCAAAACACGCCATATAACCGCCGTGCGATTAATCAAAACTCGCCAAGTCTCACGGGCTCATGCCGCGTCGCCAAATCGCTCATTTTTTTCCACGATCCCAATTTAAATCTAATCCGCAAGTTTGAGAAGCGCGGAAATTCCGGAATTTCCATCGGATATAAGGCGGGTTTATATCTATCTGGCTAGTGACAAATTTTTCCTAGCTAGCGCTGACTTGTGCGTGTCATCTTAATTTATGTCAGCCGCTCGAATTTATACGTATTAATTTTAATTTTTATTTTCACTCCGCTCCGCGAAGCGATATAAAAATATTTCCTAAGATATTTTCGGAAAAATTGCCCGTTCAGGGTCTTGGGCTAAGTTTATATGCGTTTTTTACTCGCATTAAATCAAAATGAACTAAAAAATATATATTCGGCTGTGTGAAATATTTACACATACATATCGATTTCTATAACGGATCTAGAGTTAGAAATAGAACTCCGAATAAACATCTTTTACAATGTGCCGATGTCTCAAAGGAAAAACTTGAAACATTATTATCCATATATATGTTAAATTGTAGCTAATGAACTTAGTGTTTAATAAATATTTACAAAAATCTGATTGATTGTTAATGGTTATGAATGTTTCATTGATTATGTAAACAAATATAAACATATGGTATATTTTTAATACGGTTGATAAATAATACGATTAATTAATTTAAAATGTGTATTTTAAATACATATTTTGTGTTAAATATTTTGACTCTTTTTTAATGTATTTCCATAGAATAAATTTTTGTCCTAAACTGTGTATAAATATTTCCGAAACGTTACAAAACACCAGAGTCGTCTTGTGTAAGCATCGTAAAATATTTTTTATTACTGTTCAGCTCTTTTTAAAAGCTCTAAATATTTTCTTTATATAAGAAATATTCTCCACCGTGTTTTGATAAATCTATGCAAAAAATATGTGCGCGGTCAAGAATAGATAGAATCTGTGTCTTTCATTGACAGTTTTATTAACCAACGATCCATCGATCTTCGAACAGTCCGCAATATGACGTCACAGAAGTGTGCTTTTTATTCACGTGTTCTCGATTACTTTTTTGACGTTTCATTTTATTGCTATACCTACAAAAAAGTAACATGACTTTATAAAATAAAATAAAATTAGCTGTCAATTGATAGTAAAATTGTCAGCTAGAAAAATAGGCTCATTGAAAATAAATTTATAAAAAATAACTATAAACAGTGAAATATTAGTTACATAAATTTTTCATAATCAACGGTAGTGATCTAATAAATAAAGCTATAAAATGTTTATGTACGGTTCTTATTATTAGTGTATAAATCATGTAAATAAAACTAATTTCATATTTTAGAACGTGATATATAGGCAACATTTAAATGCGCCACTTGATGCTTATATTGCGACATAATAAAAATGTTCTCGATATAAAACATAAGTGATGTATTTAAATATATCTCAGCGACATCGGGTTACATTAAGTGATATAAATACTATTTCCTTATTTTTGTTGAAAATTAGCCAATTGCTGATTTTTTTATTGCTTAATGCATATATATTCCTTTTATTTACATATATTATAATATTAGATAATTCCAGAATAAATGTCGTTTTTTTTAATGAAGCAAAAAATCGCTTAAATGTTTATTTTAATTTTAATGCTTTAAAATATAATTTCTTTCTAAAGATATAACCTTCTTCCACTTCTCGATCAATTTTTAATTTCAATATCATAAAATGGCTTTGATGCAAAATATTCCGATAACTAACTTCTCACGTCGTCTGCATTTTGATTTTTTTTATCTAGGAAGTGCTGTAGTGAGTTCCTTGATTTTATCAAGAGTCAAATTCATCACATAGTGACGCACATTGTCGTGCTGTAGAACTATTCAACTTTGCAATCAAAATATATTTTTTAAAGTAAGCTCAAGCTACGAATTAAGTTTTAGTACTTGATCTTTGGATAGCCACTGTCTTTTACGGTGATTTTTATCATATAATACAACACCCATTTCTCATCTCCGGCTATCAAATTATTGAGAAAAGGCGATGAGCTTCAAGATCCAGAAGCTCAATTCGCGTGGCTATGCAATGTTGAATCAGACTGGTTTAGCGTAAGATTTGCTTCAAATTCTGCAATTATGGATTATAGATATGATTAGCATCAACACAGATATAACAAAAGTCGTTCTCAGGTTTTAAAGGCCAAAGCATGATTGACTGTTAAAACATATTTTGACAAAATGATTTCCGGATTACCTATATTTGAACACTTTTTATAATTATTATAAATTACTTACTAAAACTTACTAAAATAGTGGTATATTATTTAAATGATTAAATAAACTTATTTATTGCTTGATTGATTGATTGATATTAAATGACAAAGAAGCATAGATTTATTTTATATTGATGAATAAAATATATGATAAATATTTGCGAAACGTAATTAACTTTCCAGCATAAGTTTTTATCAAATTTAATTTCTTAAAAATATTTTGAATGTTTAAAAGCACTGACTTGATCGGAAACAGCGCATTAATAATATGAATTATTTACTTTTATACACTTTTCTTCGGCGCCGTCGACACCAAACGTCAAAATCGTGCCAAAGCTCTGAAAGCTCCAAACAAATTGGACGATTACAAAAAACATCTGTTATTTTTTTTTATATTTTGATGAATTTTCTAATCCTTGTCATTCGTTTTCTTCTCTTATCCGGACAACGTTTTGACAACAATTTGTCAAACGCTAAAGATTCTAAGCGACAATGGCCATTCGTTATACGGCGCGAGCTTTTCTGCGCTAGAGCTTTCCGTTGGCCGCTACCGGTCATCTGACAGTTTAATGCGTTTTGGTCAGATGAAAAGATCTGATCCGAATATACACACACGACATTCGCTCAAATCGACGCCATGTTGTATATGTGTATATATGTGCATACATATATTTTTTCTAACCCGTCAAACGTTTTTATCGCTTCGCGTGGGCTTTACGAGATTTATCCGACGCGCCATCCCGAGCGTGTGATTCGATTTTATTTTCTAATTTAACACAAAAATAGTTAAGATCGATATCTTAACGTGAAAAGACTTAATTTTAAGTTATGACAAAATGTTGTAAAAAGAGCTTTGATCAAACGTTGATGTGTAATGTTCTCAATCATCGGTAGCAAATAAATAGTTTTCATCATAATAAAACTGTACAATAATGTTTAAGATAAATTATGTATAAGTAGAGCATAAATTATGTAGCGCGAAACATATTTTAAATTAATGTATTTTTTAATGTAAAACTATCTAAATATTTTATGGATTGTGGTCAAGGTCTTGGTTTCTTGATGGATAAAATCATAATAAATTTACATACTGAATAAAAAATATTTTACTGTGTGACTAAATAACGTGTCTTTGAAACAATTCCAATAAATCTCATTGCATAATTTTATTAATGTTAAATTTATAACATATCACGATTAAATATCATATCAAATATTAAATCAAACTAAAAATATAATATTTATATGGAAAAAGATTTGCAAAATGAGCTTTTTATGTATTTTTTTGTAACATTTTTTTTTATATATTATAGCGATTTTTTATATATTATATCAAAGTACTTTTTTAATAATCTCTAAAGCTTAATATTTTTTTTAAAGATTAGTACAGATATTGCAAATATTTTAAGCACTTAAAATTCTACATTGTTAAAAAATTATAGTATCAAAAGTTTATGAGATATGATTCAAATTTTTTTTCCATTCTGAATTACTCAAATAAGTTATAGAAAAATAATTTATATGTTTATAAATTATTTAGTAGTGCAATTAAAAGTAGCCCAGAAACATTTTATTGATTTTTATTTATATTAAAATTAGTATTAAAAACAAATTTCTCCGCATGTTAAGATTTTTTAATGGCGATATTATCTAAATAAAAAAATACAGCAGAGAATTTTGTTTATATTTTTTTTATAGTCTCATGCTTTAATTACATCATAGCACTTAATGACCTTTGTTTTATATTTCAGCTGAAATCAAAATGCCGTCAGGACACGTAGATAGGCCACAGATCGATGACAATCACGATGGAACAGTCAGCATCAAATACGAACCTAGAGAAGAAGGTTCGCACGAGTTAATCGTCAAATTCAAGGGAGAACATGTCCAAGGTAAATCTTACTGTATTAATATAAATTTAATCTAAGCCATGCTATTTTAATAGCACATATAATTAGGCATAGATTTAAATATGTTTTTCTTTCTAAAAATTGTACCATTATGATAATCAGCAACTCTCTATCTATGTCATAGTCTGCGAGGTATTTCAACGTCCAAGGCAAATATTGCAAAATGTGTATGATTTTAATCCAAAAGTATATAAATAAAATGACTCCTGTTCGCACCATGTCGCTAGGTGTGTTTTTCTTGGCTTCGTCAGATTTTCGACGGTGTAGAAGCGATGCAACACCAATTAGTCGCACAAGCTCAATTCGCGTTTCGCTAAAATATATTTATAGTTTTGATGAATTGCCCTCAAAGTGCGTGTGTGTGTCTCTTGATTCCACTGAGCAATTGATTTGAATCAGAGCTGGCAAATGGTCTCCAGATTTGCCAAGTGTTCTCCATTTCAAAGCTTGTCGTGTTCGATTAGCAGCTATTTGAAACTCTGTGTGAAAATGAAATATACATCTGCAAATAAACGATTTCCAATAAGGTTTTATTGATTTTACTATAACTGAGTTTGATTTTATACTCAGCTTACAACGCAGGGTACACCCAATTTAAATACATTAAATAAAAGTTTTCTATTTGATTTATAGTTCAGTATTTATATTTGAACAGTATTGAAAGTCCCTTCAAACTATAACTATGTATTCAAAGCACGTCAAAAAATCTTTGGCTTATCTTTGTATATAATCTGAATGTCCACGATTACTAAAAAAAACGCATTGTGTCATTTTTATACGTATTTATTGATTGTATTGTATGTCTCCAAAAATAGTTCATCACTCTAGTTTTTATTATTGGAATTATGTTTTAGGCATTTTAAGTTAGCCTAAATTAAACCTAAGTCTTTTCATTTTATTACGTGTTGTATATCATTTCTTTGATATATTTTCTAGCGCTAGTTAAAGATAATAATATTTTTTCAATATTTTGCTCATCGAACATGGTCATGAGCTAATAATTATTAATAATACTAAACAAGGGACAGCATAAAAAAATGTTGCGTGGTGATAGAGACATGCGGCTTGTTCCTATCACCACGCGTATTATATTATATGTATAAAAGTAACTTTCTCTCTTGTATTCGACTAAAAGTGTGTAATTTTCAGGCTCTCCTTACAAATTCTACGTCGATTCGCTGACCACAGGCAGTGTCACTGCTTATGGAGCTGGTCTACTTTCTGGTGTCAGCGGTGAGCCCAGTCTCTTCACCATCAGCACTAAAGGAGCAGGAGGCGGAGGTCTCTCCATGGCCGTCGAAGGCCCTAGCAAAGCCGAGGTATAAATTTACTCAAACCAACTACCCTCGATAATCTTGGAGTTTACCCAAAACCCGGTACTAACGATCTCAATGTAGCGCATCGTCGATCTCCTCGACGTGTCGGTTTCGGTAAGCGGAATTCAAATGCGATCTTCTATTTCGAGGTTATATAATAATCTGGAAACTAATCAAGATAATTTATAGCGTGGGGGCGTGTTAGTCCCAAAACGTCTCCAAAGAAATCGAGATCTTATATTATTAATGGATTTTTTGTACAGATAACTGCTCATGACAACAAAGATGGAACTGTTTCCGTGTCTTATCTTCCGACGGCTCCTGGAGAGTATAAAGTCAGCGTTAGATTTGGAGACAAACACATCAAAGGATCGCCGTTTGTTGTTAAGGTAAGACACCTTAGATTATTAATCAAAGAGAAGAAAATAAGCGCAGCTTTCTACAATAGTAGCAGAAGTAATCTACATATAACTCATTTTAGTAACTATTTTATACTACGATCTAAAGAGAGTGTTCCTTGCCACACTTCACGAGAAATTTAATATATAAATAATAAACCCATTGTTCTTATTTATAGGTAACTGGAGAAGGAAGAAAAAGGAATCAAATCTCAGTCGGAAGCTGCAGTGAAGTAACGCTGCCCGGAAAAATCTCAGATGCTGACATTCGCAGTCTGAACGCTTCCATTCAGGTCAATAGTCTATATATATTATATACATAACTGTCCAAATAATCTATTTTAAGTATTCCCAAGAGTATCTTTCATCGATCTAAACTGTTCTTCTACGTATTCTAGGCACCTACTGGACTTGATGAACCATGTTTCTTGAAACGTTTACCATCAGGAAATATCGGTATATCATTCACACCTCGCGAAGTTGGAGAACATACCGTTTCCGTCAAAAAAATGGGAAAGCACATTACTAATTCTCCATTCCGTATAACAGTCGGAGAACAAGAAGTCGGCGATGCTAAGAAAGTTAAAGTAAATGCACTTCAAATAACGTAAATCTCTATCTATATAGATGAGACTTAACATATTTATATTATTTATTATGTAGGTGTCTGGCACTGCTTTGAAAGAAGGAAAGACTCATATTGAAAACATGTTCACTGTTGATACTAAAAATGCCGGATACGGTGGTCTTTCACTCTCCATTGAAGGTCCGAGCAAAGCTGAAATCCAATGCCAAGACTCGAACGATGGTGTGCTCAAGATTAGCTACAAGCCTACAGAGCCTGGATATTATATTGTGAATCTGAAGTTTGCTGATCATCACGTCGAAGATTCGCCGTTCACCGTTAAAGTAAATAATGCGAAAATAATAGTTAATAATTCTAGTTAATAGTCCACAATAAAAAAATATTATTTAATTTAATCAGAAATAATATACAATAGTTCTTAATGTAAATTATAAACTAAAATTCATCAAACAATACTTCAATGTATGCTAGTCAAAAATGTTATATAAAACAGTTCCAAAATTGCTTCAGAGGTCACAGCTGTATAAAAAAATAAATAATAAATTAATTATGATTTATTTTAGGTATCTGGCGATGGATCTAACAGGCAAAGAGAAAAGATCCAAAGAAACCGTGATCCTGTACCCTTGACTGAAGTCGGAACTAACTGCAAATTGACGTTCAAAATGCCAGGTACAACTATACATAACGTTTATTAAGAAAATGATTTTATGCGCGCGCTCGTTGGCCGTTAACCCCATTTCTTGGCCTTAGCCGTATTATTTACAACTTGGTCTTAACAATTATCTTAGTGTTAATTGTTTTTATATACAACTTGATTTAAAAAGTCGTAGATATAATGAAAAAGCTTTCAAAAATGACAATTTTATCCAAGTTTTATTGCTCTTTTGGATGCTTCGCTCGACATTAAATTTCCCATGAGAGAAGTATTTCAATGCAACATATAACAATCTGCGACTGTGATTGCTATAGATTGTTATACAATGCGAGTTGCATATTGAATCCGCTTAAAACCTGAAAAGAAGTCACTTAGAATCAATGAGATTCTGGGATAAGCGTATCAGTCATTATCGCTGTTCCAAATTCTTTAGCAGGGTTTGAGCTGTGGTGATTAGCCCTTTGATTGCCAGAATTCGATTTATCGACTTATGCTACTTTGATGAAAGCATTGAAAAAAGTCGGATGTACTTTAAATGTGGTGTAGACTATTTGTTTCAGTGTCATATAACATTTTTTCCAGACATATATTTTTTGTTATTAATGTATGCCCAAAAAGCATGGCAACCAGAGGGATAACTGGTAGCTTAGTTGTTATTTATCTTGACAATTGAGTAAACGTGCTGCAACTGGCTTATGTCTTAAATCGATACATTTATATCATCGACTTTTACATCAAAAGTATTAAAAATTGCTTAATTCATAAGTTATTTGAAACATTTTTTTGTGACAATATAATGACAATGCTGTCTGCTTGGAAAGATTAAGTGTTCTGTAAAAAACACAAACAAAATACATACTTTGTGTATAAAAAAAGTGAAACTAAAAGTCACATATATTTTATTAACTTCTAGGAATCACATCATTCGATCTTGCTGCCACCGTGACCAGTCCTGGAGGCGTTTCTGAAGACGCAGAAATCCAAGAAGTAGAAGACGGTCTTTATTCGGTTCATTTCGTACCTAAAGAACTCGGCGTTCATACTGTTTCAGTCAAATATAGAGAAATTCACATCCCTGGTATGTAAATTGCTATAATTTATCTTTATCGACTATATCGTTATTATAAATACATGCATATTTTTAAGGCTCTCCTTTCCAATTCACCGTGGGACCGTTGCGTGATTACGGAGCTCATTTGGTAAAAGCTGGAGGCACAGGTCTAGAAAGAGGTGAACAAGGCGTCAAGAATGAATTCAACGTTTGGACTCGTGAAGCTGGCGGCGGCCAATTGGCTATATCCGTTGAAGGTCCTTCTAAGGCCGAAATCGACTTCAAAGACCGCAGAGACGGTTCTTGCGACGTTAGCTACATGGTCGAAGAACCAGGTAAATATATTGTTAGGTACATTATTCCTTATTTTCTGGACCCCGCGTTGGGCGACCGTCCGATAATTACAAATGACTATTCAAACCATGCTTTGATTTAAGGCTTTTGAAAATCTGCGTGGCTATTGTGCAATTCTGGGTGCTCTGCTGATTTATAATTTCGAGCCGAACCATGTTATTTTGCTTATTTCTAAATACCACTAGTGAAACTATATAAAAATAGGGAGCATATTAGTTTTTTATATAAATTTTTTACATGTTAAGACTTTCATAAAACACATGTAGAATTCCAAATATGAGATAATTAATAAAATGGAAATTAAAACACTAATTTAATTAAAAAAATATGGTTATAATAAATACTTGCAATATGATGGTCTTAGTTAATAAACATAGCGACACAGCTGCATTCTCTGGTATAGATGCACACAAATAATTCACTGCATTATGTATAATTCAGGTGAATATCGCATCGGACTCAAGTTTAGCGACCAGCATATTCCTGACTCTCCGTTCCGCGTGTACATCTCACCGGCCATCGGAGACGCTCATCTATTGGAAGTGGCACAATTCCCTGAAGGCTTACAAGTGGACAAACCGGCACAGTTCTACATTAGATTGAATGGAGCGAAGGGTGAATTGGATGCTAGGGTATGTATGATTTAGATTCTCTACAACAAATCACTTTCTAGAACATAATGTTGAACATCTGATCAACAATGAGTAGAAAATAAATTAAATTATTGATACATGTATTTCAAGTTACCAGATAGATTAATGATCATTTAATAGTTGCATATAACCTACATAGTTACTATATTTTCCTCAAGATCTTATATGTAATTGAGAACTATGAAAAATTAGGTTTATATATGTAATTTACTCATTATTTATTTAATTTCTGCAATGATTAAATATGGCATCAATGATATTATTTCAACAGATAAAAGCTCCATCTGGAAACGTAGACGATTGCTTCATTCAAAACATTGATGGAGATCAATACAGCGTCAGATTCATGCCCAGAGAGAACGGAATCCACAACATCCACGTCAAGTTCAACGGTGTTCACATGCCGGCTTCTCCGTTGAGAGTCAAAGTCGGAAAAGACGACGCAGATCCTGCAGCGGTTCACGCTCAAGGCAACGGCTTAGGTCAAGTAAAGACAGGTAAATGAGACTTTAACTTCCTCTATATTAGAATCAGATCATAATGCGATTGTCTACTTTAAGGTATAAAGACTGACCTTATTATCGACACATGTAATGCGGGCGCTGGAACACTCGCCGTCACAATTGACGGACCTTCTAGAGTTGCTATGGATTGTACTGAAGTAGAAGAAGGATACAAAGTGCGCTACACGCCTTTATTACCAGGATTCTATTACATGAGCATTAAATACAACGGAGCTCATATAGTCGGTTCACCGTTCAAAATTGAATGCAAAGGTATTCATTGGTTTGGAATTTTATTTTGGATCAAATTATCAATAAATACATTTACTGTGAACAGGAGAAAAGTTGGCTGAAGTAGGAGCACAAGAGACATCATCTGTAATTGTAGAAACTGTCCAGAAAGTAGCAAAAGGAGGAGTGAATAGAAGTGGACCGATACTTCCACATTTCAAATCGGATGCTTCCAAAATCACATCCAAAGGAATGGGTCTAAAGAAGGCTTATGTGGGAAAGCAAAACACCTTCTCTATTAGTGCAAACGATGCAGGTAAATATATATACTATGTATATATTAATGAATGAGTCAGAAATATAAAATGGTTCTATTTGATAAGAGTGGGGAAAAATATGCATTTAGTTTTTGATCGTACCCTTGTAAAAAGAGCTGCAATCCTTCTTTTAGGAATTTGCCCTACTGGAAAGGCAAAAGTACATGTATGGTGGGGTAAATATTATATAAATTAAGTAGAACAGAATTTGATAATAAAAAATATTTGAGAAAGTACAAAAAGTAAGATGAAAATTGACTTATACTTGATATGAATTTTTTTAACAATCGTCATAAATTAAATCTCTTTTTTATCAGAAAAGATCAGAAACATAATTTGATATTATTCGGATTTCTTACATTTGATTCCATCTTCCAATGGAGGATCTATGAACTCTTTCCTTGGCAGAATATGACTCTCACCTTTAGATTTTCAAAAGCATAACGTTGTTTACACTTAACTGGCTTTATTGTTTCTGTGAAGAGGACTTTCTTATACGTCTTTTTCTTAATTTCATCAGTTTGTTCGTAAATTATTCTTAACTAAGAGAGAATAGTGTTATCACTGTTTGAGATAATGCATCAGATTCATAATCTAAATAATTTTGCTAGGTTTGCCATATGGTAAGTTTAAGCACAAAGTTTGCCCCATTGTATGTACAAGCTTTTCCAAAATAATGAGAAATGTTCAATATACCAAAACATACACTAGCAAAGAATCTTATATTCTGATTTTATTCTTACATTCATTCAACCGAATGTAATTTAATCTTGCAACACTCCGCTACGACACCTTGCAGCTTAACCCAATGTTAATAATAATAATAACATATTATTTATAAAAACAATTATATCTGTAATGTGCAGTTTTACTACACTTTATTTGGTAGAAACCGTATTCGCTCTAATGTATAAATAAAATCTATGGTATTATAATATCTTTTTGTAATGTTTCAGGTAACAATATCCTATTTGTTGGAATCTATGGACCCAAAGGGCCCTGCGAAGAAGTGTTTGTAAAGCACAAGGGCCGTAATGTGTATGAAGTGTCCTATTTAGTGAGAGACAGAGGAGAGTACTACGTTTTGGTAAAGTGGGGCGAAGAACACATCCCCGGATCGCCGTACAAAGTCGACGTTTAAGATCACAAAACAAAATTTAATGTTCTAAAATCAAGTAATATATAACACAATATCCCGAACCTATAAAAGCACTCAAAATCCATTCATTATTTCATTTTGGAACATTAAAAATCATCATTTAAATGCATGGAGCTTAATGTTTCAATTGTTAAGGTCTATGCTTGCAATTATTTTTGTAAAAAGAGTGTTTTACCTTATTGAGATAGAATGGCTGCACGATGAATGAATCTGCCCTTGACGATGACAACCTCTTTTAAACGACGTGTCCATTCCCAAACACCAAATGTAAATCTTCATCCACGAAACCATTTTTCCTGTACCGAAAGTATCCTAACTGTTAAGAAAAGTTGAATTGCGGGGATTCACGGTTGTTTGTATTGACATTTGTTATTTATTATTTGTATTTTGGATCAAATTGATCTTGATGTCGTCGTTTATTAATCAATTTTGGTCGAATACCTTTTTTGTGGAACGTCCTAAAAGATGATGAATATAAAATGCATATCTTTACCAAAATTTATTAATAAATTCAGACAAACATCTATGTTATATATCACCTTTATTATGTATGTTTTTCCTTTATCTTTGAACACCTTTACTTCTTTTCACCAAATTGTTTACATTTTATATGAACACAAACACACACTTGGTTATTGACGCTCTTATATGAAGTTGATACATAATAAACTTTATTATTTGGAAAGATACTATGATTTTTATTTTTATTAATTGTTAATTTAACACTAATTCAATTCCTATTTACGTTACTAATAGTCTCAGATGCCCTTTAACATATTTTTGAATAAGCATAAGATGGCTGAAATAATGGTTTATTTAATAATTACAATGTCACTCAGAAATGTTTTGCTAGTGTTTTGAGCTGTTTCAGCACTTCAATGATTTGTTCGAAGGACCTCATCCTTGGTTTATGCAATGATGCCTACATTTTTAAAGTATGTTAGCATTAAAACTTTACATTATTTTACATTTTTCATAGTATTGCCTTCAGAGCTATATTAAACAATAATATAATTTTTCTTGTACTCGTACTTTGCTTACTGAGTATTATATCTTCACCATTCATTGTATAGTGTTTCTCTTTTGATGTTTGAATATCAATTTCATATTTTTTGCTTAGGCGCAATTTTTATGTCATATTAGACAGCAACATCGCCTTTTGCTACTTTTTTTTACATGTAAGTTGCATTTACGTATATAATATTCTTTAAAGTGTCCTTATATTTTTTAAAAAATGCTCAGAAATAAATCTTACTCTTTTGCCTTACCGCACTTAAGCTCATCGATATATTTGCTACCTTTCCTGTTGAAGTGAATTTTTATTTTTTATATTTTCTGTCCGGTAACTGTTGTTTGGAGATACATTGAGATAGCGAGTCATTAAGGAAGGTTTCAAAGGATATCTTTTATAATACAAGAATGTCTAAATATCCTGCAAGCATATTTCCATTTATGAGTATGTCTTTTAATCTACAATTAAAACTGGACTTCAATATAGGTTTCGAAAAGCTTTTGTAGAACATTCTACTTACACTTTTATTGTTAGTTTCTCAATTACTATAATTTGTTCTTACGTCACTTAATATCTAATCGTCTATAAGATTGTATTGAGCTCTTAGAATTACGGTTTCTTAGTCGGACCTGATTTGCAGTGGAAATGAAACGGCTGTTTTCTCCGGCTTATAAGGGTCATCTTGGCCAACACTCGGCATAGTTCTTGAAGTTGAATTCTAATCAATTTGTCAGTTTCGTTAACTAAATTACATTATTAATTAGCATAGTTATTTTCTGAATGGCATTTTTATGAATATGTTTATTTAGTTTCTCTAATGCATCACAAAGCCACAATGGTAAAAAAAATAATACTAAAAATAATATAAAATATTAAAATGAAATGATACGAACCATACCAGCTAGCTTTATATATACCAATGTGCAATGCTAGCGTATTAAAGAGCTATATGACGATATCCATAGGTTAGTCGGTTAATGCAGATGTCCTGGCTCTATGGTTTTCAGAAAAAGACGCAATTGTGACTCTTAAAGATGTTCCAGAACCCAAAATTGGAATTCTTTGAGAATAGTTGGATGTTCAATTGTGTATGTGTGTCATACGTACGCTTCCATGTTCATTAGCTTCTGAAGCGGGTTTTCTTCATTTATATAATTCGGACAGATTCCGACGAGCATAAAATAAAAAGTTTGTTAAAGATACATCGGATGAATATGATGTAGAATATAAATAAGATATAAAGATACAGTTTAATCTTTACCTTCCTGTGATGTACACAAGTGTAAATGTCATTTTATCGTGTGAACGTGTTAAATAAAAATGTCACTATGGGTCCCGGAAGATCCCGTATTTTTTGGCTTAAAGTGTTACTTTTGCTTTCTTGTGTTGTACACTGAGTGTACATATAAATTTTATTATGTTATGTATTCCTCCGTTATACACTTACATAATATATTACAGTACGTTCACACGTTTTCGAGGATTAAAACTAATGTTACTTAAGCTTGCAAAAATATTGTGCGAACGTAATAAAGATTGAAAGTTTTATCAAGAGATGGCAATACATTTAAAACTATTTTGTTAGCATAAAAAAATGACACCTTTTATTAAAACTAGCTATTTACAGAATAAACTTGATAATCTGTCAATTAAATAATTCGGATTATTTGCTTCGCACGGAAGAAACTTGGTTTTTAAATATATTTTTTTGATGTTAATTGTTTAGTATGTTATTTTTTTAATTTCTATATATTAGAAGACTATATTTTTTGCGATAGCACTGGCAAAATCAATATAAACGAATATATAACAGACACAATGCACCAATTATTAAAATATTTGACTATGTATACTGAGTGTACATCACCAAAATGTGTAAAAAAATTTGATTTGTGAGGATTATTATAGGAAAAGCTTCTCATCTTAAGTTAAAGAGTAACATCTTGACAATTTAAGTGTAAAGATTGCTACAAATATTTTTATTAGTATATGTGTTGTAACGAATGTATATTACCAATGAAAATACAGAAACACAGGTAGATGTATATTTCTACTAGTGAAATTATATACTCCTCTAAACTAATATTTGACATGCATGAAACGTCTATTTGTATGCTGCTTATGTCAAATAAAATATTGAAGTGGGTAAAAATGTTTTTTCATACATTTTTCAACTGACAGTTGTGAACTAGAAAATTGAATTTTCTGAAGCTGAAATGACGTCCCTGAAGCTGAGCATCTTGGAAGATTTTCGAAAACGTCGTTTTCGTGTAGAGAGAATGTCTACTTGTTCTTAAAAATGGTTCTGACATCTTTAGTGAAAGTTTATCTAGGCAAAACGTTTTCATTAAGATAGTAAGAATAATCAAATGACGAACGAGGTCACTAAAGTGACACAGTATGGCACTTTTCGACACTAAGGCCGGTTTCACACGTGCCGGATGGATTCGCCCGGCACCGGGCCAGCGCCGTATAGTGGGGGTGGTGTTGTATGAGCTAGTACTGACCATTTCAGACGTGCCGGACGAATCCATCTGGCGCCGGCCCGATGCTGCCCATACAACACCACCCCCACTACACGACGCCAGCCCGGTGCCGAGCAAATCCACCCGGCACGTGTGAAACCGGCCTAAAGGTCAGATGGTTGATAGAAGCCCATCTCCATAGAGAATCTAAATCACTTTGTGGAGTGAAATAATCTGCATCTATACAATTTTAAATCATCGTCATACAAAATAAAACTAATATTTGTAACTGTCGTATTTTTGTCGTAGAGAGCTTACGTTAGAATCTTGAAAAACTCCCTAAGGGGTGAAATATTCTTTCGACAACCATGTCTACGATTGCTCAAATCACACACCTGAGCAACCAAAGATTGACAATTTTCTTACAAATAACCATTAATACATTTTTTTGAAGGCTTTTTAAAAATCAGTATTTACAACGTCTACTTAATATTATACTAACTTATCATATGATTATAAATTGTCCAATTCTCTTTTATGTTGTCGTCGAATGTTAATCAATGGTTATAATCTTCTTCAAACCTGATTTGATTAGACCATCTTATTCGGTATCTACTTCTTTAAACTAAATATAACTAATCGCTCCATATTATCTTCTTTTCCTACAATAAGATAAATATCTGGACTCTCCTTGTATTGCATATTCAAGAATTTGGTATATCCTTCGCATTTTCTTCCTCTTTTGTATTCCTTTGTGTGTTATTAATTATTGAAGGGAAGCAAAACAGCATCTGAAGATATAAACGATTTGTTAAATATTTTTTTGTTATTTGGTGATGATAACCTAACTGGACAACTTGCCTGTGGACTGGAATAGCGTTGTCATAGTGTCAGCAACTTAGAGACTGTTTATTCTTTCTTTCTATGTCGATCTTATCGGTCTCCTTCATTAAAAACATAATCAATGATTAATATATTTTCTTATCTATTGAGGGCATTTCAAAAAGATCCACTCTTATATTAAAAATGTGTAATTTTTGGGATAAAATGAAATACAAACATAATTTTTATCTCTTTCTTTTATTCTTAATTTTTGTATCGTACACATTTTAAATTTGCCTCTTCCATAATGAGAAATTGAAAATAGAAAACGTTTCATTCGTTCCTTAAAATTGAAAAGGCATAGTTTCTTTTTCACAGTACACGTATGCACGCTCGGACACGTGGTTATTATAAAAAAAAGTTATAATAATAATCGCGTGTCTGCACGCATACACACATGATATAATAGCATTCGTTAAAAATCTATCAAATATTGCATATGAACAATTTGTTTAAACAAGTAAATATTTTCCTAAATAAAACAAGTCGTTCATTCACTTTTTATATAAATTTATGTACAATGTAGTCCAAAAAAAAAAATTATCAAGAAAATTAACAAAAAAATTATCATTACTTAAACATTATTTAAAAACAATAATTATATAATAATGGCATTTTGATGCGATGTCAATATGATGACCACTCATCATACGAAGGCCCGACATAATCGAGTTTAAACCTTAATCATATTTACACAGTAAAAGATGACTATCTATCGTGTTCAGTATAATGTATCATCAAATTAAATAAGAATTAATATAAAACATACGCTGAAAATCATTTATGAATATGTACTATATACATATGCATCGAATTCATGTCGGGAGATTGCAATTCATATTCGTAAATGCACTTTTAGTCATGGTAAGAAACTGATTTAAAATTTCATTCATAAGTACTAAGAATAAACGATTGGTTTTAAACATAATCAGGTCTGTTTATAAATGTTGTTTAAATAAACCGTCAATAGTAGAAAATCACAACATTTTAAAACAAAGTTCGATTATAATAAGCACCGTCGTTTATGTAACAACTAAAAAATATATATATATATAAATCATAAAGTACGTGTAAATCATCCAAAAATATCATATTGTTTACGTAACCAATGAAAAAATAAAAATGTTAACATATACATATGATTCTACTTTATATCACAATTTCTACTTAAAAATCGTAAACCATTTTCATATTTATATATATAAACATATTAAGACGTACAAAATTAATACAAAGAAATTTTATGTGTATACAAAAAGTTTATCCAGTCGTAGTAAAAACTTTCTCATATCGTCACCGATCGCTAAACGATCAATTTTGTTCACGATGCCTCACACCGTCGTCTTCATATCACAAATTTGAACTTCATACCGACAAACAATTACACAATGATCTTTAACCGAATAAACGTAAACAACTGACGAGTCAACGAGTTTTATTTACATCGAAAAAAAAGTAACAATTTACGTACCGTTTTTTTAATAATAAATTTACAACGCAGCAGGTACTAGGCATTTAAAAATTAACGATTTTTTAATAAAAGAAACGTTAAACAATATCTTTGTACAAGTTACATTCGATTCAACGGAAATTTTGTACATTTAATGACGTCAAAAAAATCAATAAGCGTGTGATTATGTAAAAAAATTGAGTTATAAAATGTTTACCAGACGTCGTATCGATAGTGCTTTTCGGTAGAATTATCAATTACATATATATTTATATATTGTATATTATATAATATTGACAAATATATCACATATATGGTAAGTCTGAAATATCTTTTATTATGTATGTATATAAGTACCATAAATTACCTAACATTGAAATACAGATCTATCTATACAGATACTACACGTTAATAATTTTTTTGCGAAAATCATTCTCTCCTCGTATGTATTTAATATAGAAACTGATCACATGATTTATTATTCTAAAAGAAAATGATTGAATTTTAAAAAAAGAAAGATAAAAATGTCCTTTCCACTTGGAAGAATGATCAACGTCAACAAGGGATTTTACAAATATAACACAATATCAATATGTACAAATTATGGTGATACGATTTTAGAGAACGACGATGCCTAGTCTAATACGTGAGTGTCAAAATTCAACTTATTGAAAGTAATTCACCATCAGCGAGTTTCACAATCCATTTTTTTACTACAAATATAATATGTACATCCCCGAATGACATGAAAATAGAACGTGTACGAAAGGACATTTTAGATATTTTGATTTTTAAAATACATAATATATACGTGAAGTCCAAAAGAGAACATCATAATTTATTATTCGTTGATTTATTTACTACATAATTAAATATTCAATTATTCTTACCATCAAGAGATAATTATTAATTGGATTTTTTATTAATAATTTTAAAGATAAACTAATAGAAAATATTTCACAACGCTATCGCATATCGAATGCTCCCAATTTGACGAACCCTCACAAGTATTAATAATACCTAGTCTCAAAATATAGAGCCAATAATTATACTTTAGACCTAGTCTTGTAAATCCATGGACTGTGTTGAGCCTTACTTATTATACAACATTTTCAGGCTTATTGCCGTCTTTCATATAGACCGAGTTTTTTTTTGTAGTATTCAGCTTTTTTATAAAATCCATCCAAAATATGCAGATTTTAAAAATATACATTATAATGGGAGCATTATTACCAGAAAAATTTAGAAACAAAATCAATATAAAACTATCACTTATCTGTATTCACTGATCACTTCAAATAATACTGATATAAGGAAATAAATATAGTAATAATAAAATCTTAAACGGTAAAACCTCGTCAGGTGGTGTTAATACAGTATTTTTTTTATTTATATAGAGATCAGATTTTGGAGTTGTAATTAAGTATTCTTGGGTACATAAATTATACTATAAAAAAGTTGTGTATCTTTTAAGTAGCGTTAAGTAGGAACAATACTCTGTGAGTCTATATGAAAAGATTTTAAATCCATTCATCTTCGTACATTATTACATTATTGCATACATCACAATTGTTTGAATGAGTTGTAAATTCCAAAAAAATTGTCAAAAAATTTAAGATTACAAAACACTCCACAACATTTTTGCTTTTTCAAAATCACATATTTACACAAGATTTTTTTTAAATGTTGTGGAATAGTTAACGAGCTTTTGCCAGCTGCAGAAACGTACACTACTGCTTATCCTTGACGGCTAGAGAATGAGGCAAAAGATGGTCCGGCGATAGTAGATTGGCCGTTGGCTGATGAGCGTAATTCCTGATTTGATGTAGTGATATTAGCTGATTTGGGAAAGATGTCGATCCCGGCGCTGTTAGAGGCGGCTGCTTCCCTTGCTGGAACCCTAGTGAGTCGTACAAATAGGGCCTCTGTCCCAACTGGGCGTGAGCCAGCCCTCCCAAATGAGGAGCCATAGAATTTATTGGAGTAAACGCTGAGTTGGCCGCAGCACTAGCTTTGGATAAGGCTATATCGTACCCAGAAGTGGGCACGGGTGCAGAGCCTTGACCGTTCAGATGTAAAGCTTGCCTGGTACCTTCTTCGCTATTACCTAAATCACCACCATTCAGTCTATGATGCTCAAACAAGGCTCTGTGATGCGCTTGCAGATGATCGTTCTCTCCCTCGTCGTTACCGTCGTGACCTCCTTGTTGTCCGAAGCCTCCGCTCTCTTGCATAGCTTCTGATAAATGAGCTGCTGAATCGGGGCTGATCTTGGGCCAGTACGGATGATCTGGGAACGGAGCCGGTCCGCGTCCAGGCCCTAAGCCGGCTATCGGGGGTCTTCTATCAGCCCTCTCGGCATGCTTCTGCATATGCTTACTTAAATACGTCTCTTGGGTGTAGCTCTTGCCGCAGTATTGGCAGATGTGCGTTTTTAAATGCTTCGACTCTTTGTGCTTGGGTATGTGCTCCAGTAGGCTCGGCTCGTCTGAGAAGCACTTGTAACATGAGTTACATTTGTACGGTTTGTCCGTTTGATGGCAGCGCGAATGAGACTGCAGGTTCGACAGTTGAGAGAACGCCTTTTGACATCCAGGGTGGCGACATTTGTACGGTTTGTCACCCGTGTGGGTGCGGATGTGCTGCTGCAGATGCGATAGTTGAGTGAACTTGCGCTGGCATATCTCGCATCGGTACGGTTTGATGCCGAGATGGATTCTAGTGTGCTGCGACAGGTAGCTGGAGTTGGCGAACGCCTTAGTGCACTGGCTGCACTTGTACGGTTTGGCCTCGCGAAGATGGACCTGGGTGTGCAGCTGCAAGTCGGCTTTCGAACCAAACACCTGAAAAGAAAAAGCACACAGATTAGTCTCATGTAGAATAAGAATAGGCGGACGTTATCGACTAAAACAAATCTAAACAGGAAGCTTTCTGGTTCATCATTGTTTCGAGGCAAAGATTCTGGGCGATTCGTCTAGCATCGCCGACAATGGACTTGAGCAGTCGACCGAGGAATGGACTTCCTTCCTCCGCGACTCCTGTTTGTTTTATCTGAGAGCGCAATATTACACAGAACGCTACGTACACAATCGCAGGGGTCAAAGTCATTAACGACCAAAAGTTGATGGCTGCTGATAGCCATTAGAAGCCAAGGTCTAACTCAATACCGTCTGGCAATTTCGGCGCTCATTACCAAAAGAACAACGGACAAATCCACAAAGAAGACATCTTCAGATGTCAGACACGCTTTTGTGTTTTTAAAACGAATCTAATTAAGAAAGCGGTCACGTGGTAGTCAGTCAAAAATGACAAAAATACTTTCGCTGTCTATTTTGTATCGAATATTCAGAACGCGTTTCGCTGATAAGCAACGAATGGAGTTACTCGTATTGACTAAGGTCGGAAGAGCTGTATTATAACATAATAATAACTCAGCGGCGCAGTATTTTTTTAAAAATATTTTTATATAAAACATGCGTTTGATCTAAATGTTGTTCTCAATCAAATCGTATTAATTATTAAGCTGTACGTAATATAAAAACGAGAAATACATATATGTGGCTAAGTTTAACTATATCATTCCCTTAGCGAATATAAAACTATGATTCCGAGCAATTATAATAGCTAACTCAAAACAAGCTACTCCTACAAAACTATTTTGTTTGTTATCTCGCGCATACACCTGGTCGAATCATGCAGATTAATGGAGTTAATGAGCTGCGCGGACCCTAGAGGTTCAATTACACATTAATCACTACTTTAGGCATTTTAAACATTTATCAAAAAAGCTGCATGCTTGCATCTATACCACAAAAATGGATTACACACAAAAGAGCGTAGAAAACGTTTGACCAGAAGAATGTAAATTACTGAGCCAACTCGGGTAGTTCGTGCATAACTGGTCATCCATTTTCATGTTATACAAGTAGAACGTAAAAAAAAGAAAATAAACACATCAAAACATGATTGCCTCGTGATTCGCGCGGCATTTCAATTTTGGACACATACAATCTACATAAAAGAAGCCGAACAATGATGATGCAAACTTAAAAGAGTAACACGGTAAAAAATGAATGAAATGTAAAAGCACTAGAATACAATAATGGTGCGATGATACAAAAAGGAACTAAAAGCTAATCTATTGTGTGCTTCATGATCCACTACTGAAAGTGTTTTGTTCCAAATTTGGACATTGGATCACCTCGTGATCTGACGATTCCAACATTCCCCATTCTAGCGGATCGCCGGCGCCTCTGGGCGTGCGATAATCAGCCGGGGAAGTGGATATATGCTTTTTTCTTCCTCTCCTATCACCACCACCACCTCCGCCACCACCACCACCACCACCACCACCACCACCACCGACACTGTTATTAGCTCCACCACCTACGCCTCCAGGACCCACCTGCAGAAGGAATGCTCTGTGATACCCATCAATCAACACAAGACATCTTATCTTAGATGGCGATCAAAAAGTTCATCACGCGAATGAATGATACACAACAATCAATTTGGCCTTTAGCAATCATGTGTACAAATATATGTTAAATTCTAGTATAACATATAACAAAAAAAATATCATAAATATTTCAGTATAAAGTAGAGTACCTACTGTATAAAAAATATGTAAATTATAAATAAACTAGTTTTATACCCCTTGGATATACAAGTATTAATCGAGGAAAAGAATGTTTTTTACTATATATTTTATCCCATGATTTTTGTACAATATTATTAATTCTATTTAAATAGAAACAGATTTTTTATCACGTATCTTAAAATCCTAATCCTTTTAAATAATTATGGTTGGGAGATTTTTTTCTCAAATCTAGATATTTAAAATTATATCTTAAAATTAATATTATTAAAAATAAAATAAATCAAAAAACTAAAAAAAATGTATTTGAAATATTTAATTTATTATATAAATATCTCTATATAATATAATAAAATAATAAATTAATAGAACAATTTTTATTACACATAGTACATTTATTGAATTAATATTAATTAAATTCAATTCAATTAAAAATAGTAAATTTTAATAATAAAAAAAGTAATAAATAAATATAATTTAATTATGCCAAAATAGTATTTATTTCATATAATATAAAAGAAATAGTTTTTAAATTATATTCAATGAGCATTAAATTATTTAATTGAATATAATATATTCATTCAAAATGGTTTGGACTTGTGGCAACACTTATTAAAAACACTGGACTATAAAGGGTTAATGAGTATAGAACATTATGTATCCGGCGAATAATACATAAGTGTGTAGTATAAATTTGCTGTAAATTTTATATATTATTCGTAGTTAAATTCAAATATTATCTCATATTTCGTACATTAGGGCTACTTTTAAATGCGCCAATAAGCTTTTTTTATTTATTATAATATAAGATCTAAACATCCCAATATTTTAAATAATTTTTGTAAGGTATTTTATTCAAATCTAGTCATTTTAAATTTATTTACGAAACAATATAAAATAATATTTTTGTTTTGCTTATGTTGAAAAAATATAATAATTACAGAACAAAAGAATTTACGAAAGAGTTAAAAATACGATTATGTGATAAATAATAACGGCGAGGGTTTTTGTATGAAAACTTTTGTTTTTAGCTTCATATTAAAAATATATTTATCTTAATAATCCTAACTCAAAAATGGTTATATTTTATAATCAAGACAATCGCAATCAATTATGATACATGAGAATATTTGTATATTAAAAAATAAGGTAGTATGTTATTAAATTATATAATCTATAGATCAATTTTTAATCTAAGAATAATATTTTAAAATGTATGCAACATAACAATTGCCGACAAATCTAATAAATAAATAATATCAAATTAAAAATTATTAATAAATGTACAAAGAACGACGACGCACCATATTGTATTATGATCGCACGCCACGTGAAGAGCGATCTTGATATTAACAATTACTGTATGTAATCAGCTCATGAACCCAAAGATTGACAACTAATTTTATGACATTATATATGAATTTGGATGTTTATTTTGTTAATGCACCCTTATATATCAAACTGTACAAGTGCTTTACTTTATTCATATTAAGGTTTAAAGTCAAACTTTTGAATATAAATTAGGTATTATAATTAAATTTTATTTGCAATTTAATTTTCTTGTTGATTCATAGTAGTTTTATGTATTATCTGTCGATTTTGCAACGGATACGAAAATATTAATAATTATGATTCTTGCAAAAAAATAGTAATGTTGTGCTTGTTAAAAATACACATTAAAAATAAAAGCACCATTTCTATTACTAGTTCATACATTTTCTATTTACATGATAATTAGATATGTATAACTGCAAACTATCATAGATCAATTGTGGTAATTTATTTTTTATCACGTTTCAATCTTATCCTATTTTTCGTTTAATTTTTATACAAAGAACAGGATTAAACTAAAGCAATGTTTCAAACAGTTTCTCATTGCTTATCAATATAAGTACCGTGGGTTTAAATTCTACTTATACACCATAAAATTATAATTATGTTATAATTACAATTCCGCTTGATAACTTAAATTTTTTTTCTTAGCTTTGTTTTTTTTTCTCATACAGAACATCGAAGTATGTTATTAAATAAGTCAAGTGCAGCTCATTTGAGTAGTATAGTATATGCATAAGTAAAAAAAGGCGAATCGTGATTCAAAAAATGTTTAAAATAACAAGTAAAACGTGTAGCTTTACACCGCCGAACAAATCGAGTTGGTGAAACGCGTACCGTTTAAGCAAATTACCGGTGTGCCTAACTGACAAAAAGCTGTTTCGTTCTTGAAAAAAACAAACCGCAATCGGTTTTATAAAGTGCGCCATAAAACATTGAACAACACAATTATTTTTACTGCTCTCTAGACACGAAAACGTGTCGATTGCGCCGCATTCGCCGAGTAACATACAATTCCGAGTTCAATAAAGACGCTTGGCCGTGACAATCAATTAGAATGAAGTGTCTCGACGAAAAGGAGAAGGGAAGCAGGTGCCTCGCTTGTCAAATTTGTAGCGAAGTGGAGGGGGTAAATGGAGATTAGGAGGGGGATAAATCTCTGAAGTCTCGGGAAAAGAGCCGGAAAGTTTAAAGGTGTAATCTCTTCGGCTGACCCTCGCGACACGGGAGTGACCCTCGTCCTGATGATGGACAAGAGGACTTTACTACACCGTGATATGCGATGGATGTAGTCAAAATACTGGATTTGAGAAAATTCAATTCATTGTGAAAACGTATGTAGAAAAAATAGTGAAAATCGCATATATGATAAACGTTACACGTGCGCCGCATAGTTGTTGAATAACACCGAAACATTTTATTAAGAATAACTACTAATAAAAATATTTATGCATGTTTTCATAAGCATAAGAATAGTTTCTGTATGAATTAAATTATATAATTAGGAAAATATTATTATTCATTAAATTAATAATAATAATATAATTTGTCAGTTTTTAGTTTGGATCACATTAGATGTTTGATAATAGAAATATTAATATAATATTTTTTATGTGTTGAAATTATTTGATTTTTAAAATGTACGATAGATGGCTCTTGAATACTGTATAATAATTTTATTTTTAATAATAGTTTTAGATAAATTAAAAAAATTTGGAACCTTACTCTAAAAAATATATTATAAAAATTTAAGTTAATCACCATGTTTTATTGTCAAATAGCAATTATATTATTGTATTTTAAAAAAACAGGCGCTATGTAACAATATATAAATAAATATGTAGTAAAAATGAAATATTTTATTAATTAATAAATTAAATATTTTATTAATTTACTTGTGATTATTGTGACACAGATCTAGGTGTTTTTTTAATACTAGAAGTAATTAAATAAAGCTTTTCAATACTATTCTGAGAGTAAGTATATTCCTCAAATATTTTCATTATCCATAAAAATTAAACTCAATTTTTTATTTAATAATGCATGAATACAACGAGTATGACACACGAGAATAATATTGTTGTATTTTATATACATTTTTTTGGTTTTCTTAAAAAAAAATTCAAAATTATATAGAATAAAATTAATGAAAAATATTCTTATAACGGGGCTGCTTTTAAATGCGCCGCTCATTTAAAAAAATATGATGTAATATTAAAAAAATACTAAAAAGAATGCATACCAAATATTTTTTATAATTAAAAAAAATGAATTTCGGGCTACTTTTGAATGCGCAACGCAGTTTTATTTTTAAAAATAATGGCTTAACTTGATGATTATGTCACATATTAATCAATAATAATTTAAAATTTATTTAAGAAAATATGCTGAAATATATACATATGAATGTACATACATAAAAATATTTTTTTATGTTAAAAATAAATAAATAATGGGGCTATTTTTAAATGCAAGATTTAAAAATATTAAAAAGTAGGCATACCAAATTTTATAATTTAAAAAAAAATTTGGTGTTACTTTTGAATTTGCCAAGCAGTTTTTTTAAATACTGTCGCATGATAATAAATATTAATTTCAAAACTATTTTAAAAACATACTAAAATACGTAATATTTTTTTAGAATAAAATTAAATAAGCTATTTTTAAATGCGCCGCCCATTTAAAAAAAATATGATACTTATTTTTACAGCATGCTTTAATAGTTTTTTTTACTAATAGTGATCTAATAAAAAAATTAAATACCTTTTGTAAGATTTGAAAAATATTCAAAAAAATGCATAGCAAATATTTTTTATGATTTAAAAGAGAGGAAAAAAATTGAATTTGGGGCTAGTTTTAAATGCGCTACCCAGTATTTTTTTAAATAATGCCTTAACGTCATAGTTATGTTGCATGATAATAAATAATATTATTGTATTTTATAAAATAAGTTGCTGCGAAATTAAATTATAATTATATTTTTAAATGTGTAGTCCAATAAAATAAATAAAAGTAAAATACATATTTATTATTTTGACTCACGACTTTTATAGGTCGGCGGATTAAAACACATAAGTCAAAAAATGACATTTTTTTCATTAATTGAAAAAGAAACATTTTTTCAAAATTTATTTTTCAATTTTTCAATTTCAAAAAGTTTTTTTGTCTCTCCTATAAATTTGTCATTTTTGACTTATGTGTTTTAGTCAGCTGATCCTAGAATTGTAAGATACGTTACACACGGATTTGGGTGTTTATTGTAAAAAAATATTTTTAAATTTATTTATAAAATATTTTTGTAAATAATTAATATATGATTATGAAAATAAGACATAATAATAAACTTTTAAATGCGCCACCCATTTGCTGTTTTTTTTTATTAAATTATAGTTTTAGCCCTTTGACTGTTACGGTGTTTTTCAAAATCCTAGCTAAAAATGCTACTATTTATAATTATTTAAAAAATGTATCATTTATTATTTCGATTGAAAACGTTTTAATATTATTTTTGTAAAATTATTCAATTCATTTTAACCCTTCAAAATAATAATGGTCAAAGAAAGGGTAATAATGCCATGGGTAGTATAGACACAAGATATTTTTATGTAATTTATGTAAAGTTTCTTTAAATAAAATTTTTTACCGAAAATACAGTAATTGAACCTGATAATTTAAAATACATAAAAATATTTTTAACCACTGATGCACTGGCACACAGAAAGGTTTCATATTCGAGCCTATTTCTCGCAACAACGATATTTCGTTGTTGAGCATAGAAAGATTTAACTCTTAGTATTTTTGTGTGAGAAAGAAAAATACTGAATTTATTATTAACAAAAATTATGATTAAAACTTATCATATTCTCTTTTAATAAAATATTTTTATTTTAACAAATAATTCTCTAACATAAATAATGTGGTTGTGTTTTATAATATCAATCAATGCAAAATTTAAAATCATAAATATAATATTTATTGTTTTGACTAGTAACACGTACAACGATATATCGTTGTTTAGCATCAAAGGTTTTAACTCTCAGTATGTTTTGTGAGAGACAGATTTATGATTTAAAAAAATTAACTTCACCCAGTTTTTTTTTGTTGTTTAATAATGTATTTTTATCTTAACAAATAATGTCCTAACATATAAATAATAGTGTTGTGTTTTATAAAAGCAATCGATTTAATTTAATTATTATTATACTTTAAAAAATTAAAATCATAAATATATTATTTATTATTTTGACTAGTGACTCAGCTCAACATGTACACGCAAGTGTTTATTATAAAAATATTTTTTTTTTAAATAATGAAAAATATTCATATGAAATATTTTTTAATAACATTATGGCTACTTTTAAATGCTATCCATTAATATAAATATTATTAAGCTACGTAATTATTAAATAATATGAAACACTTTTGATGTAAGTTATATGTATACTATTTAAAAATAAAGAGCACCATATAATACATAATTTGAAAGCCTCAAACTAAATGTACAATACAATATTATATAAAGAATTCCTTGAAAAATATTATATTTTTAGAATATTCTCGTGTAAGCCGTGTTACAAAAAAACATAAGCAAGATAACACTGGATTAGAGTGTCTAATTTTCCCCGTCGGATTTTGCGGGGTATTTTCGCCGCGGGGTTCCGGGCACCCCGAAGAAAAATCGCCAACGCTAAGTGGCCCATTTGCAAGATGGCTGACCGCGATAAATTGAAAGGGTGGGATTATTTTTCAGTTTAAATATTTGCCAAAGTTTAAAGCCGAGCTCCTGGACCATGTTTGCGCAGCGGCGACCCTTAAAAACGGGAAGGAAAAAATCGAATCTCGTTTTTCACCCGAGAAGGGAAAACTGAAATGAAAACACATTTTCAAAAGTCTATCTACGCTAGAGTTAAAAAGCATAACTCACGCAAGAATTTCCCAATTTTCACAGCTTATGTCATAAATCAAGCTGCATTACAATGCATTGCTTTTTTTTCGGGTCGAATTTTTGGAACGAATCCAACTGCCGATCTATAAATTGATAATGACAAAACCGTAGGATATTATTACGTTCCGTGCAAAAATAACAACACACTCGTAAATTTTGGGTTTTTACACAAAACAATGGTAAAACACAACGCGTGCGACCGTGAAACGACAAGCATGCGAATGGTTAACTCGAAGTGTGAAAATTACGCAACGATCGAAAATAGATCAAACGGAAAAGAGCGCGAGAGTATTTTTTGCCTTGCGACAGATCAAAAACTGCAATTAAAACTAGACTAAAACCGTACTCTCGCCGCCGCCAATCATACACTTTGGATTCACAAGTGGGCGTTGCCCGCGGGTCTAAAATTAGGCTATGACGTATGTGTCGATAGCGAAAAAGTCAGAAATTATAGTCGAGAAAGAAGACTGATATCTGGTTAGTTTGCCGGAAACAAAATATAAAGATACGGAGAGACCAGAACATCGGCACATCAACATTGCCTACCAAAATAGGGAGAGACAAGAAATCAATGCCAAGGAGAATAATGCTTCGAATGCTTCGTACAATAAACAGTAAGAAATATATTTTTGGTAAGTTTTTATACTCTACTTCTTTGAAAATCAAATAGCGAATATAATAATTAGTTATCTAAAATACACCACTTGCAAATTCAGACCAGGAACTGCAAGAAAATGAGTGAATACTACCTACAAATGTGTTGTTTCGCTATTCCTTTAGAAAACACAGAAAGACGTCTTTAGTGCTAACTAATGTTTGTATATATTTCAAAACAAACAGCGTGCAATTATAATGGTTGAAATGGGTTAGGCAACACCGAGGCTGGACACTTGATAACTGAGCGAAAATCACTCGGTTTAAAGGAGCAAATGGATTCGAGTTCCACTCAAATGTTTGATGGTATTTGTTTTGAAGTAAGAACAAGACGAATTGAAGAAGAATCGTGACCATGAATCACAAAGAATAAAAGATTCAATAATTTAATTTGGATTCATCAGGAGAAGTACCGAAAAACAGGACCCTGAAGACGATGTCGAAACGACTTTGAGAGAATGAGAAAAAAAAGATGAGCGTAATGAGCCGGTGGTCCATTGATGATTGAAACGGCGGAAATGAAAGGCGTAATGATGCTACAGTCGGAGGTTAACGAAAAGCGGTCCGACTACCAATTTACTTGTTTGTTTTACAAAACGCTCATTGAGTTCAACGCCGGTCTTTGGTGCCACCTCTACTACGATCAAATCTAATAAGTCCACCGAGGGTAATAATTCAGAATTTGCCACGAAACATCGACCATAATAGACTGGCGTAATCACCATTCACGGTCCTTTTACAACGGTCATTACCGGGTGAACAGTTCTGCGGCTTATAACGTTGTAACGATGGACGCAATCATGCCGTAGAAGAGCTGCTGCAATACACATTAATGACCGTTTCGGTAGCCGAGATGCATGTCTTTAAAGAAAACCCTTTCGATACGCTTTGCTTCCATTTCAACAAAGTCTTCATTAAGTATCTCAGAGTCTTAAACGATTCAGATCTGTCACTGTAAGGATCAAAAGACAAGGTGACCAATCGATAAACTAGTCGTAGAAAATGATTCAGCTAAATTCTTCGTGACTAGTTTTAATTAGCGATTCCCGCTGAAGTTTTGCATTGGAAACTTTCTTGTGATTGTTTTAGAAGTATTTTTGCGCAGAGCAACAGCGCTAATTTGTCGCTCGGTTGCTTCAGCTGAACGATTTTTTGGGAGTCGTGATTACTCGACTGCCACCTTGCGGTTGTTAATTATTATCGGCTAGGTCTAGGTGTGGTCCAAAACCACCGCCATCTAGCGTTCCTCGACCCACAACTGCTATTATCGTTACGTGTCTTGGCGTCCGAATAAATTTCGATTGAAACATTTAGACATGTAATTGAAAAAAATCAATCAAAAACATTTGATACTTGACAGACGCGAGGATTTTGCGGTAGACCTTGTAAGTATAGAGAGGCAAATATCAAATAATATGCTTAGTCGTAAAGTTTTTTACGTGTAAAGTAATAGCACCGACTTCAAGGGAAAATATTAGGGGGAAATTAAAATGTCCATGAGCCCAAGAATATCCTTTCGCTTCCTTAAATTTAAAAAAAAAATAAAAATGCTCAAATAATTAAAAAAATGTTTACATACGAAAGGATAAGAAACACTCAGATCTGTATTGATACATACTGGTAGATTATAGTAAATGAGTCACTCCGATGAATATAAATAAAAGAAATAATGTTTCAACTGCATACCATATAAAAAGTATGAGAAGCATTACCACACATGCCTAGTAATACATTTTTAGAACAACTGAGTAAAAAATAAAAATATTAGAGTCTTCAATAGTTAATTAGCACACAATAACATGGTTCAGGGTGATCATAACGTGCTCTTAAATTTCTGCCATGTGATTGGTCGTTGGCTCTGAGGGATGTACCGGTATGTGTAAGTATACAGGGAAATATTGATCTTGATGAGACTTTGTTAAAACATAAAAAAACATCTTCTATGAACACTGATGATCAATTTGTCCCAGATTCGCAACCGACTTTTGAATCCGAAAAGTCTGGCGATTATCAGTAAATCAATTTAAAACTGGCTTTCAAACGTTTTACTGAAGTTGGGTGATAACGCATTTTATTATATTACGTATTTTTAAATTTTATTTATTTCTAAGATTTTTTTATAATATATTGAAGTATGAATAAATTATATTTTTCATTTTAAATAATTTATACTACTTGTATATATAATTTTCCGTTGATATTTCAATAGTGCAATGAGTACCTTATTGTTAGTTTATGATATAAAGTGATATATTAGTTAATATTAAAAAAATAAGACACTCTTTGCAATTAAAAGAATAATTTATATTTTTTTTTAAAATTGGGTCACAATTTCTTAAAGTAAAATATTATTTTATATTAGCCGGCCACACACGGGCGGATTTGCCCGTCGGACATCTGACGGATTTGTCCGGGCTTGGCCACAGACGCAAAATGTACGAGCTCGGATCTGTCTGACTGAGCTCGGTAGATATTATAGAAGAAAAGTTAAATTTATATAGTTGTTAAAGTAAATTCTAAATTTAAATGACATTTATTATTAATAATAATATATACATACGTATACACCTTGATCTCTTCATATATTTTCAATAATGATAATAACTTTAACTTTAGTATAATTAAAATTACATTTTTTATTATGTAATAATGTATGTAATATTTACATATCTAGAGTCTTTAAGTGCATCTTAAATTTATATTATTTTTTCTATTGTATAGTGATATAATAGAAATGGGTCATAAAATAATAAAACTTTGAAAAAATTTAGACGTTGGCGGCAACTTTGGCGCAAATTAATAAAGGCCCGGATCATAAATTAATTTAAGGGACAAATTTTAACAAAGATCTCTGCTCAGATCTGCTTGTCCGTGTCCGATCCGTTCGTTTTGAGCACGGACAACGGACAGACAACAGATGGATCTGTCCGAGAGTTTTAACCGCACACACTGGCGGATTTGTTCGTCGGACATCAATTTCGGACAAATCCGACGGGCAGATCCGCCCGTGTGTGGCCAGCTATTGATAGTAAAGCTATACTGACTGTTTCATTAAAATACAACAATAAAACATGTGTATTTTTATAAAATACAATAATAGTTTCGGAAGCCTCATATTTTTTTAGAATTAGTTACATTATTTATTTTTCTATATTGCATTATGTATAAAATATATTTATACCATTTTTATGCAACTTCTCATTGACTTTTCAACGGGTGTTACGAGTACTTTATTATTAGTTTATGATATAAAGTGAGATATTAGTTAATATTTAAAAAAAAACTCTTTGAGATTAAGAAAATAATATATAAATTATTCGTTTCCTAGTTGGGTCAAAATTTTTTCGAGTAAAATAATATTTTATACTGATAGTAAATCCATACTGTCTGTCTTTATAATGTACAACAATATTACTCACACCCGATTTTTTATAAAATACAATAGTATTTTCGAGAGGAATTATGAATAAATTATTTTTTTCGTAAGTAATAATTTATACTATTTTTATACAACTAAAATGAGTAATTTATTTTTAGTTTATGATATTAGTTAATATTTAAAACAAATTAAGACACTTTGAGATTAAGAGAATAATTTATTAATTATTTTTTTCCCAATTGGGTCACAATTACTTGTAGTAAAATATTATTTTATATTGATAGTAAATATATACTAACTCTTTTATTAAAATACAACAATATTACTCACACGCGTATTTTATAAGATACAATAATATATTTGAGTACCTCATATTTTTATGGTTAGTTATTTATTTTTTTATATTGAATTATGAATAAATTATATTTTTTATTTATACCTAATAATTTATACTACTTGTATATATAACATTCCGTTGATATTTCAACGAGTGCAATGAATACTTTATTGTTAATATTAGATAATATTTAAACAAAATTTAAATTTAAACAAAAAAAAACTCTTTGAGATTAAGAAAATAATATTTTTAAGTACCTCATATTTTTAGGGTTATTTATTTATTTATTTATATTGAATTATAAATAAATTATATTTTTAATCTGAAATAATTTATAAAACTTTCAGTTAATATTTCAACGAGTGCAATGAGTACTTTATTGTTAATATTAGATATTAAGACACTCTTTGAAATTAAGAGAATAATTAATAAATTATTTTTTTCTCAAATGGGTCACAATTACTTGTAGTAAAATATTATTTTATATTGATAGTAAATCTATATCGACTGTTTTATTAAAATACAACAATATTACTCACACGCGTATTTTTATAAAATACAATAATAGTTTCGGAAGCCTCATATTTTTTAGAATTAATTATATTTTTTAATTTTTTATATTGAATTATGAATAATTTATAATAAATATTTGTATATATAATACATATGAGTACTTTATTGCTAATTTATGATATAAAGTGAGATATTAGTCAATATTTAAAAAGGAAACAAATAATTGATTTTAATTGAAAATCTATACTGTCTGTTTTAATAAAATACAACAATATTACTCTTCGCTCATCAATTAATTCAATACTATTTTTTAGTGGTTCATATTGTATTAGATTAATATTTTTTTTATTGAATTATAAAAAATTTATGATTTTCAATGGTTATTTTTTTAACTTTAATGTGTTTCATCACTACTTTTATATTGCCAGTTTTTAACTGAAGTAAAATACTTCTTAGTATTTAACCATTTGACGCGAAAATCGACTTAAGTCACTTAATTGATTTTTTTATCTCTTTACGCCAAAATCAGTAAAAAAAATGTTTTTAAGAAAAAACTTTTTTTTGTGAATAAACATAAAATATCATTTTAAATAAATAAAAATTAAAAAATCAGAACATTTAAATACAGTATCAAGGTAAAATTTTCATTTAAAAAAAAAATTATATTTATTTTTGACTAACGCGTCCAAAGGGTTAAATAAATAAGACACTTTAAATAGAAAATAAATAAGGGTCACAAGAATTTTTTTAATAATATTCATGCAATAATATTTTTGAGTTACTATTTCACTTATTTTATGTCACTCCTTTGATTTTTCAACGGGTACGATTAAATAATTGTTAATATCCATTATAAACGCGTGCGACACGCGGTCGTCAAAGGGTTAACACATAAATCCGAACAACGAAAATTGCACGGACAATTTCCAATCGAGTTTTGTTCGTCACGCACCTAATTCATAAAACGCCCACATTCTAAATCTCTGGCTGTGACTCGGCAGATTTCTTTGTGGTCTGGATCGTGCGGTTTGAGGGCCGCTGGTGTATTGCAATCAATCGGAGGACCATTCAGGTGTGACGGCGACACACGACACAAATGGAAGTGCAACAGTTTTATGGAAAAAAATCGAAACGTGTCGTTGGTTCTGAAACTGAGATGATGGAGGCCAAACATTTTTTTACACGAGAGAAAACTCATTCGATGGAATTCCGTCGAGGGTGTACATAATCAATTCTGGGCGCAAGGGTTTAAAATAAAGAACCCTTTAGAACCGGTCCAGCTAGCCTCGGGGCTATAAGGGTAAAAGGCGTGCAGCTTAAAGGGTTGATTAATTATAAGGTTCGAAGCAATGCTCTAAAAATAAATATATATATAAAAATGTAGAGGAACTGGCATGCGCTTAAGATCGAGTTTCAAACATGGTCTTAATTCTTTGGAACTGGTTGATTTCCTCTTTTACAGGAAACAATAACGTAGCATCATTCCTGTTTTAGTGTCGCAGGAAACTAGCATCCTCCAATTGGTGGAATAGCGCAGATTTTATGATGACGAAACAATTTGAGAGCAGTTGCATTAGCACACTTGACCGAGAACATAGATCGAGTGAATTTCCATATAAGTAAACTCATCATTAAGGATAAAGTTAAAAATATATAATTAAACTTTAACCCTCTCGTATTTTACGCTCGTTGAGTATATAAGATATAAAATGTATGTCGTTTATATTAATTATTAATTGCAGATAAAAACGGACCTCAACCCTTCCATTAAAAACAAGTGCATTGTTAACGACAAGCTTCCTGGACACAGGTTGTCCATATGTCGCAATCCAGTGGCCGTCAACCGTATGGTGCTTCTCGACAAAGGATTTTTTTATAGCGCGTTACAAAAGCTCGCCTTGATCCTTATAATCGATTCGCGTGACATTAGATACACAATATTGAAAAAAATCAAAGATCGACGCCATTGTCGCAATCATCCCAATTGGTTTCGCTACACTTTGGCCGTCCTTAGCACACATTTTCTAAAAATTTCCATTTTGCACCGACTGATCCGCTCGAGTTGCTCCAATATCGAGACCCTTCAATTTCGAAATCAATGTTGTCATAGCATAACAGTTTCATGCGTGATTTGGCGATTTAGAAGCCTTAAAAGTCGAGTCCCGCGAGTATCGAATGTCCAGCGACATGTGACATATGAAGTAGTATCAGATTAATCAAGGAAATATTTGGCAAAATTAGACAGTATCTTCGTAAAGCGAGGAGAGGTAAGGAACACAGATGGCAACGGCAGCTGTTGTGCGTGAGAAAGGAAGTGGAATCTGCACCGGCTGCTGGAGGTCAACACAGGCCACCAAATAGGGGACCCTATATGCTGGATTTACTTTAAATTTACCAAAAAAAAATCAATTTTACGGACATTACTTATCAAGACCAGCTTGGAGCTGAGTGTGAATGAATAGCTCTTCAAAAATTTAGATTATGTAAGGTCCATTGCTTTCATTAGCATACACATAGCTCGGAAGCCATTATTGACCATGATCGATATCCATAACGGACAGGGTCGTTAAATTTGAATACGATCAATGCAAAATTTGCTAAAGGCGAATTGCGAACGGCACCCCATCAATCTTTCGTATATGTAAAGTCTCGAGTTTCTCTCCCCTCGCGTTTCATTTTTAACGGTTTATACCCAAAAATGTCGTGGGATAGGTCACTCTCGAGCATGGGAATCATGGGAATAGGCATACATTTAAGTTTACGAGAAACTGACAAATTTATTGCGATGCTGTGGGGCAATTTCATTAAGGGCGTTATCTTTTATTGTAATACATTTTGGTAGAGCGACAAACGAAGGGCGTCCAAGATAAAGTAACGCGCAGATATGGATTAAACCACACTATCAATCATTCCCAATAGAAACGAGGATAACTAACCAAAAGCAGGGAATGGCAACGATTGGTAGCAGAAAGATTGAAGCAATCTCGCTTGTATTTCACTACTGCTAATATAAATAAGGAAGGTTATCTAAAATAAATCTTAAAATATTATCCTCAATCTTGATCTTTGATCTTTGATCATATCTATGATGCGTGTAGTTTATTGATTTTTTTTATTTTAATAATTTTTTTCTGTTTTTATAAACTTTATTTTGAAACTCTACATTAGAACTTGAAACAATGCTAAAATTGATTTTTAGAAATGTTTCTTATTTCTGCTATACATGCTCATATATCGATGCTCGACTATTTCTCCCCTCTCGTTACGGGGATCCGAAGATATGATTAATCGTTTTCCAGGACTACCGACCGAGACAATATCAACACTTTGAGGACCCGCTCCATTGTTCCTAGCGCCAGAAAGGACCACGGGTGCGTAATTTACGAAAATTACTTACACATACTAAAATTATAAATAAATTTGAAAATCATCCCCGAAGATTACATTTCCAGCAAGCTTTTGCATTACACTGTATAAAAATATTTTTTGCCACAAAGATAAGATGATCATTAAAAACTTATGATTTGAAAATATATTTTTATATTTTTTATGGTATACTATAATGATTTAAAATTGTGCACTTTATATTAGTTCGTTATATTTATAGTTCTGTGCTAATTATTTTGACATTTTAAAAATTGATACAATACAGATTTAATTTTACATATTAAAAATTCTAAAATGTCAGTACTTAACCTTTTGAGCGGTATCGCCGTACATGTACGGCGATTGATAATTGATTGTTTTGAAGTACCCCATATAGTTATATATTTACATATTTAATTGAAGAAATATGAAATGAAAAATATTATATTTATATAATATTTTTTTAAATTTGATTTAATGTAAATGATTTATATAGACAAGAATGCCAGTAAATAGAGTATGAAATAGATAAGCATAACAAAAAATATTTTATAAAAAACATTGAGGGCCTCTGTATTGATATAAAAAAAAATCCACAGAAGCCGAATATTATATAAAAAAATATGTAAAATAAATTATCGAAATTTAATAATAGAAATCGTTAAAATATATTTTTTAAATATACTAATGCAAAATAAATCAAAGCAATAAAACATTGATTTTTTTCTATAATCTTATATATAATAAAAAAATTACAACATAAATAATTATGGAAAAATACATAAAATTAACTCACTACCAGGTGTATACTAACAAATTAATAAATTAGTATTATCTCACTACTCAAAAGGTTAAAAGTTTTATTTAGTACCTAAAAACTCTTTTGCTTTAAATGAATTTATTATACATTATGTAGATAATAATATCTATCAATTATTTAACATATTTTATATTAAAAAAATACATTGCGTAACAAAGAGTATTATTTAAAAAAAAATATTTGATAATTAAAAGCTCAGCTATAACCCTTTGAGTACTGAGGTAATTTTTATACATTTGTTAATTTGTTAGTATATACATGGGCGCTAATTTTTTACTTATTTTTCTATGATTATTTGTTGTTATTTCCTTACTATTATTATTTTATATTGCATTTATAATAAATTATAGAAAATATTTTTTGTATTAGTATGTTTTAAAAATAAATTTTAGCACTTTTCTATTAATTAATTTCGTTAATATATTTTACAAATCTTTTCATATATTATTCTGCTTTTTGTTGAATTTTTTCATATAAAATATTTTTTATAAAATTATTATAAAATATTTTGTCATATTTATTTATATCGTACTCTTTAACCCTTTGAGTAGTGAGTTAATTTATACACATTTGTTAATTTGTTATCATACACCTGCGAGTGAGTTAATCTTACGTATTTTTTCATAATTAACTCTGTGGTTATTTATGTATTATTATTTTATATTGCATTTATAGAAAAAAATCGATGATTGTCAACTTTTTATTGCTAGATTTATTTTACTCCTTTTTTGTATTAGTATTTCTTAATAATATATTTAATCGCTTTTCTATTAGTAAAATTCGTTAATTTATTTTACATATTTGTTATATAATATTTGTCTTTTGTGGATTTTTTTATATTAATTCTGAGACTCTCAATATTTTTTTTATGAAATTTATATAAATTATTTAATGTTATGTTTATTTATTTTGTACTCTAAAATTATCTAGTAATATTTTCTATAAAAATCATTTTAAAAATATTATATAAATATAATGTTTTTTATTTATTATTTCTTCAGTTATGTATGTAAATACATAACTATCTGGGGTACTTCAAAACAGTGAACGGTCTATCGCCGTACATGTACGGCGATACCGCTCAAAAGGTATTATTTTATATAAAAATAATTTACATTAAATAAAATTTTAAAAAATATTACATACAATAAATATAATGTTTTGTATTTATTAGTACTTCTGTTATATATGTAAATATAATATATTACTATCTGGGGTACCTCAAAACAGTGAACGATCGATCGCCGTACATGTACGGCGATACCTCTCAAATCGTTAATGTATTGGTATTATTTTCTATAAAAATAAATATTATATACAATAAATATAATGTTTTTTATTTAGTATTTTTCAGTAATATATGTAAATATATTACTATCTGGGGTACCTCGAAACAGGGAAAGATCGATCACCGTACATGTACGGCGATATCATTCAAAGGGTTAAGTAAATCAAATATGTAATATGTATCATCCATCCTAATCAATATTTATTTATTTAAATTAATAAATTAACGATTTGAAATCATAAAACAGAGTGACTGTGAAAAAAAATGTTTAGGTTGAATTTAGGATATGTTAAAATATACGGTTTATATTACATAATAATAAAAATAAATATTTAGTATACTATAATTATTATCCAGTACTAATTTATACATATAATATGTATTATTATAATATATTATACTTCAACAATGCACACTTTTATATATATAACAGATTGGCTCTTTATGAGAAAAATAGTTTAGTTTGCATTTAGCATGTTAAAAATATAGTACTAACAAAAATGAGTATATTGTATAAAAATAATAATATTATGATTAAATTTAAGATATGTTAAAATATGTGCTTTATATTATTCATAACCACAAAAAGAAGTAGTTTATATATTAAAAAAAACTATAATTGTTATTTAGTACCAGTAAAACTGCTTTAGGTTAATATGTATTATAATATATCATACTTCTTAGCATATTACAACATAGCCTAATGTGTATTGTGTAGCTGTAAAAATTATAAAATTATCAATACAAAAAAATATTGTGCAAAAAAATACTGACCAATTTTATTTTACTTTTTTTCCAGAGCTTAAAAAGTGAAAAAACAGCTATAATCTAATATTTACTATGTATCATAATCTATCACAATTGATAACAAAAATAAAAATAAAAAATAATTTATTTATATAAGTCTTATCTTTGTGACAAAAAAGTGCAAAATGTTGTTTAGTATGTATCGTTTTAATCGAAACGTTCGATGTAATCGAATATGAATATCTATCTATGAACGAAATCTTTCATTTCCGGTGCAGATAAAAACGCGAACGAACGATGCCACTGATATTTTGGTAGCATTGATAAGAAGATTATGTTATTAATTTAAAGTAACACTTAATTTTAGATGCATATATTGGTGTGTGATCAGATTCGTAATGTCACTTGGTTAGGCGCAGAATGCGACTAAGCCAAATTTGCTTATCATCCACCCTGATCTGTGATTTATACCACCCACCAATCCCTCGGCCATTTATAATTTGTTTCATTAATAAGACCCACATTCGGACGGTCGCCCTCCCCGTTTCTGGGCGATAGGGTTGAGGGTGTAGATGGCGTGTCACATACTAATGACGGTCACCGTTACTTCAAAACGCTAAGGACCGGGTCTCAGAAGGGCATTTAGTAACTGAATTATCACCGAGTAGCACATGCACCCCGGCCATTTACCATACATAAATTATGCTAGACAAAAAAAACAGTCGCCTCTAGCAATAGCAACTTTACACATAAGTTATCCTTTGCGTAAAGCGTAACTGGAGATTACGGGATTCGAAGAATTTTAGCACAAAAGGCATTTAGACGTCGTTAATGGGCGTGATGGTTATCTAGAAATTGGGATTATGAAAGACCACCGAGTTGATTCTTTTATTTGAATCACTACCTGTGTATTCGAAGGTGTCTGGCACCACATACATCATTGGCATAATAACAAACGACGGTATTATTCTAAGAACAATGGAAGATCATGGTGCCATTATGGGCGAAACTCAGATCGAGTGTCAACGCTTAAAACGTGCCAGATAACGGTTGTTTTAAGACCTCTAATTGCTTTGAGAGAGGGTTGGACTTTCGTCTTATCTACGAAGACGCTACCTAGGATTACAGCGACCAATTTCTGGGATTACCTTATCCCCGACGCGTGGGTTTAGCGAAAGCGAAGACGATTTTATCTCTGAGGCAGTTTGCATACGCGTTCGATTCATGCATTCCAAAGAAAGTGCTCAAGTGGTTTTAAAAACAAATTAACGAAAATAGGATTAAGGAAAGATTTTAAATAGGTAGTTCAAAGCATCATACATACATTTGAAGGCAAGCGAAGAATACTTGTAATTGTGTTTGATTACTGTTTTAATATAATAACAATTGGAAAATGTCAACAAATGGAATGCATGCCAAAAGATATTTACATATATGCAAACATTTGCTATGTCATTCTATACATAGTAAGCCGCTTTCATGTTAAATTAAAAATTAATTGAAATAGGTTATTAAAATGATATTTCACTATGAATAACGTTTATCGACCGAAATTCCGCGACTACACCATGTATTTGTGCAAACACATGGTAATTATATCCACTATGAATATTGTAATTCCCCGGGCATGTTATTGAGCGAGTGAAGGTCAATCCAAACAACAAACTTCATTATGGTCTCGTGTGCTCGTATTTTCCTGTGTTACCTGAGAGCTCTAGCTGTCTGTCTACGGTCCACAAAAATGCTTGCACGCACACATACACACAAGCAACAACACCTGTGGCACACACAATGCTTTTAAAATGTTGCCGAGTTGCATAATGTCTACTGAGAACACCAAATCACGCATGTCCAATCTCCGAAGCGTTCCCTCCCGTGTCAGACACTGACGCCGTGACGAAACATAGGAGATTTTCAAAGATTGCGACTTTTGAAAAGCCAAAATTTCTGGAGACGATAGGGACAGTGTGAGTACTCACGCTACCCTTACCAAAATATATTTAGAATCAAAATAATAAGAGAGACCGGGGACAAACAAACATTATCAATATTTTTCGAATTATATTTTCGGAGTAAATTTAAATTATTTTATTCGAGCTTCCGTTGTAACCTTACAGGCGTAAGCCCAATGCGTTACAACGGGGTTAACCTGTACCAACTGAGTAAGTCAATAATATATAATGAATACATACAAATAAGTATTAACCACCATACTGAAAATCTGGGAATATAATTTTTAACAAATAGATATTTTTTTGGGGCTCGAGCCCGCAACCACATAGTTACTAGTTTGAGGCGTTACGGAAAACGCTATTCCGTCTTTAAATATTATATTTTCTAATTGTACTTTTGCCTATATTTTTTTTTTTTCTGTGTCATGCATTTAACCTAGCAATTTAAGAGAATAAAAACATATCACACTATATACAATAACCACACTTTTTGTAACGATTGAAAATTTGTATGTTCATTTGAACATTTGTACATTCAATCAATGAGTGGTTTAAGTCGATTAGTAATACCTGAAAAACCTAGGTTCCTAATTCCATATGTACCCTAGTGCTTTTTCCATTTAAATCGAATCGGAATTAGTAATCATTTTAAAATTATAATTCCGATCGATCATTACAGATAAAGTTTTCACAGATTTTTATAATCTCACGTATGAATAAAAAAAAGTAAAATCAGGATAGGTAGTGTATAGTGACATTTATTGTAAACTATCACTGATTATTGTTGCTAATGCAACTAATTTGTGGGTGTTGATTGTGTTTACATGGTTGTAACATTATTTTAAATTATTCGTGGGACCAGTGGTGATGACATTTTATATTCACTTAGAACCAGCGCTTTTGTTGAATTTTTTTAATAAATATATTATTAAACATTGCCATTACAGAGAATTGCCACACTTATTACAGCGATTAAAAAATATGTATATACAATTTTAATTATGTTAGATTTAGAAATCACAGTCAGTAAAGCGTCAGAATTCGATGATGTGATTTAAAAACAAAAAAAAAATACTTGTTACTCAATAATACTCCACAAATCAATCGATATGAATGTCATCACTCTTTTTGTATATTTTGATCAATTTATATGTAAAGTATCGATTATCATTATATTGTTATTCTATATTCAGCAAAAAGCTATGCGTGTATTTAAAATGGATGAAGAATATATTTGATTATCAGAGCCATAAATAAAATTTAGTACATGAAATATTCAATGGATGTACTAAAATATAAAAGCAGAATAAAAACTATATTATTTTTGCCAGTGTAAGAACTACTACTATTTTAAAATATGCACCACTTTAGTACTTTTTGATGGTTAAAACCTTTTTTAGAAAGCAAGACATAAATAAAAATAAATCTATAAATAATGCATTCAACGATTAAAAAATCTGTATATTATTTTTAGAATGATTATCGATTGGTTTAAAAATAATATAGTACATGAAATATAAAATATAAATACTACAAATATTAATCTCATGATAAAAGCAGAACTATTTGATGTGGAAAATAAACAATATTATTTTTGCTAGTTTGCCAGAATTATTTTTTACTATTTTTAAATTTGCATCTTTTTAGAACTTCTTGTCATTATACATAATAGTTCTAGTTTTCAATGGTAAATAAAAATATAGACATTGCCAGTTTTATGCATTTCTTTTTTAGAAAACATGACATGAAATAAAAGAACATTCGGAAACAATGCATTAAGCGATTAAAAAATCTGTATTCCTAAATATATTTTTAAAATTATTTTAAAACAATATTATTTTTGCTAGTTTGCCAGAATTATTTTCTGAAGAACTACTGCTATTTTTAAATTTGTATATTTTTAGAACTTCTTGCCATTACACATAATATTTCTAGTTTACAAAAGTTGATTTTTTTATATACATCGACAGATTCCTGCAAATTATAACAACCTTTATTGCATTAACCTTTTTTAGAACGCAAGACATAGAAATAAAAATACATTAAAAAAAATGCATTGAACGATCAAAAAATCTGTATGCTCAAATAAGCACCTTTTTAGAAAGAGTATTGGTAAAACAATGAAGTGCTTGAAAAAAAATACGTGAAATATGAAATAATAAAAACACCAACTACATGATATATGGCAGGAAAAAAATATTATTTTTGCCTCTCTAAGAATTATCTTCTGAAAAACTAGTACTATTCTCAAATATGCACCCTTTTAAAACTTCTCATCATTACACATAGGGCTTCCAAAACGGGTAAGAACCGGAACCGGGGCCCCGGATACCCACGTGTTTTTAAAGGAACCGAGAACCGATTTTTTTATTTCAATATAATGTTTATTTTTTTTTAAATTAAACATCTGCTGTCACACGATTTTATAAAAGCAAAATTCTCTGTCTTTTATTAGTTAAACTTTTCCGGACAACGATATTCGGTGCTTCCAAGAAATCCGTTAAAATCACAGCTGCATACAGAGTAGGTAGTGATAAGCGGGGTATCGAAAAGGTAAAATTAATAATTAAAATTAAAGATAAAATTCAAAATCAAAGAATTATAATATTCGTAAATTAGAGCTCCTGGTCAGTATATAATAGTTGACAAAAAATACCCGGAACCGAACCGGGTACCCGGTTCTTTTAAAAAGATACACGAGAACCGGGTATTAGGATCCCCTAATTACACATAATATTTGGGGTTTGCAAGTTTCATGCAAACTGCAACAACTTTTTTTAAAAAGTAAAACACATAAATAAAAAATACATCCAAGAAACAACGCACTAAAAGATTAATAAATCTGTATTCTCATATATGCACCTTTTTAGAAAGAATATTGGTTCAAAAAATAGTTCAAAAGCGGAATTATTTGATATAGAAAAAATAAGCAACGGTCAGTCAGTTGGCTTATAACAGAACTGTTGAAAAATCAACGGAAAATACATCAAAGTTAAGCAAAAATACTATATATTTCAATGTAAAAAGATTTAATCTCAACTTAATAAATATTAATGAGAATAATATTGTTGTATTTCTATAGATCTACTATCAACATAAAATTAAATTATTAATTTTTTTACACGTGTATATGTTAATTTAAAATAAAATAAAAATGTTAAAATAACTAAGCCTAATTGCGTTATTTATTATATTTAAACTATTAACGATGATCAAATGGTTAGATGCGTATGGAGCTTATATGAACTGTGTAGTCTGATCTTGTATATGGAATCTCCTGTTTTTCTTTCTATTAATCGATTGGTTGCTATGGGAGTTTGCGTCGTTATAATAGACAAGTACCCAGTCGAGTTTAAATAACTCTTTATATACACGTGTTTCTATGTAGCAGAGTATCAAGTACCGAAATTAGTAGTGCGGTCACGCGATCCATTCGACGATTTCGTCTTTGTCCATAGCCACTCTATGATTCTCAATATCTAAAAATGCTTCAATATAATCAGCAGTGAGCAGTCAATCGCTCCAAATTCAATTGCAAATTTTTGCGATCGCTCTAATTAGAAAGGTGTGGCTGTTAAATAGAGAGAGCATTTTTTGAAAATCCAAATGCGAACCGGTAAAACGAATCTCGAACGAGTAACCGGTTTTTTTTTGGAAGCACAAAATGTAAATATTGCCTCGAATTTACATTGTAAATTGCTCATCGACCACGTGGACCTAGTGTCATAGAACTCGTATACATATATTGTCACAAATTATTACAATTTGTTCCGATTTATGAGCTCTTCGCGCATATATTGACGAGCCAGTTTGAGAAGCTCTGAGGTCAGAAAAAACTGAGCGAGAGGCTATTTTATTCGTCTATTATTTAAACATTAGAGTGTTGCGTTATTATATAACGTTTTATGTATACTAAGGTACGAATCATAATTCGGTAATTGGCCTCGTGTGATTGACGTTTGCCCTTGAAGACTACAAGACTAGTCTTCGGTCTTGGATGTGCATCCATGGCACTTCCTAAATTTTATTGATGTAATTTAAATATAAACTGAAATTCAATGGATGTTTTCATCAAATATATTTTTATCATATTTGAAGCACTCCATGCGTAGCGCGTGAAGTTAGCCGCGAGTAAAGATTTGATTATTTTTAAATTTAATTTTATAATATAATTTAAATATATATATACTATTTTTTTCGGTTATTATATACTATTTTATGTACTCTACATTGATTTTTCAACGGGTACGATACTAGTTTATTAATGTTAATGCAAAATCATTACTTTTCCACGATATCTTTTCAGGTTATCACAGTTTTATGATTACATGTTAAAGTGACATTATAATAATATGACATAATTTTAAAAACTAGCAGACACACCTTTAGTTGTTTATACTAAGCTATTTTTCTATAAAGAATATTTTATACGACAAATGGTTTTATACACTAAGTATTTTTTTTTAAATATTTTTGCAGTATGTTACTATTTTATATCGTGATATGTAATAAGACTTTACAATAAAAGCTTAAATTATTATATATGCACTAGACACTTACGATGAGTCATCGCCTTCTTAAACCGACTCAATTGTATTGAAACATTACGCCAGAGCCAGCACATTCGCTAATATTAAAAAAAATACTTTCAATATATTTCAATATTTATATCGTACATAATGTCGTTCGGATTTGACGCTAGTTAAAACATATATAAAAACCTAGACGATTATGCATTTATTATAATATAAAAATAATCGCTGGATTTTTATCGTTTTACGCTGCGCGTTTTGGGCTAAATGTATATTCATAGCACTTGCATGTATCAAAAATATTCTGTTGATTTATCAACTAATGCTAGTGTTCTATAACGTGTTTCATTATTGAAATTATATAATAATCTCGAATCAACTTATGGCATAACTCTCGGAAATAGCATTGCAATGAAACGAAAAAATATTTAGAATTTAATGATTTAATGAATTAAAAATTAAGCAGTTTTTAAACTAATAGTGTGTCGTTTATTTTGGGACATATTTTTTATCAGAATTTAATTTATTTATAATAAAAATTCTGCTGCGTAGGATTTTCATACAACCCAAAGACACTGCGGAATTGCAGCACCGATTTATTAAATATATATTCGATCGATGTTTAAAAGGAATAAGAGCGTTTTATAATTACTTTTCAATCGAAATCACAAGGTTTCCCCCGCAATCAGATCGAATCGAGAAGCACTTGTACGCATGGAGATCTATCTGTCCGATTCAATGACACGCTACAGAGATCTGTCTCTATCTAGACAGCCTCTCCCATTTTAGAAGGACCTTGTACAAAAACCACACGCGCATTCGAGTGTTATTACACGGTGGCCGTGAAAATTTTCGCTTCGGTTACAGATTTGATCGTCGAAATGTGAAGTAATCGCGCCGAAGCGCGCAAGGCCAAAGCGCGAAAATGACCAGAAAATATGTATAGAAATAATTTTCACAAACACCCTGTATAAGAGAGCGTTTGATGAGTTTCCGCCAATCGGTTGATTTATGGTAAAGACGCGCAGTGGAGGTTCATTAAAATGCCGAAAACTAATATTTGTAAACGTCAGATTCCCACGAGCGATTATTTTTTTTTTTATACTATTTGATACAAAAATTCTCGAAAGATTTCCTTGACAACAAATTTCGATGAGGATAATATGTATGACACACTTTAGATCATTTCCAGATTAAACAAAAAATATGTTGCTGTCAAATTTGGAAAAAATCATATAACTAAAATGATAAAAATTGCAACATTGTATAAATATTTTACACATATACAAAGTTTAGATTGAGTTGATTTAATAAAACATTCAGTTTTATTAAATCAACAAGAAGGTAAAATTCAGTTTTTCACAATAATTGTATTGACAAATTATTGTGAAAAACTAGCAATTTAAGAACAAATTTTATTGCTTCATAGCACAAAAAAATACTATTGAAAATAAATTACGATGAATATTATTTATTAATTTTCACTAAAAATTATTAAATAATTTCTATTAATAGCAATATGTAGTGTTATAGAAAAAGTCTATTTTCCAAAAGCATTGAGTTAAAATATTGTTTTATATAACACTAAATTACAAAAAAAATCATTTAAATATATATAATACTGTATTTATTATAAGAAGTAACATACTCCAATGAAATAATTAACTTAAAATTATTTTTTAATTAGATATATTTTAAAATAATAATATGCTCCGTTGAGGATCAACGATAGGCGGTACGATAAAATGTTTTTGAATCGCCACATCGTATAAAGAATTAAACAAATATCTAATGGATATTTGTTCAATTTTTGAAGCATAATCGAATTTAAATAAAAACAGATGTTTCTATATATAATATATATATTTATATATAACATACACTACTAGATAATTTATAAAAATAATTTCATATATATTATTATTAAATTTAATAAGACAAACTTAAATAAAAAATGATATAATGTGTGTTATTTAGTGCAATTAGGAAAAAATACTGATTTATTAAAAAAACACTCCTTTCTTGGAACATTTTTTAAATAAGATTAATTTTTAAAATATAATTTGAGCAATTATATACCTAATCTAACGATAATATTCTGTCGTTGAGCACTGGCGACGACGACGATAGGTGGTACGAATATATGATTCCCACAACATAATCGAATTTTGCCATTAAAATAATATAGTGCGTATATTATATAATAACTAATAAAAACTGTCCTTATGTCTAGCTCTATTTATTTTCAAGACATTTAAAAAATATAAATTTTATCGCTGTACTTACATAGTGTAAACGTAAATTTTTTCAGGCATCATTTATGTAAATTTTCAGAATTTTCATGCAAATTTTCTACAAAAAAAATTTGATTCCACTGACATGAGATGTTTCATTGCAATATTAAATATGATAATTCTCTTTTATTGTACAGCCATATACAAATGTAAGGACAAATTAAATTTGACGACACACATACAATACAATAAAAAAAATATTTACATTGTGCATAGAGAACGATCTTTGTACTTAGAAATCGAAAGAAAAACTTTCATGCTACTTTAAAAAAAAATCATAAAATACACACATGTAATTTATAAAAAAAATAATTATTCTCAATAAAAATGTGTTAATTGCAGTGATAAACCCTCGCGAGTTATTCAAGTCAAGGGTCAACTCAAAAGTTAACCGATTCAAAAATTACCATTTTTATTAAATTAATTACGTTTTGATTGTTAAAAATTATGCGGAAATGTGCGATAATGTTATAACAAAAACGAAATTATTAAATAATATTGTATGTTTACAGTGTAAGACAATACATTCGTCGATTAGCGGTTCACATGTCCCACATTCGCACTACGACCCAATTTAATAAAAATTCTACCAAAAAAATAGGCATATTATGTGTGGAGTAAACGCATCCCAGAAATGTTACATAAACGACCTCTATTATGTCGGCGTGAAAATCAGATAAAAGGATAATTAGTATCCGGATTCGAGTCCGTGACCTTCACGCTCTGTAAGCAGTAGTAGCGCTTCTACCAAAAAAATCCACCGTGCACAGTCAAAACATGGATAAAAATTTAGAATCGGACGTTTTCACTTTTCGTCTCTGTTTTTTTTAACAAACCCATTCACGCACCGTTTTGGACGTGTATGCAATATATTATTAAAAAAAGTTTGCATCACTTTGAAGAGTCTATTTATAAATAGCTGGGCGTTCATCATCTTTGATTCGTCTCCTCGAATGCACAAAGCAAATAGAAATCATGCTTATATAATGACTTTTTAAAGAAAATTTTGCAAGTGAACAAGCGCATTGGAAATATGACATATCACAAACATTTCGGTTGTTGGCTAGGCAATTTGAGTCTATTTGATCTAGCGTTTCTTAGAAGTGAGCTGAAGAGTATGCACTAGACAGGATCCATTTTTGGCATAGGAGACGTGGGTCAACATTATGAAGCTATAGCAAAGAGCGAATCTTTATCTACGTCAAAAGCTTTGGCTTAAAGATGTATGTGAATCATTTTATGTCTACAAAGATCTCCTCTTGTGAAAAACAAGCCAATAAATAACTACCAGTTTGAACAGATCCAATTATTAATATATTTAAAATTTGACATTTTATTATAGACTATTGACAATGTCGCAATTAATCAAATACTATTTTGTTAAAAATAGTCTGTAATATGTAATAATCGAATAACATAATGACGTTGGTTATGTTTTATTTATAAGACAGTTGATAAATTTTCTCTAGCTAATATTTTCATTATTCCACAAATACTGTAAAATTTTTTATTTTGCCACAAATATGAACTTGCTTGATTGATATGTATATATAGATACATCAGTCGTATTTTACACTTTTGCTTTGACAAAATACATGAAAATCATACCTAGTTGTTACACATCAGCATATTTTTTGCTAGCTTGTTTATATATATTATTTTTATTGTGAGACATTTTTTGTCACAAAGTAAAGTAAAAGCTTCGCTCTGATTTATATAATAGAATGTTATTATTATATTGTATAATTTTTATTAACAATAAAATTATAAAACGACAAAATTTATAGTCTTATAAATAATCAAAGCTATAATAAAAAAAATATTGAATCACCTAATTTCACATCTTTTGTGGTAATCGATCGTAATGAATATATTTAACTCTAGTTTTTAGGCAAAAAGTGCATATGTTACAGTGAATATGTATTTTTCATTGTAATTATATTTTCACTAGTAGAAATATAATTTTACTAACAAGGCCAGTGAAATTGTATCAAGCAATTAATTTATAATTTTACTGGTCAATATCAGTAAAACTTAATAGGTGATTTAATGTCGTTGAAGCTTAATTTGACAATTGCGACAAGTTCATTTACTGTTCCAAAAATGGGTTAACCATTTTTGCCGGATTTTCTTACTCAAACTAAGTTTTGGAACTATAATTAGGTCAAGTTGAGTTTGGCAAATTATATTATATTTGGGTATGAACATTTTGGTTTTAACAGGTGATGTGTTTTTTGAAACGCAATTTAATGGAGTTCTTTTTTTGTTATAAATTAAATTTGTACAAATATTTTTACATTTTTTTATACTGCTGCATAGAAAAGGGCGGGTCCGTGCCAGACGTTTTTAAGTATTATTTAAAAATTACTGTGACCGGGAAGTAATTTAATGTATATATTGCCATTTCTTAATAAAATAAATATTTATTACGTTTGAACGATAATTTTACAAGCTTAATTAGTTTTAACCCTTGAAAACGCGCGAACGGACCGAAATATATTATGTAAGTATATAACGGAGAAATACCTCATATTTATAAAGATAATAAAAATATGTAAACTAAGTGTACATCACAGGAAAAGTAACACCATAAACCAAAAAATACGTATTATATCGTTGCTTTGTGGGATCATCGTACTTCGTATGAGTTTTGGTCAGCAACAAGCACTTAATACTTATTTTTAGACAGTAAGCCGATGCGATTACCACTTTTCATTAATTATTAATGTTGAAACTATTGATTAGCATAATTATATAAAAGGGGAATCTCTTGTTTGGGAGCATTCCGTCACATAATCATACATATTGATCTTCACTCACTCGCTGAGTGAAGATCAATAGTTGAAAACTGAGACTATTGGTAGAAGATCTCAAATCCTCCTCGATGCAAAACGACATCGAATTACCGCCAATATATACAACAGTATTTCGGAGGAAAACCTGAATTATAAACTTTTTATTCAATGCATTCACATGATAAAATGACATGTACACTCGGTGTACATCACAGGAATGTAACGTCATATTCATCCGACGTATATTTTGCAAACTTTTAATATTATGCTTGTAAGCTTCTTGGACTTGTAGAAATCTGTTCAAATTATATAAATGAAGAAAGACCGCCTCGGAGGCTGATGAACAAGGAAGCGAACGTACCACATACATACACACAAACCGTCAGAACGTGTTAGCGAATTCTATTTGAGGTCCATGGGCTAATGTTACCGAAATAAATAAATAACCGCACGAATTATAGTGACCTTCAATTCTCTAGCTAGCCGGCAAAGAATTCCGCAACCGCCAACTACTACCCTATCATTAGCCCAACGTTGGCGCGTCGTTCGGCGAAAACGCGTCACGAACACCAATGGTACATTACACACATGACCACCTTCGTCTCCTCGAATCCTATCATCAATCTAATGGATTTATTCGAAGGAATGATAAAAAATCATCAATGAGAGGCGATGATGTGACGAATCGGAACGCTGAATGGTACCAGATCTTCCGATATTTCTGGGCATGCCGAGTCGAATTGTGGCGAAATAACAATGCGCGTTCAAGTCGAACGCTAACCGCCAAATTAACTCCGTTATTCAGCAGAAGCGTTGAGTCACAGACAAAAAACGATTAAATTACACGCAACGAGAGTACAAGGAAAAATATAATTAGAAACGTCTAGTTTTGACCGTACGGAAAGAATTTGATAGTTTTTCACGCAATGGTTGAAAATGAGTTAATACAACAAAGCATAAAAGCGTACGTGAGGATGCCCTAAGCAAGCTTTGCTGTCATCTATGAACGGCTTTGCAAATAGTATCAGTAAATTTGCGGAAGACGTGTGAAAATATATTTATATAGAGTGCAGGAATCCAATTTCAAGCTTTCAAATGCTCAATTTGAATTAACACATATATTTGAGAAACAATATTTTTTATTTAAGAGCTCTGCAAATTGTTCAGCTTAAATATTCTGTATGAAATACTGTAATAAATATCTAAGACTGCTATTCTATACTGATGTTTATCTGCTACAATGAAGACACATTAAAAAATCATGTTAATACAAACTAGATTTATTTTTCCTCGTACAGTAATAATCGTTTAAGCAGTTCTAAAGAAAAAAAATCTACCAAATAAGTAAAGAATTATGGCCAAAGTCTCGCTTTTCTATTCATGTAGTCACACTATAACTATGGTATATTCAATGCAAAAAAAAAATACTAAGCTCGTCGATCGACCGAATCATAAACAATGTAACTATAATTGTTGGTAGAATATTATAGTATTTTATAGTATCCTACATTAAATTTAAAAAAATAACTATCGAATAAAAAAAATCGATCGCGATAACAAATTAAATGACCCTCGATCATATCTCCATAAACCGCGCAGTAAAAGTATTTCATATAAATAAAATTAATTATTTGTCGAATTAAATTATATAAAGTCAGACGAAAAAAAATGATAGATAGTACCTAATTCATTATCAGATCCGCGACAGCGTTTGAAACAGGGCGTACAAAAAAAATTATCTCCACATTTCAATATTTAATTTGTTTTGGTGATAAATCATACACTTGTTCCGAGTGTACGGTTCTCACATGGAAAATTCACGGTCCGCTTCTCGGTCGGTGTACAAAAAAGCGTAAGTGCCGCGGTTGAAGGTCAACTTCGTCACTAGATCACAAGACAAGTTGCACCACACTGGGGTGGTCAAAAAAATGACCCATATTTTTTACCACCGCGTTCGGTCACTCACGACGCGATGAAAAAACGGGCAATGTGGTACAAAAAAAGATTATCCGTAAAAAATCCTTTGATTTGCATTAATACGGTAGATGGATTCTCAACACCGTTTATAAACATATATCATAGAAAAGATTTGGCTCGTAAGATAACATTTTATTGTATATGCATAAATCATACAACTGATACGTCGTACGACATTTTATTGGTTTAAGTATTTTTCTTCTAAAATTTCATGTGTATACATTTTCAAAAATTAAAATAATTTACTTTGACCATATCTTTACTGTCAATCCTTTGTTGCCGAAATCCGATATATTGGTTTTTGCTACTGTATATACATAGGTCATTCGCTTTTAAGAAAAAAACAAAGTTATTTTAAGACGAAATGACGTCTACTAGTTTCTACGCATTTCTAATTAAAAATACGTTTTTTAATAGAAAAGTAATGGCATTTTCATACCATGCGGTCCATCAGGACACTGATAATATTAATCTTCTGCAGCTAGATCGTACTGATTATTTTATGACGTGTCTAGAGTTACTCTCCTGAAACTTTTCGCGATAAGCTTTGAATTTGGAAGTTGAAAAGAGTCATCAAGACTTTAGAATCTTCACAAAAATCCGACATCAATGAACACAGAAAACTTATTTTAAGTATTAAAAAATCGTTTTTTAATCGGATAGAATGCGAGGAATTAACATATTGCATACCATACCATACGGTCCGTTAGGACACTGATAATATCGATCTTCACCTGAGTCGCGGCTAGATCGTGCCAATTACAATAATATGCAGTTATTCTCCCGAAACATTCCGCAATAAAATTTAGACCTTAAAGCTGAGAATAGTCGCTGAATTTTTTCTAAAACTCTCCTTGAAACATTTACAACCAAAAATCTGATGTCATCATTGAAAATTTCTTAAATATGCATTTTAAATTGCAAAGTTAAGCGGCTAAACTAAGCCAGATGATTTATAATAATTGCAAAAAAACAATTTTAAATAAGAATGTGTTAAAAAGGATCCCTGCATTATAATAAAAATAAATGGCATAAAATAATTGTGTAAAAAATGCCATCGGTTTGTATCACCAAAAATATTGTTGTGACGTCACAAAACTCAGGGCAAGTAAGAATCGATGTGAGGATTGTTTGGCTAACATAAATTGCTTTAAAACGTTCACTTAAAAAACTATAATATAAATTAGGAAAAAGTAAACATAACTTAATAAATTTATTACCATAAATTATAAAACATAATTATGATTTTCATCATACAGAATTAAAGAACGAGAACCGTATAAATTTATATTTATGATACTAATTTAAAAATATTGTTTATTTTCCAATATTTTTAAATTTTACCAATATATTTTTGCAGTTTTTAGAAAAAAATTAAAAACTTCATATAAAATCCTTTGACGTGATCACGTTTAGGGATATATACAAGTTTTACCTTTCCATGATGACGTCACGCGCGATTTATTTGGCTTTTTATACAAGTAGGTATTGTTTGTATAAGTAAAAATAGCAATCAAAGGGCTTGAGAAAAAATCCATATAATTAATTATGAAGCAAAAGCTCTCAAACAGTGCGCTCTCACGTCTTGAAATTTGTACAGCTTATTTTTTCAAATTTTGAACTTTTCTATGGTAAGTCAATATTGCTGAGCCAAATGAAAATAGGGTAATAAAATCATGTTTACTTGATAAACTGTTTCGTTAAATTCACTAGCAGTTTTGGTGACGGGATCGTGACGGGTGGCAATTGGACACAGATTGAGCCGCTGCAGTAGTGTTTTTTTTTTTTTTTTTGAATATACAATGAACGGGGCGCGAGCCCGCAACGATGTGCGGGCTAGCCGGAGGTTGCCATTCGAGCGAATCCGTCACGCCAGTGTTACTAGAGTGCTGCCAAGTTTTAGCCACAATGAAATCTATATACGTATATATATAAATATAAACAGTAAAAGCTCTAAAACGGCGAGCTTTTTCGTATTGAAATTTTCACAGCTTATAGCTTATATTTCTAGGTTTTAAATAATCACAATGAAGCAATACTAAAAGGAGTCTTCTTAACAACGGTTTTAGCAGAGGTTTGATTATGTTTTTGTTTTGCTAGGTTTCGGCAATTTTCTTTAAAATAGTTCTCCTCGAACAAAAAGTAAAGTAGCATATCTAATTGCATCTTAGCTATACGATTTATGAAGCAGCAAAAGCTCTTATGTATAGAAATTTTCACATCTCATTCTGTCTATAATGTATATTTATTATGTTAAGTTATTACTGGGGCAACACTGAAAGGAGTCTTTTCAATATCGGTTTTAGCAGAGATTTGAGCTAAGAACGAGCCAACAATCAACAGAAGTAAAAATATGTTTCGTTAGGTTTCAGTAATATTATTAGCTTTAAATAAAAAAAACTGTTTGCATCTTAACAATTTACAAGCAAAAACTCTCGAACAGTGAGATCTGGGGTATTGAAATATGCACAGTTTATATTAACTAGGATTTTTAGATCAACGCAACTATTTTATAATTATCCATAAAATGATACACGATGTAAAAATAAAATTTGAAACAATAAATCTAATTGGCATTAAAAATAGTATTAAAAATTACATTTAACAAATAAATCTCTCGTTAACTTTTACTTTTTACAGAAAAAGTTTTTCTATATTTTGTACAATATATACAGATTTTTTTAGTTAAATCTAAATAGACAAAAATCCTCAATTTCAATTGTGTTACTATATATTTTGATTTAGTGACTAGTAAAAAGTCGAAGAAATTTATGTCGATTTTTTTTGGAAAGTAAAATGTTTTTTGATACATATTAAATATTTTATTATTGTACTTGGTAAAAAAAACGTAGTATAAAGTTTTAATTTATTACATAATCCTTATTATTATGAGCTGCTTTTTTAAAAGAAACGCATCAGAATTATATTGTTGTATTTTATAACATCAGATGGTATGTTAATATAAATTAAATCTAATATACAATATTTTAAGGACAACTACACAAACAAAATTAGTTGTTATTTTCTAAATATATTATAATAATTTGTTTTTTTACAGTTTTTGGACCTTATGTAAAAGTCTGAAAATCTGCATGAAAATCTTTTTGTCCTTAATTGTGTGACCTTTACACGGAATATTTTGTACAAATGTATGAAACGGAAGTAATATGAATGACTGATCACCGAGGCCGAAAGAAGAGGTCATAGCTATGCATTGTCTGTTTTCGCCAAAATTATATGTTTGAGAAAGAATTAGGATAAAAATATTAAGAAAGATTTTTTTACGAAGCGTATAATACGCTTCGTAAAAAAAATCTTCGTAAAAAGCAATAATGCCTACTACACAATTTATGAATCAATTCATTTTAACTATTACTATAAATATGAAGCTCAACTTTTTTATTTTTAAATAATTTATTAAACGACTTTGTAAACACCCGATGCCCAAATGGGAAAATTCATCTGTACGTGTGTTGGCGATGGTGTATTATTCAATGCTGGTCTGCTATATGTGTGTGTAATAATTACACACTCGAATAACGACTGTCAAATTCTACTTTACTGGTATGCGTATGTGCATTTGCACTAGTGTTTCTTTTTTAGTATGTAATTCGTATTCCGAATATAAAACATGCAACTATTTGTATATATCTATTGAGGGCAGTAGCGGCGCGTTAATTGTTTTATTGATTAAATTTTATCTAGCAAATATTTGGCTAACTAATTGATTGCAATTCTACACCATGAAAATGAGATCCGATTCATGTAATAAATCCTTTGTAGTTATTGTGAGTAGAGTAGAATTGTAGATAGGCAATCAGCGATTGTCAAATTATGATGAAAAATGGCATATTTTGATAAATATGAAACATTGATATCAATAATCATAACAAACGCATTTGCCCATTTATGTTTATTTTAAGACTCGGATAATGTAAAAATAACAATTTTGACCTAAAAATCTTATTTTGCGTCGAAAATAATTACCTAGATCTGAGTCAACGTTATTTTGATGCAAAACGATAATTATTCTGTGCGAGTTATCGTGCGTACGAAAATGCAATAAAACGCATGCGACTGTAGCAAAAAAAAAAAAAGCGACACGTGTAAACTCAGATAAAAAATCAATGAATGGAAAAGTGTTATATATCATCAAAACACGATACGATAATAACAATATTTAATTTTTAAATCATTGATAAATGATTTTTTATGAATGAACGGAAATCCGATAAAATAATCTAATTTACTTGGAACTAGAAAATAATCCAATATATAAGATAACATAGTGTTCATTTGCATACAACATCTATAAAAATCTACAATCATAAATTTTTCATTTCGATGAATAATTAATGCATAGGAAAATCATATTTTATAAACATATGCATTACGCGTATACATATAGTTGTTGAATTATGGTAAATGTTGACATAAATTAAGATAAGATAAAAAATAGATGACCCTGAAATCATGTCAGTCCAGTGTCAAAATTAAGTCTACAGTTAAATATCAATTGATACGAAAGTTGTGTGTGAAGATAATAGAAATACGATATGGCAACACATAGCGCGCCCACGTTTTTGAGAAGTATTGCCAGCACTTTAGCAAAGAATATGTAATTGATAAAATCGCGCAGGTGTTGCACTGTCATTATTGTCGATGTGACGCCGACAAAGCTTTTATCAAAGGATGCATATTGTAATTTTTATCGTATCATAATTTAATATTAATTTGATTGAACTATGCAATAAAATTATTTAATTTAACGCGCCGCTACTGATATCAATTCGGACCTATGATTGGAAATTACGCGGCGAGAAATATTGACAATGTGGAACGTATAGTGTGTTACAAATGAATTTAACCTAATCGACAATAAACCGTTTATGTCAAAAAGATGATCTAACCTGACATATAATAACATGTGGCGGCTAATACGTGACACAGGCACGAAAAAAATGAGATTTCAATGGCGTAGAGAGATAAAAAAAGTACTAAAAAAGAATAACTCTTTTTTAGTATGTAATAATTTTCACTTATAAAGATAAGTAAAAAGCGTGCATTTTTCAGCATTGGTACTTTTAAAATTTTGAGTTGAAAGATAGTTTCTCGATCTAAATTGTGGTTTCATAAAAATGGGGATGCACGTAGGGTCGGTCCCGCCACCTGGGCTCCGCCCTTAAAATGTTGAGCCCAAAAAGAGTCTCATTAAACAGAATAATACAATGCAGAGTGACTCTTAACGTGACTCTAGCAGAGCAACGCTTCATAGTGACCGCAGCCCAAGAGCCTGCGCTTTTCAGACACTGCGCCATCGGCTGCACCATAATAATAATAATAATTTTCTATGTAACATAGACGCAACAATAATTTTTGAATTTAGCTTCATTCGACACACCTCAACATACTCCAAAAGCTTCAAGAAAAATATTTATATTATTATTAAAAAATAAAATATTATAATATCAAATAGTCATAGTTTCGTGCACTCTTACAAATTAATCGCATAAAAAACGATTTTAAGATGAAAATAAAAAAGTGAAGAACATGTTTACTGCTCTTTTTTATGAGAACTAAATTATGTTTATGTATAGGTTACCATACATCTAACGCGTTTTTTAATGAATAGTCAAATCAGCTTTTGTGTCACATTCAAGGTAGAAATTTAGTTTAAATTCCAAAAATGCCTATTCTAAATAAATTATTTTCATATTAAAGTTTTATAATACATAGTAATCGATTGTGGTGTATTTAAAAGTGGATCTTAAAATACACTGTTAGTGACTCGCTGCAATTGTCACCGCAGCTATGTGTAATAAGTTGAATATACATATTACGTTGTCCTGTTACGAAATTTACCGCGACCCCAGTATTATTACTTCACGATATTTATATGCTACTCAAACATAAATAAACGACCTTGGCTACATAAAAAAAATGTATACACACATATTTTTTATGGAATCTCACCGATAAGAAGTCAAACGTTCCAAAAGCAAACATTCGAGGCGAATGCAATGCAATAAAACGCAGAGGGACCATTTATCACACACAATCGGAATAATTCCGCGAGCGAAACGATCTATTCGAGTGAAAAAATCACATAAATTACTATGTATTATAAATTTGGTATAAAGCGTAATAGCAGACACGGAGGTTGGGTTATGTGTAACGCTTATTATATCCACTAAACGAGGCGTGTTTTGGAAATGTTTTATTAATCGAACGCCCAAACCGCATGATCATGTCTGAGCGTAATAACTCGTTATTGATCGGTTATATTCATCTCTACTATACTGCTCTTTTTTTCAATATGTACAATGTACACAAAATTGGAATGCATCTCGTTACAAAACTACCGAATTAGATCTGCGGTCTGGTCGGTGCGCGTACAACGGAAGCGATGAAAAAATCGATTCGGACGTGATTGAGTTCCGAGGATATTTTAAATGGAAAATCAAATGGTTTTGAGGAGAACGGTCGCAAAGATGATAGCTACGATTGTATAGATACTATATATTATCTCTAAAGCTGCTACGAAGATAATGAACAATAAGATATGGCAGATAGATAACGTGAGAGAGTGTTTAAAAATCGTTTTAACGAAGAAATTCAAAGTGAATATATGGAAGGAAGCAATGTGACTGCAGTTATAATCTGATTTTAACTATGATTATTAATATTCATTGCTATACTTATTTTAATTTGATAAGTAATTGATAAGAACGAAACGCTTAAGGACCATTGTTTACATTTTGTTACTACTATTGATAATTTAAAAGCTAATGGAATAATTTGGGAAAATTTTTTATAAATAAGATTTTTATAAACATATTTTTTTATGTATATATAAATATAATCTAGAACGGAATAAAGAGTATAATTCATAATTTTAGACTAATATTATCATTATTATTTTGATATCAAAATTAAATCGAGAGTGAACCCAGGCCCTAGGAAAACAATGATTCCGGAGTTTAATTTTATATATTTTTAACATCCTAATATAATTTCTAGAATAAATAATATTAGATACAATATGCTACAAATCAATATAAAAATTAGCCACCGTTGCGACATATTTTCTACAATTATATTTTATGCGAAATATTTTAAAAAGGCATTAAAAATATCTTTGCTGCTCAGTGTTGCCATATAGTGAATTTCTAGTCCAGGTCAAAAGCTATAAATCGTGCCATTGCGGTGAAAACGCTCGATTATCAAGACTTTTTATAATAATATTATGAGTGAGAATCGAATAAAGCACATCTAAACCGAATTTTGCCCAATAGAAGAGCGCAAAAAACAATCATCCCTTCTCAGAAGACAAAAATTCACGTCAAAAGCAATAAAATCGCGCCGTCGCCGTCGCAGTTTATTTCCTAATTATTCAAAATTATTGAAGATGTAGAATATTCCTCTAGCCAAATATTTAATGTAGATGAGACAGGTTTATTTTGGAAAACTCTTTAACAATGAAAAATATGAATGAAGCCTTCACGCACCTAGACAAATTTTTAAATATTATGGAAGATTGTGATCCCAATGGAGAACGCATATCTCAAGTGTGTGGGGCGATCAATAAAAACATAGCATGTTATAAAATACTATATGAAGAAAAGAAATAGAATAATGGAATAATGATAGCTTTTCAAAGAAAACACCCGCAAACCCCACTTAAACGTGTCTCTTAAACGCCTCTTAAACATCTTATATTTACTTGATAAATAAATATTTTAAAATACACACAATTTCAATTTTTTTTACTTCCCTCGACTTTCGTACATTCAACATTCGCACACATTTTCAGGAACCAATTATGTGCGAAAGTCGAGGGCCGCCTGTAGTACAATGAAAACAATGATTCCGGGTCTCATGACAGAAATGGCACTTTATATATTTTTTAACATCGTAATATATTTTTTTAAATAAATAATAATAGGTACGAGTTAACATTTTCTATGCTATAAATTAATATAAAAATTAGCCACCGTTGCGACATATTTTCTGAAATTATATTTTATGCCAAATATTTTAATTAGGCATTAAAAAATCTACTCTTAATATTTATCTGATAATAAGTCGTATAGTGAATTTCCAGTCCTGATCAAAAGCAATAAAATCGCGAAAGCTCTCGATTTTATAACAATATTACGAGTGAGAATCAAATAAAGAACATCTAAACCAAATTTTGCCCAATAGGAGAGCGCAAAAAACAATTATCCCTTCTCAGAAGTCAAAAATTCACGTCAAAAGCAATAAAATCGTGCCGTCGCCGTCGCAGTGGGAACGCTCGTTACCGAGCGTTCCCACTGCGACGGCGCCGACACGATTTTATTACTTTTGACGTGAATTTTTGCCTTCTGAGAAGTGATAATTGTTTTTGCGCTCTCCTATTGATCAAAATTCGGTTTGAAAATACTTTGATCAGCCCTCTTAAATATCGGTAAGGATAGCTATTATATTTTTAAAACATAGTCATTTTGAAATGCAGAAAAATTATGGAACAATATTTGAGATGCGATGTCTGTCTGTACTTATTTTTCCGCTTATTTTCCCCTGAGAAATGAGTTGGCTTAATTTATATTTCGGACTTGGTTTGAACAGCTAATGGACGTTTCGCAACTGTCAAATTGAGTTTCATAGACATTTTAGAGCAGCATATTAGCGCCTATCAGTTAAATTATATTTTCGCTAGATAGAATATATATCTACTGGTGAAAATATAGTCCGATATGATTTCACTGAAATGACATACATATTTTAAAAAATATTTTCGGGATAAGATTCGAGACTATTTTTTCTAGATTTTCTTTTAGGTATAACCACATTAAACTGAATGTATTATTTATTTATTTTGATGCATTAAATCCAGTTGCAAATTTATTATAATACATCAAAATAAAAATAAGTGTTAAAAATAATATTTCAATATGAAGCAAATATCATGCAACCTAATAAAAATATAACCTGATTCTTTTTTTATGATTACATAGGATCCGGCAATTTTCGCATAAGTAAGAAAAGCTGACGTATCGGATTTCGGCAACAAATGTGTTAGAATATATTATATTTAGCGTATACGACAAATTAATAAAAACCGTATTGCTTTATTGAAGCATCACCAAAACAGTCCAATGTGTCTATACATATTTACTGAGTAATCTGTGATAAGAATGGACCGATTAAAATGTGCCCATTAATAATAATTAAATTAAAATATATATTTATACTTCATTGAACTCTCGATAGTTCAGTTGAAAAATATCAATGCGGCGCAGTTAAAAGTAGCCCGGAAGTTAACGACGCTTCACTTGATGTTATTTTCAAGATTTAGTAACTTAAAATTTTATAAAAACGTTTCCATAGCGGCGCCCAACTGGAAAACACGACGCTATAGACAAGATAGCACAAATCGTGCATGTGTGCTCGCGTACACATTGGGCCAATGATGTCATTGTATGAATGCGCTCGAGGCTATATCATTTTTGGCGGGACTGAGCTGGCAAGAGGCGTCATCAACAACGGCGAATAAAAAAAAATACAACACGCATACTATGTATAGCTACCCATAGATGTGGCAGAACTAGCATGTGCAGATGTGACCGAACTCCGACGGAAACAAAATTTTACTTCACTCTCTTGTGGCAAGTGTTTCGAAAATATCCAAGCATCATTAGACATAAGACACCTCTATTTCGAAAAAAATAACGAGTGCTCATCGACGTCAAAAATTCGACGTGTGTGCGTTTCGACACCGATGATTGCGCAAGTGATTCGCGATTTTGACTAAATACAAAATAGTAGTTCGATAGCTTGATAGCAACGCGAGACACGGTGGCGTAACGCAGGAAGCGCCAACTTTTTATATCTAAGAGGTGATTGTGTAAATCCATAAAACGTTATGGATAATATGGGATGGACTGCATAGAGCATCAAAGATGTAGCAGTGAAAGATTGCTTAAGAAATGGAAGTTAGAAAAAACAGAACATTGTAAAATAGACAAGAGCTTTTCAACCTGTGTTCTATGATACATTGGGTTCCGTAGAATTTAAAAGAAGAGTTCCGCGAAAAATGGTATTAAAATTTCCAATGAAAAATATGTTAAAGGGATCTTGGGAAGCCGCCCAAAGGAGAGAGGGGAAGGGGGAGGGGTAACCGCAAGCTTAAATAATTTTATAAAAAAATAAGCGTAATGCAAAAAAAGTTGTTTTTGCGGAAAAAAATTATATAATCGAGAAAATGTATTTAAAATGAACTGACGCAAAATCTAAATCTTTTATGTTTGCTCACTTAAAAAGCAACATCAACGGAAAGCGAGGTATTTTCAACAGCAGGAATATTCTCTACGAAAATAAGTCTCTAAATGCCTTTCTAATAACTTATTTTGCCCGTCATTTTTTATAAAATAATTTTACAATAGCTGTTTTGTACATTTTTTGTAGTTGTTATACATACTAAATAAATACAGGGGTGTCTTAACATGAGTTCGTAACTCAAATTACTAGTATGTCAAATATTTTTTCGCCATTGAAATTAATTAAAATGCTATATTAATTCATTTTAACGCGGAAAATTAAAATGATTTTATTTTTCATTTGATCGTATCTCAAAAAATTCGTAAATTAATTCCCAAGATTCTAATGCCTGCATTACACTCTCTGGAAGTTGTCCGAGGTTACCGAGAACGGGAAGTAAAGTGGGGGTAATTCAGTCGATTTGGCCAGCTTCGAGCGCTTCCGAACATTGAAGTCGGAGCTGCTCTTTCGAGCGCAAGCGGTGAGATACTTCCTCTTTCGCTCTCTCGCGTGTTAAGTGACGAGAGTGAAAGAGATAATGATATGATGTTTCGCAAACTGAGATAGAACGAGTAACTCGGTTCAATTTCAGTATGCGTGTAGGCGTCCTATGGTTAATACGCATGTCGAGCGCTGCATTGTGGTCACGTGTTCAAGTTATAATACCACATGCTTATCGGGGACTTCAACAGACTCTTACTGACATATTTGAATATTTTAGGGCACCAAAAGGGATTACTTATATTTTTGATAGTATATTCTTCTAACAGATATCGTTATTATATATTTTTTCATATAAAATTAAATAATTAAAAAATAATTAGTGGTACTTGATGTTGTTACAATAAATCATTTCGAATATCATTATGTATTTTCCTAGATCGGTTTATATAAATGTCACACTATAACGAATTCTTATTTAGAATCGATGGCGACAAATTCTAGGATAGTCACAGATGTGGTGTTCGTATTCTAAGTATAATTTTTTATGTCATTTTGTAAAAGCCGACAAAGATTTTGCGTAAATTGAATATTTACGACCGAAAAATTTTCATTGATATTGTATTGATGAGTGCCCACACAAACTTTTATAATTATCAGTAGCGTAATTTTAATAATATGACAATTTAAAAATTGCGATTATTTGGCACTTTTTTCGATCGCGCGCAAATACGTGACAGAAGCCGCCGTCCGGACGGCATATGAAATTTGCGACAGTGTTGTCGCCTACTCGAAGTCGTAGATCTCAGCCGACTTCAGTTGTAACTTCGGTTCGGACAACTTCCAGAGAGTGTAGTGCAGGCATAATGTATAACAAAAAACATGCCCTTTAATTTATTTTAAATAAATTAATATAAATGATTTTTTCACAATTTTTTCACTATGATTTAATTGCTAAGCATACAGAATTTCCGGGACTTGAAATTTTTTTATCTCGCTTTCCGAAACGGGACTACTATGGCCGCAATCGAAGCTTTTTTGGCAGTTTGCAGCAAAAATACAGACATTTATATTAATTTACGGACCATATATTAATAATTCTACTGATTGTTTCATTTAAAAGTTACTGGCAATTTATTCTTTAAAAATTAAAAATATGACCATTAAATTTATTGTGTAACTTAAACACCATTGAAACTAAAACAAATATAGTATAATAGTAAAGTGATTTAGAATACTGTTTTTACTAATTTAAACTATAGGCGTATTTTAAAGTTTTATCTATATTTTTTTATTATAATTTTGGGTCATAAAAGCCCTTAACCCTTTAAACTACAGCGACTTTTTAGTTAGTCATTTGTTATTTCTCTTCACGGGTCAGTAACTATTTTTCTAAAAAAATATAAAAATACTTGGTTTACTGATAAATAAAGCTAGTACAATAATCTTTATAATAATAATAAAATTTTAGTGGTTAAGGACGAATATTTTATTAGCGGATTTTTGCGCTAAGCGCCCATAAATTCGCGCTTTAATGACCAAAAACGTTTTAATTTTATTGAATGCAAGCACTATGAATGGAAAATATTAAATTATTTATAGTTATAAAACTACTAGAAATCTTAAATAGAGGTAATGATTTTTCTCGGTTGTATTTTGTTCCATTAACGATCGTTAATAAATCTGCGAATTAAGTCTAATTAAAAGTAAATTTGCACAGAAATATCTTAAATTACATGGCAAATTCCGATTTTTACGTGGAATCCTAGTACGCATAGGATTCTCAAGAAAATATATATTTATTGAGGAGAAAAAGTCGAGAATTTAACAAAAAGATTGGAAGTATTATCCGCTTAGCTAAGCATGCCCAAATTCTCACAGTCAAAGGCATTTGATGCAAAAACGGAACGGTCGGTGCAAATTGATGATTATCGATGAGGTTCTCAACATTTCGAACCAACAACAGGAAACAGGCAAGGCCAGGTGAGAATTCAACCAGTTTTCAACCGGGCGTCATTTGAGAAGTTCAAAAAAAAAAAAAAACATAATAGCGACTATTAAAATCCCAATACTATTTGCCTTCCGAAAACGATTCCTAAATTTGGTTTTCAATGAACCGCGTGCGCATATTATGCCTATCGAAACGCGTTCGATTCGTGATGAATCGAGAATCGTGATGAATCGTGATACACGTGCTCCGAGACTCATTTCAATATTTAAATGGGGAAAAAAGTATAACGCCGACGTCAGCGGTCTCCGTCAAACGGGTTGGGTGATAAAGATGCAAATCTGGAGAAAATCTAGGGTATTATAACGATAGTCTGATTCTGACGATTTCCTGGTTTCTAATCGCTGGAACGAGAATCTTGCGAAACGCCGCTGAGAAGAACGAATTCGGAATGACCTCAGGTCAGAGTGGAAATTTATCGGAAAGGGTACACTAATGGTGATTTCAATTAATCCGATCCATTGCGCTCTCTGGGTACCATTATCGCATCTTCGCAATCGGACTGGGAGAGCAACAAGCCCTAAAGCCAACCCCCGCATATTCATATAACTGAATTATAGTCCGCAATCTAAAGCGAATGACCGTTTCATTAAATATTAATCACAAATTGATGAAGCGCTCGTTTTAATTATAAATAATTTCGAAATGCTCGACTATAGACGATTTTTTTGAATTGGGTTTTGAAGCTCAATTATGCGTGAACATAAATGCGCTATAAATGAATTAAAATACATCTACATTTTCGGCGTTTCGATACATTCTCCACATATGGGTCAATGCGGCAGGATAGTGAACCGTCCGCTTTATTGAGGCGAGGGTGGCTTTGGGGGGCTGCGCGACATACACACATGCGTGTCAGTTGGACAACTTTTTTAAAATCGCAAAACCCCCGTTCCACGGACGGTGGAAGTTGCGGAGAACCAACAAGTGTCGGAAAAAATATCCATTGTTCGTGACCCGCCTCCACCTCCTCCATCCTCCGCAGACTTGTTCGACAGAATGGCACACTGCCGACCTTGAATCATGCCTGTAAACTTTATTGATCACGGGCTCAAACCCAGAATTTCGCTTTATATGTACATGTCTTTAAAAAAAATAGATCGGAGTAGATCCATAACTTAAACTCAGAGGTAGATAAACGTGTTAATCATACGTTTTATAAATCCATCAACGTCTAAATGCCACAATAAAAGCTTCTAAGAGTTCGAAAATTATTATATTGCTCAGTGATGCTCAAACTTTTGAGAACCATGGTCTACTTAGTGGCAGAACTTTAGAATATTTATAATTAAACAATAATGCAAAATAACTAACACACTGTTAAGACCGTTCGCTTAGTGAATAAATATAGATTCACTGATATTGACCAGTGAAATTATAAATTAATTGTTTGATACATTTTAACTGGCCTAGTTAGTGAAATTATATTTATAACTTCACATCACACACATTCACTTTAACATTCGTGAAACGTCTATTTGATGTTCAAACCCAAACCTAAGCGAATTAACGTCCATTATACAGTCGACATAAACGTTCATTTGAGCAAGTAATTCGAATAACCGTGAATTGATAACTCTAATTGATAATACGCATCCGCAGGGACGTCGTACAGTGCGCAGAAGTTTTTCTGCTGTGGATCATAGTATTGAGGAGGACCCGAATGAGACGATTCGCCATCGTACACAGCAATTGGAGCTGTGTTGATTTTGCGGAAAGATCTTGCATGAATTGAAGCCGCTTGACGTTCGGTAAATGGGTAGAAAACTAGATTGCTCTTGATCCTTATTTTCACCACAAAATTTGTTCAGCGTTGAGGCTCATTTTTGGTTTTAAGGCTACGATAACAAGCAAAACTGCCGCATTTTGAGTGAATAAAATCCAAAAGGCATTATTGAGACGCCGTTACATCCACAATAAGTCACTGTTTGGTGTGCTTTATGAGCTGGTAGAATCATTGGTCCATATTTCTTCAAAAATAATGACGGCCAGAACGTTACAGTCAATGAAGAGCGCTATAGATCCATGTTCCCCAATTGAATGGCATTAATGTGGAAGAGCTTTGGTTTCAACAAGAAGGCGCAACATGCCACACAGCGCGCACCACAATCAATTTATAGGAAATATTCGATGAACGTATAATTTCGCGTAATGGATCAGACGTGTGTTTTAACACCTTTGGATTATTTTCTGTGGGGATATGTGAAGTCAATAGCTTACGCCGATAAACCAGAGACGATGGACGACTTGGAAGCTAACAGTCGCCGCGTTATTGTTAATTGATTAATTAATAAATTATTAATATAGTCAATACCATGGCCATTATTATGTGTTTTCTAACTAACTTCTAAAAAAATAGTTATAATTCGAAATAACTCAAAACTACTACTGACTATTTTTTTTTTGCTTTTCAGACTTATATCTAGAATGTGTTCACAGTCGACGTCTTGGGATAAAAACAGATAAGCGTATGCCATCATTTTTTTATTTAAAACTCGCGAGTTGAGTTTCATTAGCATGCACTTTGTTCTAGTGATAGATAAGTCTTGCCCTTTATGGGCGACCTCTCTCAAATCTGAGTATACAAAGTCCATTTTGTGAGTTTTTTCAAATACATTCGAGATATTATTAATTTGGAGCTCTTCAAACGCTGCATCTAAAATGTGCCCGGCCTTAATTCATCGTCTCACCCTAATTTTATGAAATCACAATTCATGCCCAAAGGAGAGGAGGGTTATAGAGGTTCAGTCACGTGTGTGCGTGGGGCTATTGAAATTCAGTACAGCATCGGCGTTGTTATTCATTATTATTATCGAGCAGATAGCGAAAACCGGAATAAATAACGTGTGGATTGAATATAAAAAACCCGTTTTTTTAGGTAGTAATATGGTAGTCCCTTTTATTGGACCGGACCTAGCGTAACCCTCGACCGTGTGGGTCTTGGACCATTAAAATGTTACGAAATCGCATCACAAAACCGATAGATGGACGTGCGTTTTCTAATAAGAACGTATAAGACGTCGACGTCTCGTATGTGCGCTTTTTTTCTTTAGGTCTCGAATAAAATTTGCATATTATGCGTACAGGGAGCCCTAGCGGAGCGCTATTACATAACAAGGTCGAGTCGAAGCATAAAATTCATCTAAAATATGCATAAGCTCATCTAAAATTCAGACAAAAAATGGAAGACGAATACTAGCCGACCGTATTATGATTTTTGCAAAAAAACGGGTCTGGTGGCTTCAAAAGTGGGCGCCGATGCCACTAATGAATTACGTCATTTTTAGAGATTTCCCATAGTTTTTTATATGTATGTTTAGATGCGTGGGATTCTGCGAAAGTCAAGCATAATCTTCTTAGTGTCAAAAAGTAAATCGTACACGTCTATAATATAGCGTTTTCTATTTAAATTCGGTCAATGAACAAACCCTTTAAATATGTTTAGGATAGCATTCGTGTATGGTCTTGGGATCAGTTGCTATAATGTAAAAAAAATTATAGGGTTGGTATATCTTTGATTAAATTTATCTAGTAAATTTTTGTTGATAAAGTCATAAACATATATTTTACAGCTGTAAATAACTTTAAAAAAATGGGTCTACTTTTTTATAACACAGTGTATTTAATTAAATAAATATTATTTTAATGCAAGTAAATAATTCTAATGACGCAGTTTTCGCGTGAACCGACTCTTAAGTGTTACTAGATATGTTTAGAAAATCTTACGTATGTGGAATAGAGAGAAAAAAAAAGTTTTTAAAACAATACGCTAAAACATATTTCTATATAGTTTTAAATAAATATTAATTCTAACTATTTCTAAAGTCGCATCTATCGCATATAAAAAATATTTTGCGTTTTGTCATTCAAGTACATATTTTTATAAGACAAAATAGCTAATTATTAAAAAAAATTATATATTAATTAGTTCGATTTGAATTCATCATCACGAGCTTAGGAAAATCTATGAAAACCTAAACCTAATTTAACACGATAGATACATGAAAACATAAACTCATGTCTTTCGGGTTTCTCCGATTAAAATGCTGGCCAAAACTGGAAACTGAGATAGTTACCGAGAGTTTCAATAATAACCCCTTCCCCTTCCGAAACATTAAAAAATAATTAAAACGTGCATTAATTCACGCTATTCGGAGAAATATTTATTTTTATTATTAAATAATACTATAGCAAAATATTTCAAAATTTTACTATAGTTTTATTTAATATTAATAATAAATATTTGGCCGTGCAGCGCAAATATTTTTATATATACATATTGTAGGAAGCTGCTATTTAGTAAAACAATGTAATAGATCAAACTTAACCCTTTGAATAATGAGTTAATTTATACACATTTGCTAATTTGTCAGTATACACACTGTTAATTATTTTAACACTTTACTATTATTCAATTTCGTTATTTTACATATTTATTAAATATTATTCGGCTTTTGTGATTTTTTTAATATGAATACAGAGGCTTTCAATATTTTAATGAATTTAATATACAATATGTTTTGTTGTGTTAATTAATTTATTAGTATTATTTTCGATAGAGATCATTCACATTAATGCAAATTAAAAAAAATATGATATATTATATGTGAATATATAACTATCTGGGGTACCTCAAAACTATGAAAGATCGATACGTACAGCGATTCTCCTCAAAGGGTTAAAAAATAGCCACGAAACGTCATTTTTTTGCTACCGTAAAGCGGAAAGTTTTTGAGTAATTTACAATTAAATTGCTGTCATTCAATAATTGTGATAGCAAAATGCTAATTTAAAATTACAGCACTAAATTTTTTGATATTTTTACAATAATCTTAAAACCGATTTGGCCGCGTAGTGAAAAAATTTTGTGTACTTTATTTATAAATTGTTTTGTAACTCATTTGATCGTTCATTAATTCATGGATATAATGAATAAAAAAAATATTTTTAACAATATAAAAAATCCCCTTCTGAAGTAGCTATATATTATTATATTTAGTACTTCGAATAAATTTTAGTGGCGACACATAAATTCAGAAAAATCGGAAATGTCAACTACTAATATTAATAAGTAAGTCGGTGAATATCACCTGAAAGATCTAGGTTCGAATCCAACACGAACCTCAATAAATATAATTCCGATGAATATCGGGGTGATTAGTTAAAATCGAACTAGTTCATTTATGTATTTTTTTTATAAATCTGGCTTTCATGGTTAAGCCAGATTTATAAAAAAAATATAACATTGCACACACATATGTGAATACATACACTATATTAAAAATGCAAGAGAAATGTTAAATTCAGCTTATTGTAGTTATCGCCGAAAACAAGCTCATTGAGAAAGTGGATCGCTCGTGTAAAGGAATCATTTTCGAGCGCTAACGTCCTGTTCGCTCTGATAAGAATAAAGGACGTAATCGCGACTCTAAATCGAGAATGCAATGAACGCTCATAGCAAAAAAACACTGGAATAAAATACGGATATCTGAGAATTTTTCTCTGAATCCTCTCTAACAACTCTGGCTGGGTGCGAATTTTTGTTTATAATTAAAAACAAATTTAAGATACTATTTGAGTAAGCCATGCCATAATGAATACTTTTGGTCAATGGCTACCCTTCATATAAAATATACTAATAAGATTCCAATCAAATATACACTACTTATAAATAAAAAAATCTGAAGACGTATCACGTGTTACTTAGTTTGCATGCTATCCACCATATAATATAATATAAATGTCGTCAAACCTTTTCATCTTGAATGTTCTGTCCGTTTTCCGACAGAGGCGTCGAAGGGGCGCTATAGCCTTTGAGACTGGCTTGGCTCTGGTCTTCCGATACTGCCGATCTGTGAGGAAGATCTCCGTTCTCCTGGTTCCTCAAATCGTGAATAGACCCCTTGTAGTCGTTGATCCTCAGCACGGACGGTTTGTCCCTGGAGTCTTGGTGGTGGTCCTGCTGCTGGTGGAGGTCGTACCGCCTCAGGTCGGTGACGCCCAGGCCTCTCTGAGGGTCAAGCATCCCTCCACCCATAGATCTCAAGTGTTCTATGGACCTGTGGATGTGGGTGTAGTTCTCCCCCACCGGTATCTCGGCCATGAGCGGTGAATGGTGATAGTCCAATCCACCACCGTCCGGCCTATATTCGATAGTCCTTCCTTCCATCATTCAAGAGCCGGTTGTTGACTAAATCAACAACCTTGTCGTATAAGTAAAAAATTAAGTCTCTCTCCGATACAGATAAAATCGAACCGAAATTTTGGACCGTTTCTTTAGGCTTTCACAAAATTATAAATCGATTCGATTTATAATTGACTTGCGCGCCACTGGTGTAATCGAGCCTTTGTGACTGGGTAACGTGCGCTCCGAAAGTCTGTTACACTTAATTTATACAAAAATTAAACTAACTATGAGTATCAATTTTTTAAATGTCTTCGATGTTGTCATTAACTAATCACTGTACGTATTATTATTTAAGGCAATTTCTTATATTATTATGGTAACAAAAATATTTTGGAAAATATCACTAAATTATCATGAAGTGTAAAAAATATATTTGAGCAAGTTTTCGTTTCTTTTTTACTTTATATGTGTATATTTTTAAAATATATTTTATTTTATCGTAATAAAAATAATAAAAAAACAGTTTTATTTATTCATCATCAGGTCATTTTGGCGCAGTCTCTTGTCACCGTGATTACTTCACTCTTGTATCTTTGTACGATTTGTGCGATTTTCTTCATATTCTTCCTAAGACACTGTTCCCAAATGTCTATTCTTCCAATGACATGCGATCACAGTCTAATTTGTCCGAAGCACTATTTTTTTATGTATACGTGTAAAAAACTTCAGTTTTGTGTAAATTTGTAGCAGTGTTTAATACTGTTTTTATTCACATTCTTTAGGGCACTGTTAAAAAATAAAAAATACTTGAATTAATAATATGTTTTTTTTTATAATGGCGATTAATAATTCATTAGACGGCGCGCGATAACGATATATGTTGTTCAAAAAGCGGATAATGGAGTATTAAATAGATCTATTGATAAAAGTCATTATCTTATCATTTTTTTATCGATGTTGCAATTTTCATTCATGCCAAAAAAATATATTTATGAGGTGACCATAGTTCCAGCGAACATTGGACATTGGATCTCTCGAGTAATTTACAATTTAAATTTAATAATGTCAGTACACAATAATTGGATAAAATTACTTCTTTTTTGTTGGACCCGAGCGTCGGTGACAAAAATTAAAATTTGCAAGTCAAATTAATTTCACCGTCCGCAAAAGTAACCTTAGTATCTGGCGATGCGATAACCTCCCCTCGGCCCAAAAAAAAGAGATAAGAAATATTCGATTACTCGGGCCGACTGCACCGAGAACTTCTATGAAATCTTAATCGTGGAGAATCGACCGGATAGACGAGAAGCCATTCGAGCTCTGATTGTCCACACTTTCAAAGACTCGTTACTCTTTTTATTCACCTAATCACGAAGGTGTTGTGTAACAATGCTCCCGGCTGGCGATAGCCACTGGACCGTATCCGATGCAAACAAAATTATAAAAAAAAAACACCACGAAAAGAACGAACGGCCAAAAAAAGACACAAAATGGAACTCGTGCGACACAATCGAGCTACCGAAAATACTGACAAAACTAGCGAAGAAGTGTTATCTACCGTTTCAGGAAGTGTGTGTCACAATAACTCGACTAGTGTGTCCAAGATGCTTTTTATATTAAATCATATCTATATAAAAGATCTGTGGGAAAATGTGATGATGTTTTTTTTGACAGAAAAACGAAGGCCAGTAAAGGTATTTTTATAAGATTAATTAAAATCATATTCGAGTGTTATTACAAGACGCTGAAACAACAATAACGTTCAGCGTATAAACACAGCTAGGAGGCGAATGTAAACACGTAAAACGAACAATTTACTAAACCTTCTATTTATTTTAGGTTTTATTTTTGATATAGGAAAAACACAGTATTTTATATCGAGATTTATAAAATATTGATATCAACTATAAAAATATTTTCACATAATTGCTGCCAACGTAATAAAATCAATTATTATATTATACGAATTCGCTAGCCTATAACTAATGGCCGGATAAAATATGCATTAAAATCAATCATAAAGCAACGCATGGCCACACTGTGTTTTCGCGTCGCGATATATGCACGTGGTTCCCTGCTAATAATCATGTATCTAATTTTTAATTATTTTTGCGATAAATTGCGTACGAAGAACAACGAGAAGAATATCTCGCCACATACGTGACGTAGTTACAACGCGCCATCGATTCTGGCAATAAAAGGCCAATTTGTCATTTCGGGACCTTGAATTTGTGACGGGAGCGCACAGATCGATGTTTTTTCGTAACGTTTGAACCATTGAATAATATATAAAAGATAAAAAAAAGCATGTTCTATTTAGTAACCATATTCTATGGGGAAGTTAACCTACATTTACTACATGATATAAAAATGTTTTTTAAAATAATTAAATTGATACACAGTGCTTTTTAATCGCTCGTAATAGACAATGAACACGAAAAAGTGGTATTATGGCCAAATTTATTTAAAAGCAATATTTAATTATTCAAATTTTTCTTTAATAATATAATCATCAAACATTTTTAACAAACGCGAAAAATGGTCTTATTGCCAAATTTAAAAAATAAATAATACGAAAAATTCCGTTTAAATAATCATAAGGAACATGTTTATTTTAGTGAATTTTAAATTTGTTTTACAATTCAAATAACAATTATTTTAATTAAAAGCGATTTTAAAATACGAAGACGGAAAGTAATCTTGGTTATAATAATAACATAGCTTATATTTTTAGATAAGCACGAAGAAACTTTCGATAGAAATAATATCTAAAATATCACAACTTGTAAAAAGTCGAAGATATAAAGTATTTTGAGAATACACAACCTGATACAAATTTATTCGAAAAAATAAATAAAATTTTTAAATGTTTTAGAATAGTTTTAAAAATAAAATATCCATTCGCATACAGTAATCTAACTGATTTTTGTGAGAAATACGGGAGGAATTATCATTTTATGGCACACAAGCCGTAAAACTAAAAAATCGACCATGTCAAAAAAAAAGTAAATTTGAATTTACATAAAATATATTTTCAAGCAGTTTGTTTATATTATTATGAGTAATTAAACAAATGAATAACTATATAAACAAACACAATTATAAAAATAAATTATTAGCAATTTAAATTTAAAATAGCACTACTTTTTCAAATATTGCAATAACATGAAAAGATTTGTTTATATATAAATCGATTTTAAAATGCGTCAAATGCACTATAAAGCGATTTCGGACAAATATTTAAAAAATATATAATGAATTTAGTTTGATTGGCAGTTGAAAAATCCCGAATATTATTTGAGTTTTACATAGCACTGATTACTTAAATTATTGCAACAACACGAATTAGTAATAACACAAGTTGGCCAAATATATAGTTAAAAATTTATCGATTATAAAATGCGTCAAATTTACACTAAACACGAATCCACTGTTTTGAGTATAGTTGTAGATATAAAACACTTTTTGAGTTTGATTATAAACAGATTATTTAAAAATGACACTGTCGGATGCGCGAAAAAAGCGGTGTTACGTCCGCGATATTTAAAACTGTCACAGGCGCCGCGCGATACGAAAATCGAATTTTGACAGTGCGACCAGAGGCGTCGCGTGGCGCGCGCCGTCTCCGCCGGATGATTAATTAATTAATCGCCATTTTTGTATTAGGTGAAGTGTTTAGATGTAATAAATGCATTTTTTAAGTACGTCGCGTGGGCGTCGCATTCGCACGTGTCAATGCGCGTGTGTGCGTCGGGGCGCGGTGGTGGTCGCGGCGCATCCCGGCAAAAAGCGTGGGCCGCGGAGAGCGCGCGCTACCGCGGCAAAAACCAGACTGATTTCCAAAAGTGCGCTTAGAAAAAACCTCACCGTGCCACAGGGGCCCGGAACCAACACACGCGAAAAAAAAACGCCACCACCAACGAAAAAATACCCCCCCACCACGAGCGCCGGGCGGCTGCCGGCGTGTACGTACGCGCACGCATACCAACGAACGCTCATCTCGCTGCCGGCGCTAACATCGTCGTCTCCCTCTAGCGCGACCGGCGTCCTATCCTGCGTCTCTTTCCCCCCGGCGTTCAAATAGAGCGCTGTTCGAATCGCCCATTGAGGCGACGCACACTATGGCGCGCGGACGCTTTTTTTCGCTTCGAGTCCTAGACTTTTTGCGTCCGAGAGATTCCCAACTTTTGCGCGATATATGCCGACGATGATTTTTTTCAACCATTTTCTTCTGCATCTTTTTAGCGTGTTATGTATTTACAATTTTTTTCACCTATGTCAAAAACTAGCGACGATCGGTTTAATTTGTATCGAGTGCGTTGTCGCGCGCCTCAGAGATCGCCGACGGCCGGTCTACGAACGTTTTATAATTTAAGCGTACGAAAACATTGCACTGCGCGGCCGTTTATTTAAAAACTTTTTACTTGTATCACGTTTATTGTAAATCTTCCGCTAAAAATAAATACTATTAATATATATCACTATGTCGGTCTTTTATAACAACGAAAATTTACAAGTATAAAATTTACAAAATAAATATTATATATAACATATCTTATTTTAAATTGCTTATAACTTTATATTGATTGTTCCTGCTGTTAAAAACACTCTCTAAGTAGCAGTTAATTTTATTTTAAACCATACGTGCAACTTTCCTACTATTTCTTTGGAAACTATCGAATTATATAAAAAAAACTGATTTTTTGTACAAACGGCATTTTTGATGATCACAAGAAATTTGCAATCCGATATTAAATGAATTACTCATTCAAGCGAGAGATGTCCCTTCTACATCAAAATAAATATCACCGAGAAGAACATATTTGAAATCCCACCATTAGAAATTAAACGTATGAACTTTGTCACTGCAACATAATTTTAACTACGACAAATTTTAACACATTGCAAATATATTCGAATATCAAATATTCAGGTTGAAATTTCTAGTCCAGCAGCTTACGGAAAAAGTACAGATTACTAATGCTCGATATTGAAGAAGCTTTCGCGATAGTTATTTTATCCAGATATTTTTGTCAGGTTTCCCCAATGAGTCAGGATGGCTATGAGTAGCAGAGCCATACATATATTTAATCGGTAAATCCATCAACTATATTTCAAAAGTGCTTGTGTCAATATCAAACGAAAAAGTTTAAAAGACTTTTACAGCGAGCTTAATAAAAATTCTAGAGTTTTATTTTTACTATTTTTAAATTCTTAGTATTTTGGGTAAAAGATTCCCTCATATTTAATATTGCTGTCCTAAAATAATCAATGCTAATGAAGGCATTGCTTTTTCAGCGATGTTTGTACAATTTTTTGCCCTTCGGTTGTAATTAACACTGTTATGTTATGGTTTTTTTCCATAAAGCTTTTGTTATGTCCACTCCACATGTGACAATAATTGCAAAATTAATTTTTTAGACTCCCAAATGTTATATAATGGATAAAAAATAATTGAGCACCGTCCTCTATGTCGCAAGACTCGTCTAACCAATTGATAAAGAAGGAGACAGTTTTACATCTTAGACTAATTGGTAGGTTAGATTATATGATATTTTAATTTTAAGGCAGATAACGACAGTTCTTTAATTTTTGGAAACTTCTGTTTTGTTTTAGAAATCCCGAAAAAATTCTTCAGATGCATTTTTAATTAATCTAACATTTTCCCCTCTTAGTGATTTCCTGACTAATGATAAAGTTTGCAAAATTAACATTCTTGGAAGAGTGCATCCAGTAATTAATTAAAGAGCTTGATTTTTTAATTATGTAATATAATAAATGAAAATTTCAATGACAGATAATAAAAATAGTGAATTTAGCAAAATACCGTATACGGCTCGCGAGCCGCGGTTTGCCAAACCCTGCTTTAAAATAATTAAATATTTTATTGGAATATATGATTACACATTTTTTCTATATATTAATAGTTTGCTAGTATACTTTTTTTTATATGCATTAAAAACATGGCAAAAATAATAACATTATGATATTTGTTTTGCATCTATACGAATAGTTTTTCGTTGATATAAAATAATATGATAAATATTATTAGGGGTTGATTTAGAAATGTAGATCTTGCTTTGCAACATCTACAGCCGATTTTATATGCATTTAGTCAGTATTCAAACGGTCTTTAAGACAGGGACGTCATTTCAGTTTTATTCAGGGGGGTTGTTTTTTTTAATATTTCATTAAAATTCATAGTATTTCATTAAATGACATATTTAGTTTAAATAAAATCGTGCCCTTGCAGTGGATCTAGCGCTCATATTAAGACTTTTTATAGTAATAATACGAGTGAAAATTTAATAAAGCACATCTAAACCGAATTTTGCCCAATAGGAGAGCGCAAAAAACAATCATCCCTTCTCAGAAGTCAAAAATTCACGTCAAAAGCAATAAAATCGTGCCGTCGCCGCCGCAGTGGGAACGCTCGTTACCGAGCGTTCCCACTGCGACGGCGCCGACACGATTTTATTACTTTTGACGTGAATTTTTGCCTTCTGAGAAGTGATAATTGTTTTTGCGCTCTCCTATTGACCAAAATTCGGTTTGAAAATACTTTGATCAGCCCTCTTCTATTAGAAATTTATAGTAATATCGGTAAGGATAGCAATCATATTTTTAAAACATAGTGTAATATCGAAATGCAGATAAACTATGTATCTTGGATTTGATCTAATGATAGTTCAAAAACTATAATTAATTAGTTTTAGAACTTCGTTAGAATAGGGTTGGGTTTGAACAGCAAACGGACGTTTCATTGACATTTTAGAGCAACATATTAGCGCCATATCAGTTCAATTATATTTTCGCACATATCTATTGGTGAAAAAATATTTGAAATATACTAATGAAAATATAAATTTACTAAAAAATTCACTGTAACATGTTTACATCAAATCAAATCAAAATAAATAATGATGGGAAAGTACACATGGAAAAGTTAAAATCATATTATTTTACTAGCACCTTCCAGATAAATTATATTTTTACTGGTAAAAATATATGTCTACCGATGAAAATATATTCATTGAAATGACATATTTTAAAAAATATTTTTGGGATAGATTCGAGACTGTTTTTTTAGATTTTCTTTGAGGGATAACCCGAGAATATCAGCTTTTTTAAATATTTCTATTGAATTAATCTAATATTGAATTGAAAATGCTCCTCCCCCCCCCCCCCAATGACGTTCCTGATAGAAAGCTCTACTTTCAACACAATAGTAGATAACGCAAAATACTCCCTGCTGTTAAGTAGTTTTATAATACCTTATCTACTGATAACCTATAGATAAAACCAAAAAGCGCCACATAAAATCATTTCTAAGAAATTATACGACATCACAACGGCACGTCATAGAAAAACAATCCAACAAACGAGCCCACTTGTTGCTTCTTTATACACACACATGCACGCACGTTCGCCGCACGTAATAATATCGCACATCGTTCGCAGACCGTCGGTTGGCGACGCGAATTTTTATGTGTTGGTTTTTTTCTCTCTCCGTAATAATTATCACGTGCGTGTGCGTTCGCGCTGCGAGTGTGTCCGTGTCCGAATGGATGCGAACACGAGGGATTGATTTTTTAAGCCGGCGTCGGTGTGAGCGAGCGTCGGAGTCACCCCTTGCGAGGCCGCGTTGCATAATTGACGGGGCAGAGGCGTCGCGACGCCACCGACCGGCCGGAGCGCTAGACCACCCGGCTGGGAGCTTTTTTTACGGCACGCCACTGGGTGAAGGTCGCGACTGGCGGGTCTCTCCGATTGTGCGTTATGACGGCGCGAGGTGAATAGGGGGTGGTATGCAAGTATCCATTCAAGAGATACATCAAAAGTTCAAAAGTCAGGGAAGCACTGGTTTAACGCTGGGCAAATTTACAAAATATATTATTTAACAGTCTGGGCTTGACCGGAATTGTTTACGAATGCCTCCAAAAAGTCCCTGTCCAGGATCACGGAAGGGTCATATCCGGGCAATTCGGCAAAAAGCTACATATTAACAGATTAATTTATGTTTGTGGAGTATGTAAGAGTTAAAAAAATAGTAGAAATATATTATAAATTCGATTGTATGATGCTTGATTTATGCATACTGGCAACACTGACGTGGTGGCGGTGAAAGCAACACTTTCATCGGTTGACCACCACGACCGGCGACACCTCGTCCGCCGATCTCATAACATAACATAAAATTCAATAACTATTATATATGTACATACATATAAATTTTACTTCATAATTCCTCAACTGCAGCGGTCTAATCTATGTCTAATTTCCATACGTCATGAATGAAAATGGAACTCTTTGAAATTCCGGAAATTAAATATTTATTCTTCTACAACATGTTCCTTTGATCCATTTACAAATTATTAACGAAAAATTTCACTCTTTCAAATCCCAAAATTGGGACTCTATCTATTATGGAAATGGTTTACATACTATAGCAAACTATTAATTTCAACAAACAACTTCTATATATTAATTATTCTGAATTTAATTTAACTAATTATCTATCTTTTTCTAAAAGAAACGAGCAATATTTGTGCCAATCAATGTAATGCCTACACTACACTCTCTGGAAGTTGGCCAAGGTTGGCCAAAGACGGAAAATATAGTAGGTTACTTCGGTTGAGATCGGTTCTGACCGCTCTAAAATCTCTCGGAAGTTGTCCGAGGTTATCGAGAACGGGAGGTAAAGTGGGGGTAATTCAGTCGACTTGGCCAGCTTCAAGCGCTTCCGAACATTGAAGTCGGAGCTGCTTTTTCGAGCGCGAGCGGTGAGATACTTCCCCTTTTGCTCTCTCGCGTGTTAAGTGGCGAGAGAGAAAGATTATGATATGGTGTTTCGCAAACTGAGATAGAACGAGTAACTCGGTTCAATTTCAGTATGCGCGTAGGTGTCCTATGGTCAACACGCATGTCGAACGCTGCATCGTAGTCACGTGATACAGTTATAATACCACATACTTTTCGGGGACTTCAACAGACTCCTACTGACATCTTTGAATATTTTAGGGCATCAAAATCGTTATTATATTGTTTTTTCATACAAAACTAAATAGTTAGTGGTACTTGATTTTGTTAAAAAAAATCGTTTCAATTATCCTTATGTATTTTCCTAGATCGGTTTATATAAATGTCACACCATAACGAATTCTTGTTTAGAATCGATGGCGACAAATTCTAGGATAGTCACAGATATGGTGTTCGTATTCTGAAGAATCATTTTTATACCTTATGGCATTTTGCAAAAGCCGACAAAGATTTTGCGTAAATTGAATATTTACGACCGAAAAGTTTTCATTGATATTGTATTAGTGAGTGCCCCCACAAACATTTATAATTATCAGTAGCGTAATTTTATTATTATGACAATTTAAAAATTGCGATTATTTGGCACATTTTTCGATCGCGCGCAAACATGCCGGCTGTACGTGACAGAAGCCGCCGTCCGGACGGCATATGAAATTTGCGACAGTGCGGTCGCTTACTCGAAGTCGTAGGTCTAGTCGTAGGTAGGTTCGGACAACTTCCAAAGAATGTAGTGCAGGCATAAAAATCGAGGAAATCAATTTATTGATTCATGAAATAATGACAGTTGCAGCACGTTCCTTTTTACTCAATTCACAAAATATTAATGAAAAATTTCAGGAATTGAGACTATGTAGTGATTGTTACTTTACTAACATACTATTAATTTCATTGAACAACTTTTATAAATTAATTTTTCTAAACATAATTTAAATAATTATTCTAGTACCTAAAATAAATAGCTTCAGAAATGAGCAATAATTGCGCCAATCAATGTAGAAGTCAATGAAATAAATTTCTTGATTCATGAAATAATGACAGTTGCAGCACGTTTATTTTACTTGCTTTACGATTTATTAGCAAAAAATGTTACTTTTTGAAATATCAAATTCGATTCTTGAAGTTGAATCTCAAAAACTGTAATGGAACAAGCTATTACTAAAATTTTAGTGGCTCGGGAATTTCAATAACAGTCATAGCGTTTCCCTACTGATTAGAAGTGTCATATTTAAATGTTTTAGAGAAAGTACCCCCAAACAATCCTAGAATATAATTGTAGTAAGTCGCGTATCACATACAAGATTATGGTATTTGAAATGGAGTTTAAAAAAATATCATATCGTATTACTAATTAAAAAATGCATTTATTTTAATTCGCGTCTGATATTCATTATCAAAAAGTTACTTAAGGATAAAATGGATTCAAAGCTTCTTAGAATTTAAATGTAAAAATAAGCGTTAGATTATTTTAACATTTAATTTCCAGGAATGATAATAATACATCTTTCTAAATTTACTTCAATATTCAAATTTTATTGACTCATTCTGTTCTTAGCATGATATATAATTAGATGCATCCTAAACTAACCATGGAACTGATATTGATTTTTATTAGGCAGATGCAGATGCTAAAATATCTAAACGACGTTTGGTTTTCAAATTCGCGGAAGACCAGTTTTCTCGCCGCCTCCTTCCGAAGTCTTGTCGCGGCAAACGTTCAGATATAATATGAAAAAAAACTTTCAAGGTCACGCGTGCAAAATCAGGTTTTGTGTGTCCGATATCGCCCAGTTTGGTGAACCCGGCAGAGGTAAATCGGCCGCGCCCAAGAGAAAGAAAAAAACGAACTGACCCACAGAGATCCTTTCTTTCTTGGGCACAAAGACGATGCCGATTTTAAAATTGAATCGGCATCCTAGAGGTGTGTTGGCTCACCCTCTTTTGCATAAAGACCCCTCATCAGATTCCAATCGTTACCCACCGAGAACTCCCCCCTCGTTCTCCGCACACAATATTTTTAAGAGCTTGGCCAAATCTAAATTCTAAAACTTTTGTTGGTTTATAAGATGTGCCGAAAAGCAAATATTGGAATAGGACGGTTATTGTGCAGTGAACATTTAAGTTTACGGTCAATATTCTGACGTTCTATAGTTTTATATGCATACATACTCACACACATTTTTAAAGTGAATAAACATAAATGAGATTTTCTTTGAAACAAAGACTCATGTTACTACTGTACAATTATATAAATATTTTCCCAAAGGCGTTCTAAGAATATTATAAATTCCACGAATGAGTATTGCTAACCTTTAATATGTTATATTGTTCTTATTATTATTTTTTCTTAAGCAGGTTAGTTGTTCAATCAATATTTAAATTTCATTTAATAAATATTAATTGTCGGGTTAGATTTAATACATAAATTAAGGAACGAGTATTAGTATGATATAATAATTGTTCGAATCTCTCTTAGTCCAGTCAAATAAGGCGAAATAAAGGCTAAACCTCGGAATGAAAGATACCAAGCTGAAATTTTGCACAGACCTTCGTTTTGATGTTCTAAAGACAGGGTGAAAAGTCTCATGAAATATCGTGTCTGCTAATCAAGATATCAAAGGTCAAAGGTCACAAAATTTGGTTTTTTGCAAATATCTCGCGTTTTATGCGTTGCACGTCATTAGATGCTTCACAAAACTTGTAAAGCATAAAATTATCTACAAGTTTAGTTATAATATTTGTTTTGTATCATTAACAGTTTTTGAGATATAGCGCGAAGAGTGGGAGGCGTACATCCGTTTATAGAATCCAGCGAGTATTTCTACCTGCTTAACTTGGTATAAGCTTTGAAAAAGTAAACAATCGTGAAAAAAGTGGTCTCGGCAAGTCGTTTGAACCATAATTTTATTACTTTCTTCATTGTATTATTAGGAATTAAAAATGAAATATTGCTCGACAAGAAATTTGTGCGAAAAATTGAAAGAGTTGAGAGATGTCCTTACGGAGTATGTACCAGATGATAAGAAGATCATTTACAAATTAAGAGAAAAATATTTAACTGATATTATAGTTATAACGAAGATTGGATCATTCCCTATTTTTTCTTTTCGCGATGCTCAAGCTTAAGTTTTATCCATAGCTTGGTATGAAAATAAAAAAGGCACTTCGGAAGAAGAGCACTTGCGCGTAGTGGAAGCTGCTGCGGCGATTATTAGAGAAGATATTCGATCTTCTGTTGTTGAGACCAAGTCTTATCCGCCCCCGAGTAAAATATTAATGAAGAAATTCCGAAAACTTTATTACATTTTCTGCAAGACGGGGCATTTTAAAACGAAATACACAGCTATAAGTCATGCTATAATGACTTCCATACGAAAACGGTCCTTTTCTTCGCAGTTATTAATAGGCCTATCTGTATTTCTTCATAGAAAAAATACAGATAGGCCAAACATCCAAAAAAACTTTTGTATGTTTTGTCAAGTTTAGGTTTTTTCGCTTCATATAGTGATACTGTAAAATGTTAAATTTCAGCTGTTTATCACCCACAGCCTCGTAATCAACCATCATCGTCAAGTGCCTTAGTACAGTATGCAGCAGATAATGCAGAAAAATATTTATACTCTTGATGGCTATAATACTGTTCATATAATGGGAATGATAAAAATAATAACTCCAAAATCTGAAGTTATATCTGATGACCGCATAAAGAAATTTACAACAAAACCAAGTGCAAAGGAGTTAGCAGCACTATCACATATACCCCTTCTAGTGTATGAAAATCATGTCGTACCCGGATTGAGCAAGAGATTCAAGTTCAAAATTTTAATGATGTAGAAGAACTAACCGAACAAATATTTAATATAGTTGATTTGTTGTGGAAGTACGGAAAGTGGAAAAATATCTCACCGTTGCCAGGGTGGAATGGATTTATTGAACAACTTACAAAAAACAATGAGAACTTTGTAACTTCTCGGATTCTGTTTCTTACTTTTATTCATCATTCTGTGAGTAATATGGACACAATTTACACTACATTACAGTGTGCTATAAACACTGCCAAGAAACATGAACAAAGAACATGCTTAATAACTTTTGATCAGCCGTTGTACATAAAAGCACGTGAAATCGTAGCAGCTTCAGATGCTAGCTCAGACTTTTCCAGAGTAGTTGTGAAACTAGGAGGCTTTCATATGCTTATGTCTTTTATTGGATGCATAGGGTATATAATGAATGGAAGCGGAATCAAGGAAGCTCTCAGTACAATTTATGCATCGAATTCTGTCGACAAAATGTTGGATGGTCCCGCTTTTGCAAGAAGTATCAGAGGCCATACGTATTACTTTTTGCATTATCGATGATGATTTTTGAAGATATGGAGATTGAAAGTTATAATGCTTTAGATGAGTTCATTCAGCAGATAACAATTTGCGATGTTTTCTACGAAACTGTGGAAGAATGTACAGGTAACTCTGGCTCCGTAGTTTACATAGCGTTATCCTATAAACGGATGCGCGCTTCCCACTCCTCGCGCTATATCTCGAAAACCATTAACCATACGAAGAAATAATTTAAAACAAACTTGTAGAAAATTTTATTTTCTATAAGTTTTGTTAAACATTTAATGACATGCGACGCAAAAGAGGCGAGATATTTGCAAAAAAAAAACGATTTTTATGACTTTTGACCTTTAATATCTTGATTAGCAGACACGATATCTTTTGAGACTTTTCACCATATATTTAGAACGCCAAAACAAAGGTCTGTGCAAAATTTCAGTTTGTTATCTTTCATTCCGAGGTTAAACCCTTATTTGACTGGACTATCTCTATTCCCCTATAATATTCATAAAAATACCATGTAGCGAATTTTTTCTGCTATTTCTATAGACATCCTTTAAATTAAAAAAATGCATATTTTTTTATAGATGATCAAAATTATTTAATAAATGCTTTTTTTATAAAGAACTGTAATGGATCATAAGATTTTGTTTTAATTTATATTGAATTATTATCCTCAATTAATTAATAAGCCGCGCAGCGATTTTTTTCAAAAGACTTCCTTCTAATAGTATTTTTTAAACATTTAAATTTATTTAACAATAAATCAAAGCTGCCATGTGAAATTTTTATGTCTACCATTAAACTGAATTAAAAAAAAGCCTTCTTTTTAATATTATTTTTTTAAATATTTTACTGTATTTAATAATATTTTATATAATTTAAAAAATTAAGCCGCCATGTGAATTTTTTTTTAAAGAATTCAAAGAAATGATTCACTCAAATGTATCGAAACATATGCATTTTATGACCGTGTAGTGAATTTTTTTGCATTTTATTTTGCGTAATAATTATTTAAAAAAAAATGCTTTTTATTTAATAATAAAACTGAATTTTTATAAAAATATGGTAAAACAAATTGATGTGCTGTGATATATTATATAAATTCTACTTATGATATAAAAATAATAAAATATATTAAATTACACTCAAGTATGAAGCCGCGCAGTGAGATTTTTTCAAAAGCACTTTCTCTAATAATTTTTATTTGAACATCTTAATTTATTTAAAAATGAGGCCGAATTTATATAAATATATGATAAAAAATGTGCTGTGAGATATATAATAAATACCACTTATGATGATACAAAAATATTTAAATAGCGAATTTAAAAGTAGCTCGGTTTCAGATCCCCCCCCCCCCCACCTATTAAACTTAATTTGATAAAATAATTTGCTTATATAAATTTATTGCCGCGTACTGATTTTTATAGCATATGTAAACAATTTAAAGGTCGTACAACATTTTTTATTTATAAAGGCTTTCTTAACATCGAGATGTTTTTATTAAACGCTTTCTCTATGGAATATAAGATCGTTAAAGTTTATTTATATAGCAATATGTATTTTAAAAAATACTTTTTCTTTTGAACTACTATTGAAAATCAATCTTATGTCACTAAATTAATATAAATCAAAAATATTCTTAAGCTGATGATATAATATTCTTATGTACTATAATCGAATGAGTGAAATAGTTAGTTGATAAATTAATTGAATAAAACACTGACCTATTATTATCAATTCTACAATTAAGGCAATGTTATTTTTTAAAAGCGTTTCTAAGAATCGTTCCTTTGAATAATCAAGAACTTAGAAGGCTGTAACTCAAAAAGAGTTCTCCAGTATAACTAATTTATGTATAATATACATACATATCATTTTCTTCAAATTAAGCGGTCAAACGCGAAATTGTAATTAACCTCGGGTCGTTAGAGACACAAAGGTCCGGCTTCAGAGACGCTTCGTTCCTTATAATTTTTAATCTAACTTCTCTATTTTTGAGGCAATCGGAAATGACTCAGCGTCCACGTTCGCCCGGAAGATTTCTACCTGTGGATTCTGACTGGATGCTGCCCTTTCCAGTTAGAGTTAATAAAGCAAAGCTTCTAGGAAGCGACCTGACTCGATTTTGATACTTTGCGGTTGGTTTCCAAGACATCGTCAAACACCAGGCCGCAGGAAGTGAACTGGATGCGAGCCGTTGAATAATGGCAGATGAACAGGAAAATCGAGTCAGGTTTATCTTTTGGGCACATCGGTAGGGTTTGGATTTGTTTTGATTCGCGGAATTTGGACTAAGACCCTTGCATCCTTTTCCTGTCGACCTTTTCTGGTCTATAGTTGCTAGGATTGCTATTATTAAAAAATATGCTCAATCTAATTAAATTGCTTCTCTACGGGTTTCGCAACACTGGTGTCACCGCACTTGGATACAGATGCTCCGCCATTTGAATTTAAAATTTTGAGAATTTGCATTTTGGAACGATCAGATCCAGTGTTGAAATTGAGAATGGGCGGACATTGCAATTTCTTATTTTTGCCATAATGAGACTTTTACGCATAGTCGTTGTTCCGGTTCCGTTTGTTTCGAGACTAGTCTGGGTGTGGTAGAACCAGACTCAAAAACGTTGTAATTATATCTCAAGGTCGTGTTTTGATAAAGTTAGGCCCTCAGAATTTGTATTACATTTTCCAATTTCCATTTTTTAAGAGTCCAATTTAATTTAGAAGTTGTAATATAATAATAAACCATAAACGCCACGACTTCTAGATGATTCTATGTAACATGTAACATAACTAACTGTTTTACAACCGCGTAAATACAACTACTAAGTAAGTAGTGAGACACCAGACTGAAATCAAAGTCATCCATTTTATATTAAATATAAAATATTATTACAGCTTATTATAAGTATATGTCAATATGCATGACAAAGATCGATTTTATCCGATATTAATTTGCGAGATAAAGAATCTGTGGTGATTGATCTGAATTATATTATGATTACGTAATAATATCTAATTCTGATTTACATATTAGAATATCGCATATCTTTCTCAAAACTTTTCACAATAAACTTCGATACTGTAAGCTGATCGGGTTTCATTGAATATTTCAGATCCTAACAACAACATGATTCACTAATAGCACGAAAAATGGAGTTAGAAGTAGATAAAGTATCTGATATTTCTAAATGTAAAAAAATCTTAAGTGAAAAAAAATGTACATAAATATCTTCTTATACATCTTAAAGTAAGATGCGATGTAGATATATTTTTTTTAAATTATTTTAATGACCAATGAACTAATCAAACTGACGGGTTTTATTTGTCGATGCCAAGACATGCTTAGAATTTTTGAGTCAAATTTGTGAAGCAAACATGAGTTTTGTTGATAGCCATATTTGCCAATACGTTATGCTTAAGCCTATTTATTATAAAAAAAACTCAATAGAACCTATTAGTTGTACTTTAGTATTAATCTCAATAGAATAAGTCAGTCATATTTTTATATTATCTTTGGCATTTTGGTGCAAATTAAAAAATGCCAATGATATTAATATATTATGCATTTCATTTGCATTGTCGTTGTTTACCAAAATTACACTCGCCACAGCACCGATAAATCAATACGAATTAATGGCCAAAAATCGCATAAAAATGATAATGCCGCATCGCCGAAATTTATGCGTAAAGTTATACGCACGCACGTGAAGAAAAAATGTGTTTTGACACAATTCGATTCGCACGGTTAATTTCATGATTTATATCATCAACGGACTTTGGCGACTACGTTTTACGTCTACGTATATGTAGATTTGTGCATTTTTTGGAAAATTGAGTTCAACATTTTTTTGCACAGTGTTTAATAGTTGTTAATAATTATTTAATGAGCCGTCGCTCATCGGTCGGTGAGCATGAATCGCTACAAAAAATTATATATATATATATATATATATATGTGTACTACATACATATACGAATTTTTAAATATGTCTGAATTACTATAATTGTGTTGTTGAAATGGTGATAAAACACAATGGCATTCTGTAGTAAGTAGTATGTTTTAATAATTATGATATGTACAATTTACTAGTAGTACAACTATGTTTTTTATAATATCACAGTACTGTAACTTTTTATGATGATGAAAAAAACACAACCTTATACAATAATAAAGCATTAATCAATTTATGATACACCTCAAAAGCGAAACTACCCTTCTATTCACGTCAAATATTTTGCAAGAAGATAAACGCGTTTTTTTTATCGTACCATCGCACACATGTTAGGGTGACCTATTTAAAAATAAATTATCTATGTTGGCTACTTTTATATGCGCCACCTGTTATTTTTATGAGATCGATAGTTCAGGAGCAATTTCCCCCGATATCCTGTCTTCTCTAATGTGACGCATAGTATCCGTTATTTTTATTACACTCTGTTACATTCTACATTATATAATATGGGATTAAAAACGTAGTATTTAAACAATTGCCGATAAGCTACTTATTAATATCAAGTCAGAAGTCTGACGCTTAAGTGCAAAAAAGTATATTTACGAATGGGCGCATGGTTTGAATCGACGCTTTTTTTCCAACCGCCTAATAAACTACCCTCAGAAACCGATCTGGTATGATTTGGGTTTGAAGTATGGCGACTTGTTTATTATTTGAATATTGAATAATAACCGATTAAATATTTTAATATGAAGCTATGAAGAATCGAAAAATACGTTTTTAATAATTAATATAGCCTCACACATATAATTAAATGTTATATTACAAAAATATAAAAATACTAAAATTTTTAGGGCAATGTATTTTACATTTAAAAATTATTAAAAAATTGTATATTAAATTTACTTGCTGCAAAAAAATACTACGGCTCTATATGCTTAAACAATATTAGCATAATAAATTACTTTAGACAGATTTAAAATTAATATTTAATACTACTAATTGACAAAGTCCACAGCTGCATAATATTTACTTGAAAATATGAGAAATTTATGTAATTTCGGCAATTAAAATGTATTTTTCATTCATTGTCGGCTTTTGATTGTTGTAAAAAAATGGTTTTGCGGTGCTTTACGAAATTAAAAATTTCAAAATATTTTACAACAATTACTATAAACAGATAATTATATTTGGATTGGAACTCTAGTGGTGAATATTTGTTATCCTTAGAAGCGATAAAGTGTATTTGAGCAAAATTTGCGACAAGTAGTTTTCAATATATATTTAGATCAAAGGATCTTAAAAAGTTACTATGCAAAATATTATTTGAAACGGTCGGATTGTAAAAACTTTAGACAAAATATTTAGACATCTTTTAATTTGAAACAAACGTGAGATAATTATAAATAAAATTAAAAAAAAATGATCTTGAACTATTTGTTTTATTAAAATGATCACATTTTAAGAAAAATAGCTAATAATGTTTTTATAAAGAAGATACAATAACTGTAAATATTTTGTCACACATATTATATTTTCTGGTGAAATTAAATTAAATGTCAATAAATGTTTTAACTAATTTTTTTCAGCATACAAAAAAAAGCTTTAATTATTTTATTAAAATAGTTTAATTTTTAGGGAGATGATTTTTGACTTTCGTACGCAGAATAACTGCATTAATAGTTCGGTGATTTTTGCGCAAATGAAAATTGCGCATAGCGATAATTTCAAACAACAAAAATTCTGATCATAGATGTTAAATATTCACATACATATGTATATTTAAGAATACGTCAATATAAATATAAAAAAATACATCTGCATATATAATAGATATTAATATGATTTTAATTTAAAAATATCGCTTAAAAAATATTTTACAATTATATTAGTAATTTACGTTAATATTTATGATACAGTTGTAATCCAATAATTACACAATTTTTTACTTAAAAATGAAGAAAAATATGAAGCAGTTGGAATTAATAGTAAAATATATTTGACAATCAAGCAACTACATATGATCAGAATTTTCGTGTGCGCAATTTTCATTTTCGCAATAATCCGGTCACCCGTTAATGTGTAATTAGATGTTTTTGCTATCCTCATACATCAAATAATTAATAAAAAAATAGGTGTAATGTTAATATAATGAAAATGTATTCAATAAGATGATTTAGATCACAAGATATATAATTAAATATTAAAAATTCTGTCATCATCAGCACAACTACATTGCATTATTTATTGCTTGAGTAATATTTCAACTTTTTGATATTCTATATCCGATTTCACACACTAGTTTTCTAAATTATCTGATTCAAGTCATATTATGGGTATGTATGTCCATTTTTTTTTATAAATGAGATACCATTTACATGTGCACGCAATTACTTTATAAAATCTCACGAATGCTTAGTTCCTACACAGCAACAAGGCGAACATTTTAAGATGTAGATAGTTGATAGTAGACAAACATTTCAAGGTCGGCGTAGCTACAGGCCCAAATCTCAAGCTCATTCATCCGATAGAACATCTCGGCGACCATCTGCAGCATGACTTTTTAATATAATTATATAATATAACCCCTCCACCTTCCATCTAAAAAAGCGTCCCATTCAACGCGTGTCCCACAAAATTCGAAAAAATACACACACACGTTTCGAACGCAGACTCTCTTTTTACAAAAAGGCGAGACGGTAAAAAAAATCCACCGGACTCATCCTCCCTCTTTCGAGGCGAAAAATTCGATGGGGTGGATGAAAGGGACAGGGGTTCGCACGCTCTCGCTCCCTCGTTGCGCTACCCCTGTTTTTTTAAAAGCCCGTTTCATTTTTATCGCTTTTTTTCGCGACCCGCGAGCCTTCTCTCTCTGCGCCCAGTACTGGGGATAGGGAAAAGACAGGGACGGACTGAGGGAGGTTCGCAGCGGCGCGCTGCCGAGGTGGGTATTTTTTTAAAAAGGGCTAATGTATTATGAACATCTTGAATCGGTCAATACAAGTTTCGAACGCGACGCGACGAGAACACAGCGGATGCTGCGGATGAATTTTTTTTTGGTACTATTAAATTTCGGTGAATAAATTATGTATTATTATAAAAGGCGCCGCCGACGCAAAAGTGCGACAATTTTAATTGATCGGGAGCTTATAAAGCTCTCCAATGCATTTATATTTTTGAGTGAAAGCTTATTACATCGCACGTACGCATGGAGCTTTTACCACCGAACAAATTTGATCAAAATTATACCTACTATATTGACATCGAAGTCCTTTACTTTATAATATAATGTACTGGATCCTGTTAAATTAGCGTCGTTTAAACTACGCACTCATTATCTATACACAATGACTATCTGAATCTTCTGCGATTTTTAGAATTACTATATCTACCCATGAGATTGTGAGAATTTACGAAAACCTGATCTGTAAGTATAATTATAATATTCACTAATTTCGAGCAATAGACATGAAATAATTTAAGAAACACTGGTGTTCATGTGGGATTTGAGCCCAAATTCTTTTGGTTAGTCATCAATTTAAACACTGATTTATCAGATTAGCTTTTTTTGGTTGCTTTATATGATTTTTTAAAATATATTGCCATTTTATTTGAAAAAAAAAACAGTTTTACTATTTTTTGTTATGCATTTTAATAAAAAAATAATCATAAATAGGTTGTGCCTTAAACTAATAATGCTTGACTAAAACGTGGCACAGGGGCTGTGTCACCAGACACTAACTGTTGGCGCAAGCATGTCTGGGCTATGGCACACATGTTGTGCCATCGGACTCTATAGTGTTATATCACTCTATTTTTTAATTGCTATATTAAAATATATAAAGAAATATTCATTTTAAACTAAGACACGCAGCTGCAATTTTTATATTTTTTCTCAAATACATGAACCGAGTTTCTAACAATTTCTGCACCAAAAATATTTTGTGCTTAGTTTTTCAAGTAAATGCCATGATATACAAAATACAGTGAAAGTTTTTGTATTAATTCTTATTAGTTTTATTTTTTATGTATTTTATAATAAATTATTTACAAGCATATGCTGTATATAAAATCATATAGATATAAAAAAAATTCAATTAGATATCTATCTTACACCCTATATGGAATATGAAAAATATACATATATTTTTGCAGATCAGATCCTTCTGGCTAAAAGTATGTTTTATTTTGCAAAGATGAGCGTGTTCCTGGGTAATGAACCTCAGTTTCTTTTAAAAAATTTGTGGCGAGCATTTGAAACGGCAGTGAAATATTAATGGCTTTACATAAAAATATAAAAATGTGACTTGCTGATTCTATGAAGGTTTGCTTCTGAGAAACATCTTCCCTACGCCAGATTTCAGATAACGGATTTGAGCCACGGCCAGGTAGTGATTGTTTAAATCTTCACTGAGAAAGGACGTACAGATCTCTCGGACCTGACGCCGGGGCTCCGCCCTTGTTTTTTATGGCCCACAGATACAACATCTACGGAGAGGAGCCCTCAGAGCTGCATCCATGAAGAGAAGCCTTTTTAATAAGCCAGTATATACAACAGCCTCTGGAGAATTGAATTTAAAAAGATAAATTGCATTTTCTTCGATAGATATATAATTATATTTTTTTTTATAATTTCTACTGGAATTCTATATTACCGATCCATATTTTTATATTTTAATGACCGTTGTCTGTGTGTTTTGTGGAATTTAATTCTTAAAATTATAGCAACTAATCAATTACCATTAAATTTTGATATGCCGTATAGTTATGGCGTTGATGTTAAAATATTTATCTTCTGCTTTTTTTCATGACTATTGTATGAATTTTTTCCACGTGGAAAATCATGCGTAACCATGTACTCGTCATTGCCAAATATGCAAACGTCAACGCCAACGTAGAGTATTACGTTTTGTTAACGATCAGTAGACTGATTCGACATTCCGGACAGAGTATAGTAAAAATATTATGTTCAATGTCGCATGGGTTACTTACTGACATCGATCTGATTTCAGATTAACTGAAATACACCGCCACGGTTAAATTGAATAAGCCGTTTTTTTAGGAGAAACTTATATAGGATACCGAAGGTCGGGGGGAAAAAGTTTTCCCAGCCTTTTCCACCAGGCACCGAAGCCAAACTGGGGGAAACTTATAGCCGACGTCGGATTCCCGAGCTTTTTCTTTGCCTTTTTTATATTCAGATCGATATTCTCGCGTATGGATACAGCCTTGGCCTTGGCAATGCGCGACTAAAATTAACTTTGGCCACGTAAAGACCTCTTGTCGCACATAGGTTTTTTTTAAGGTCACTGGAGCTTTGAGATTCGCCCACGAACTTCACGACCTAGTCGCCTTCTTGACGGGCTCAGACGGAAACCCATAAATACACGCGTAGGTATATAAATCCCCCTTTTCTATGTAGTTACGGGCAAAAGCAAGGTCAAGATCGCGCGGGATTTGGATTGATGAGATAATTATTGTGGTACATTAACCATTCTTGGAATTAACACGATACTTACTAAAATGGACAGAGCAATTTATTGAAACCGGATTTGGACGATATTGAGTGTTATTTGTATATGTTAAAGTAACTAAATAAAATAATGAAAAAAATGCTAATACAAAGACCATTTAATATATTTTTTTAAATGAAATGTTCAACTTGGCAAAAATAATATATGGCATTTTTTAAAATTTCCTTTATAAATGAACTTCTTCACACTAACTTTTGCAAGTGGAGGCAGGTAACGTAGGAAGATAACCACAAGTTCAAAACTGTGTAATGCAATGTATGCAGTGAATTAAACTGGAATAGGCTTTCCATGAATGTATATCAAAAAGTAAGAGTTAATATATTATCCAGATTTTTTTCGTTTACATATGAAAAACCCATTCAAGTAACTTCGAAAGCTTTGGACATTATAGCAAAATTCATAACTGGACAACTTCAGAAATTGGTAGAATTGATTTTATATTATTTAATTTATTATTTATTGTTTTATTAAATAAATATAAATTAAATTTATTTATTAATTTTTAAAGAAACACTATTTAACACCCAGCAACTCTCTTTCGAAAGCTTTGTTCTCAATAGCGAAATTCATCACTGAGAATTTAAATGCGCCAAATAGCAAATGAGAGAATTGGTTCTATATGATACCTATATTTTTTTATAAATACGTTTATCCATCTATAGTATATTTGAGTTAAAACTCTCAATAATATTTGTCTCAAAAATAATCAGACCAAGACATCACAATCATCTTCTGACGACTTTTAAAAGCGCAATGTAGAAAAAGAGTATTTAAATATTATAAGGTAAGCAACTGTGTGATTTATAAAAAAATAAATTACGTGATAGTCAGATAATATAATTATTTTCTATTTTATATTTTTAGCACAATGGAATGTATCACAATATTGGTATAGATTGGTACTTTTGTGAATTAATACCATAAAATTAAATTCGCCGGTTAAAGCTATATTAATCAATAAAAATATTTTACACTATTTATAAAATATATAATTAAATTTACTATCAAATTTGATATTTTATTGTGGATATAAATTATTCTTAAGTTTATTATGCGTGCTATAAATTCCTTGTATCAGGAAGTGGGTATTATAATATACTTAATCAAGTATGTATTTAATAATATGCAAATTCACCGCTTTATTATCTGCGCAATGTTTTCAAAGCTTAAAACCCAGAGAAGCTTTTAGATCTTACTATTATACAATCGCATTATGTATAAATGCGATATTTTTTCATTCAGTGTTAAAGGTTAATCGAAATTCGGCAATGGACCACACTGTACTGAGGATGTTGATCTTCATCACCCCGAGGGCCGAATCCAAGGTGATCAGATATAATTATTTATAGCGCAGTCGAAATTTGAACCGCAAATGATTATTATTGTGCCATTATTATTGATATAAAATAACAAGGTTCGTCATTGATTTTTAATACACTCCACTAAGGTGTGCTCTACAAACCTATTTTGTGGGTTGGTGAAAAAAATGCATTAAAATGCAGTGCAGCAAGTGCAAGTGGCATTCACGGCACTTACCCCTACGATGACAAAAAATGTGGCAAAAAAATATTTTGCCGCTGCACCCCTTCAACATAGTTTGTAAATCACGTGACCGATACACAATGGTGTTTTGACGCAGGTTGTTGCGTTTATCCTACCATGGGCTTGTATCATATTTATTACCGTGAAATTTGAAAGAGCAATTTTTTGATTTAATCTATAAGCAATATATAAGCTAAATATCTAACCCAATAGTTAAAAAATCATTATGGTTGGGGTGAAAGTTTTAGTATCCCATAAATTTAACTTTTGTACCCTATGGATTTTTATTAAATATTTGAGATAATAAAAACAGGTATTTTTTACAATATTACAATTTAATTGTATTGAGCATTTGAAAGAAGCCAAAAAATAATTTGTTCTACATGATTAATTTTGGCAAATATTTCATCATTCAAATAAGTGTACGGTTGATTAAAAAAATATCTGGGATACATTTAAATGCGCTACCATGATGTTGCGCATTTAAAAGTAGTCTAAAACTACTGTGAGCCACATTTTGATGGGAGATCATGATTTCGATAATCAAGTTTTTTACAAATATATATATATATAAATAAAAAATAGGGATTTCTAAGTTTTTATTATTGAAAGCAGTTTCATAATATTTTGCGGTAAATTTAGATTCACTATATAAAAGTAGTTTAACCCTTTTTTTTTATTTTTTTTTTTATTTATTTATTAACGTAATTCCGCATGAGTATTTTAAACGCCAGAGATTTTTTAGCGAGTTACTTGTTACTTCTATTAACGCGTCAGTATCTATTTCTAAGAATAAATATAAAATACTTGGTTTACTGATAAATAAAGCTTGTACAATAATCTTTTATAATTAAAAATAAAATTGTAAATTATTTGTTAACTTATTTAAAAAAATGAATTTTTCTAAAAAAACGAATTTTGACCAATAGGAGAGCGCAAAAATCAATTATTCCTTCTCAGAAGTCAAAAAATCACGTCAAAAGCAATAAAATCGCGACGACTTTTTTACGATATTACGATTTTAAACGAGTAAGAATGAAATAAAGAGCATCTAAATCGAAGTTTAACCAATAGGAGAGCGCAAAAAACAATTATCACTTCTCAGAAGTAAAAAATCCACGTCAAAAGCAATAAAATCGTGACGACTTTTTTACAGTATTACGATTTTAAACGAGTAAGAATCAAATGAATAGCATCTAAATCAAGTTTTGACGAAACGGAAAGCGCAAAAAACAATTATTCCTTCTCAGAAGTAAAAAAATCACGTCAAAATCAATAAAATCGCGACGACTTTTTTTACAATATTACGATTTTAAACGAGTAAGAATCAAATGAAGAGCATCTAAATCAAATTTTGACCAATAGGAGAGCGCAAAAAACAATTATCACTTCTCAGAAGCCAAAAATCCACGTCAAAAGCAATAAAATCGTGTCGGCGCCGTCGCAGTGGGAACGCTCGGTAACGAGCTTTTGACGTGAATTTTTGACTTCTGAGAAGTGATAATTGATTGACCAAAATTCGATTTGAATATACTTTGATCAGCCCTCTTATAATAGAATTCACTGGTAAAAATATATATCTACCGGTGAAAATGTATTCCGATATAATTATACTGAAATGACATATTTTAAAAAATATTTTCGGGATAGGCTAGATTTTTCTAGATTTTCTAGAATATTCTTTTTAAGAATATCCACATGAAACTGAATGTATTATTTATATATTTTGCTACATTAAGCCAGTTGTCAAATTTACTGATAATACAATCTATGAAATCATTAAATATATTTAATTTAGCTTGTAATTTCTTTGCTTCTTCCTTAAGTATTCGATCTGAAAATTTAGATCGAATACCTTAATTTACTAATTTATATTCGTTAAATATTTTTTAAACATTCAAAAAGCAATAAAGTCAACAGTAATTTTCAAAAAAAATGGCTGTTCCAAAAGAGAAATGATTGCACAGAAGAAAAATTGATAAAAACCATCACTTAGATATATATTTTGCTACATCGGAATTAAAAATAACCCACTCAGATATTTTGGCTATCGATTACTCCAGATATGCTATCACATATCGTTCATTAGATAGCATCCAAGAAACTACACTTTTATAAGCTGTCCGTTGGTTAATATATAATATATATATAGCGTTCCTACTGGAACAGCACCGATTTGATCGACATTAACTTTGAATCCTCATACATACTAACGATATATTACACGTTCGCGTATAAAACGTACGTAGTTTATTTGCAATTCGGCAAATTAGCGAATATGTGCATTAAATCAGAAGCAATGATAATTTTTAAGTATCAAACAAAGAAAAACTCACTTTTCGATCGCTGAGCCCGTCGACGGGAATTCAAAATTTGAAGATTTCGTTACGAAGCTGGTTTTTGATTGTTCATCTAGTTTAATCAATGTATTCTTATAATCCTTACACACATTATGTATATATTTCATAGTTATAACATACCTAGTTAATTTGCAGTCCAAATATTTATATTCAGTCAAAACGAACAACGTTAATGAAAATTATGGTCGCGTAGCAAAATTTTGTTATAAATAATAATAATTTAAAACTGTTGCCATGTTGATGTCGGCCATTTTGTTTTACATTTGAATGCTTATTTTTCATTGGTCCAAACAATAACGCATTACCGGTGGCTCAAAAAGCAATGGAGCAAATTCAATTTTTATTTTTATTATTATATTTATTTCCTTTGTTTACTTTTATTTTATATACACCGTTCATAAGTAAGTATCAAACATAAATATTTTTTTTAAATGTAAGATTTATATTGAAATTGAAAGAAGCCTAATAATATTGTGGGCTACGTTTAATTGCGTTTTCAAAAATAGCCTAAAAATATTCTGTTATATTAATTATTACGTACATATAAAAGTGATTCATTTAGAAAAAGAAACAATGTGTAACACAAATTTTTATATAAATTGAAAGGTGTATTTAATAGTAGCTTGTAAATATTTTGATTTACATTTTAATGCATTTAAAATTTAAATCCGATACAAAAAAAAAATTTTCATTTTCTGAAAATGAAACAATTTATATCACCAAAATTTTATGATAATTGGAAGGCCAATTTTGAACAAGTGCATTTAAAAGTAGCCTTTTAATTTGCATTTATATTATTCTGGAATACATTTTAATGCGACACTAATAAACTCATCACAATAATAAAATATTTTGTGTTATCAATATTTTATTCGTTAAATGGCGCATTTAAATGTAGCCTTATGATATTTTGGACTAGACTGAGATGAACGTCAATCATTATAAGCTTATAAAAGTAGATTAAAAATATTCTGGGATGCATGTGACTAATTATTAATTAATTTCTAGTATCGAAATGCTTTAAATATAATATTGATTTTGAAATGATGCATTAAAAGTAGCCTAATAATATTTTGGGCTATATTTAAATGCACCACTGTTATAATTCGCTTTGAAATTAGCCTATTCTGAATTACATTGAATTGCGACAGCATAATTAAGTACAATAAAAAAGCATTTTATAACACCAAATATTTTTCTAAAATTTACGATTGATTTCGTAATGGTGCATTCAATTATAGACTTATTATATTTTGGGTTTCATTTTAATACACCACTGTTATAATTCGGATTTAATAGTGGCATAAAAGTATTTTGAGCTTTATTTAAATACGTCAATGGAGCATTTTTTAATATTTATTATATTTTTACTCATTATTAAAACACTTGAACATATGAGATGTTAACCCTAATTATTTCATTATATTATAAAATACTGATAATATCAGTACCTAAAAAAATAGAGGCGGTATATCTCAAAGTATCCCGGAAGATTTGGTTATCTATAGTACAATAGCTGTGTTGTGCAATAAAACATTTTCAGTAACGAAAGTAATAAAGATTTACGACAAAAGCTTTAAAAAGGTTTAAAAACACGTTTTTGAAAGCTATCAAAAAATTTCACTATCGCATTTTACCAAAATATGTCCTTTTGTCAATGCGTTTTACCCAGAAATGGGTCGAAGATAAAAGTGTGAAATTGCTAAAAATCAAACTCTAGACAACCTTGAATCGCTAGAAAGGGAAATGGTGCATTGTTTGCCAGTTTTGTAATTTGGTCCACTTTTACCGACAAAGGATTCCGAAGGGACAATTGATTTACGGCAGCTCCAAAAAGGAAAGTGACTGGGAAGACAATGTATCAAACTCCTTTGATTGTTTTCGATATAGCTTTGTTGGAATCTTTGATTTTCAACGCTTTGTATCATAGAATGCTCACTGATTTGCATCGAGCAGCAAATGTGTACTTCACTTGTGGAACTACCTGTACCATAATCAAAAACCAGGTGCAGGAGGATCAAACTCTTTCGTTTTTTTATTCCAAAAAAAGTCATTCCCTTCCGGAGTGGTGCGGCTCCCCTTTGGCGCATTGAAAAAATCACCATGAATGACCCGGTTTTTTACAATTATTTTTTCTCCTCATTTCCCAGACCTTCTTTTTGTATAACAACAAATATTTATTGCGCAAAAGGATTCAGAGAGTTTTTACCGACGAGGAAAAAAATTTACGTTTCCCAAGAACGGCAAAAAGTGGTCAAGCGCCTACCGGTCTTGCCTTTCTTTGGATATTTTTTCTCCGACAATTTTTTCGTTTGCCGAATGGGATATCCTCGTGTTTTATTATGTTGTTGTTCTTTTTTCTACCGCTTTTTTGTAGTTACAGACCGAGTACATAGTGTTTAAATGGGGGACCCCGTGAAATTGAAAGTGGTTATAAAACGGTCATTAAATGGTTCGCTTTATTTTTTTTCCTGTGAAAAAATATGTCTTCCTTATTATGGGGTCGTAATTTTCGCTTTCTTTTGATCTATGGAACACTTCTAGGAAGGCATTGGTGCATTTTTTTAAGGTTTCCATGCGATATCAATCATGCAATCGTGGAATCATTACATCGTGCTCAGGTGAAATTTGACCTAAGGTTTCGCCGTTGTTGGATGACCTTCGAGTGCGTTCAAGACACGTGTGGTAATTTTAATGACATGTCAATCAAAGCTGGATGCTTTCGAGAGATGCTGGTGTGCATCTATCTATCACGAAATTAATTTTTGAAACGAGAAAAGATGAGAACTCAAACACCTTGAAGGCTAACAGTCACGGAGATTTTTTAATTTTTTTAAATTCGAATAATCTAAAGCTTTTAGTAAAAGCTTCTTAGAACTATTTATAAATGTATTCATGAAATAAAACATAAGTGAAAATTTATTTAAATAAATGTTATTAAATTTCAATGTGACATCGCAAATTGAAAGTAATACTATTAAAATTTAAAAATTATTTCTTATTACATATTTAATTAAATGCATTTATTTATAATCTGAAGCTTTTAGTAAAAGCTTATTAGACCTAATAATAAATTTATTAATAAAATTAAAGATTAGTGGAGCTCTGAGATGAACCCTATATAATGTAAAAATATATAAGTATGTACGAAAAATGCGAGTAGCGCATTTAAAAGTAGCCTAAAAGCTTTTTAAAATAATTTAAGGATTGAAAAATATGCATTTAGGGTTTTATAAAACAACTATAATACATATTAAAATGTAGAGCTTTTAAAATCATTTAAAAACACAATATTTTATAGGGACGAGTTTTATTTTTCGTGTTTTTTATTTTTATATAATATCATTATTTGTGTATTACAATATAAAACAAATTTTGTATTAATATGAACTTACAATATATAAAAACATGTACATTAATATCATGCATTTAGAAAAAAATAATAATATAGCGAAATGATTTTTACTTGATACGACATTTTTCCGCTCTAATTTTTTTAATAAATGCTTTTATGAAAAAATAATTAAAATTGTGTTTATAAAAGTAGCCCAAAAATATTGTTTTTATAAATACGATAATATAATAATAGATACATATTTTGCTTCCAATATAAATTAGTCGTATTCTTTATGATTCTAATAAATGATCGATTTTTGATAATTTTTCTGAATCTATCTCTTTTATTTTTAAGTATGTATTATTATATAAAAGGAGTAGTGTATTTAAAAGTATTACAATATAAATTTTAAAATATTGTTTTAAATTGCGAAATAATATATAAATATATGGAGCATTTAAGGATTTTTTTAAAGAGTCCCATAAAATTTTTGTAGAATTATTTTTATATACGTATATGAAGGTAGATCGTTTAAAAGTAGCCCAAAAATATTTTAATGATAAGAACTATATAACATATTAATACAAGTGTATTTAAAAGTTGTTAGTTGAAATAAATGTTAAAGAAAATATACATTTTATAGGTAAGTTGACAAAAATACAAGTGGTATATTTAAAAGCAGACTTAAAGCAGTTAAAGAAAATATGGATTAACTTAAATAGACCGATTATTTAAAAGTTGACTGAAAGCCATTTTTTTAAATAAATAGAAATACTTATTATTTTATTAAATAAAAAAATGGAATAAATCATAAATATATTGGGCATTTAAAAGTAGCCCAGCAATATTATTAATATTATTATAATGATAACATGTTTTGACAGTTTGATATAAAAATACAATTGGTGTATTTAAAAGAAGTCTAAAACTGTTACTTTAATAAATGTTAAAGAACTCTTATTGTTTTTATACATAATTAGAAAAAAATGGAATAAATTACAAATATAGTGAGCGTCTTAGAGTAACCTAAAAATATTATAACTATTATTATAATGATATGAACTATGGATATGTTGACATAAAAATACAAGTTGTGTATTACAAAGTAGCACAAAAACTTTTTTTCTTATAAAGATTAAAGAATATATGTTTTTTAATTACATAAAATAAGTGTAGGGAATATTGGTATAATATTTTAAAAGTAAATTATGGTTACTGAATAGGTTAATATATTAATACAAGTAATATATTTAAAAGTTGACCAAAAGCAATCTATTTTATAAAATACCAATAAAAATAGTTTTCTAAAAAATATGTAAATAAATATAAATATAGATGAGTCATTTAAAAGTAGATTAAAAATAGTACAATATACATAAGCGTACAATAAAAAAAATAATCAGACATGTTTATTTTTTTCTAGGGTAAAAGTATTTTTTTGTGTTTGCATAATAATAGGTAATTATAATGTTCGTTCTTGGTATTATATACCACAACATAAACAAAATTATGTGTTCTTTTGTATGTAATGCACTTGCAAGACATACAATGCTTCTAGAAAAAATAAAATAATATGGCGTAATGATATAACTGCACGATGCAACTATTCAACTGCATTCCTGCACAACCAACGAAAATTTTTACGGTCGCTTTCTATGGATACATCCCAAAATCCAGATTCAGGTAGTTTTTGAATACACACACATACTTTAACACACCCCAAATCTTTCGCTTAACACGTTCTCCGCCCACTTGGAAATAATATATTAAATTAAATTAACTGCGAGCAACTACGGTGGGCGGTTCAACTTTACGGTTAAAATTTTTGCGGCTGTCTTAATTTTTGCTAATCTTCCACACGCGCCTAATAAATATTAATACTACTATTATTTATGAATATTTTTTTTATATTTATAATTTAAAACGCCGCGTCTAATGAACACTTACTGTAATTATTGTACGGTACTTACACGTAAAATTAGCGTAAACTCTGAAATCGCCGAACCGGCTATTTTAGACGTTTGCATATTTTTTCAGAGATGCTACCACTTTTTTATTAATAACTATGTATAATAAAATATTCTGACTAGATGGCAGAGCTAATGTGGATAACACTTATATCACAGATAAATCATATCTGGCATGGCAATATTTTATATGACTGGCCAAAATGCAGATTTTTATGTTATGTATGTTATGCGATTTAATTTTTATTGTAAAATATATCTTGAGCGTGAAAGTATCTGCATTTTAAATTATATAATATAATGGTTTTATTTTTTTTATAATAATATACACATAAAACAACGCACATATATGATTTAACTCGATCAGTATTCTTTAGACTTATATTTATTCTTATCTACATGTGTATTTATGAGTCTATAAGTCTAAATTTATATAAGCATAATAGTAAACTTTTATAAAATTTATTTTGCCTCGACAATTGATGGGATTCAAAGTCACATACTTATACCACTAGTCTATTGTTTAAAATATATCATATACATATTTATTGAAGCAGTTTATCCACATATTTTGCAGTAAAAGAAAATATTTTGATGCCATCTAATTATTGTATTATATAACTACATATATGATACATATGTAAAAGCAAATTTGATTAAAGATCATTATATGCTGCTTAGTTATAGTCATTTATATTATTGTACTTTACTTCTGAATAAGTAGCAAAATTTCTATCAAAATTGAGTCAATTATATATTAATCTTGTCTATGTTTTCAATGCCAAAACTTAGGTTGAATGTTTACCAAGACATTCTAATTTAATTAAATATTTATTTCTGATTCGTTATCATTCTGATAAAAATTTTATTCTCTTTATTTTCAATTTTATCCAAGGGGTGTTATTTGATCAAAGCTGTCAGAATCAAATCAATCTATAATCAGAATTTTGGGTTTCTATGCTGTGATATAATATGAGAGAATTGCGCAACTTGCGCAAAAGCATAGCCTTACCCAACGCGTATGGTAGCAATTTGGCTAATTAAAATAACTTATTACGGGCCATATAACTTCCTATCCATAACCCGTTCGCTCGAGGCACCCAAAAGTGGTTTTCTGTACACGTCGAGAAGCGCATTTGTTCTATCACACGTAAAATGTTAATTCCACTTGACTAAAACTAGTTATAGTGGTTGTTTGGCACAACGACTAAAAGTTATTTAGAAAAAAATAAATCGCAATTGTAAGATACTAGTGTCTATTTGCTATTGAGTTTATAATTTAGATATCAAGATTTTTTTAATCTTACACGTGTGTGTCACACATGAAGGGCGTTTAATTTTTTATTTATTTTTAAGCTTATTATGTTAATTGGTGTTTTTATAAGTACGAATGAGCAAAACAAACTGTGTAACGCTTATGTTTCAATAATTGTGAAACTGGTTTAGTGTTATAAATAAAATAAATAATAAAAAAATGGTCCAAATACTTAAATAAGTCCAATATTTTCCGATCGTATTTAATTCATCTAATTTTCTTTCTAGAGCATTTATATAATTTAATCAAGTCCTAAATTAAAAAACATTCTTTCGGAAGTCTTTTGAATAAGTTTTAAATTCTCAACGTTTTTACATTTAAAATTTTATTAGAAATTAATTAATAAATAAATCAAAATAAAAGAGATATATTGATTATAAGACTGCTTTATAAATAATGTTTCATATTTTAGTAATTGCTGAAGTAAAATATGAAATATCAGACCAGAATCTAAAGACAAGCTAAACAAAATTGAATTCTTAAGCATCCTGTATATGTTTGCTAGCAAAATCCAATGTGTCAATTTTTGGCAAAATGGCGACAAGTCTAAAAACTTAAACACTCGTAACTCAGTAGATTTAAATTTTAACGAAAAGATTGCTATATATGAAACGTATATAAGCCTAAACTTCATCTAAATAAAATATAAAAATAATAGTTTTTTGCTTTAAAACAAGCAATGTATCAGTTCGATCGGACCCCCATACGAGCCATTTTGAGACTTGCAGAAGAGTTAACGCTCTTAATTGCTTTGTTTTGAAGTTTTAAAATTCAATTTTTAGTATCGTATAGAACTACTGAGCACCCCCTATACGTTCTGTATGAAAAAAACATATATTTTTTTTTCAAAATGGCGGCTAATGTAAAAATTAAAAGTGTCATAACTTTGCAAAATCAAATTTCACTGAAAAATGTAGTATGCAAAAAGTGTTCAGAAGCTTAATTTGCATTTAAAAAAAATTAATAATTTTTTTTTAAATTGACCGGGCCCTAGTAGTAAAGTAAAGGTAATTTTTACGATTTTGAAGTGAAGACTACTGACGTGTAAAAGTCAACAATCAGGTTTTATCTAATGCAATTAAAGAATTTGGCATGCTATTTTAGTTTCTCTTGCAAGCAAAGTCAGCATAAATATAATTAAGGCAACTACTTATTTTTACACGATTAAATTTGTAAAAAGTCATTTTGATGGGTTGGTATTTAATAACAATAAAGACAACTACTGTATAAATGGAAACAATCAGCTGAATATTAAGTTAAAATGGAATTAATTCAATTGGTATGCAATTTTAATTTCTTCTTAAAAAAATCAGGCATAAAAATAATTAAAGCAATTTATATATTTGCATATATTAAATGTTTACTTGTAATAAGACTTTTTGATGAGTTGCGATTTGATTTTAGAAGACAACTACTGTGTTAATGGCAACAACGAGCTAAATATCAAACTAAAATATAATTAATAAAATTAGGATGCTATTTTTATTTCATCCGCAAGCAAATTAAGGCAATGCTTACGTATACATATATTCAATTTCCGTCTTTCTGATAGGTTGCTATTTAATAAAAGTTTTAGTAGCAATAAATACTTATTTTTTTAATCTATTTTTGAGGTCAACTAAGAATAAATATAAATGGAACAATTCATACGTTTGCATATATTAAATTTAAATTTTAAAGAAGTACTTTTATAAGTTGCTATTTGATAGCAATTTTAGTACCAATGAAGACAACTACTGTATAAATAGCATCAATCAGCTGAATATTAGGTTAAAATTAATTTAAACAAATTTAGGTTGAAATTTTTCAAGGCAACCAAGAATAAACATAATTAAATAAATTCATACGCTTGCATGTATTAAATTTTAACTTATATAAATTTATTTTTACGGGTGAGTATTTGATGTAAATGGCAATAACTATCTATATATTAGGTTAAAATATAATTAATAAAAATGTGATGCTAGATTTTAAGTTAACTAAAAATAAATATAATTAAAACAATTTATATGTTTGCGTGTATTCAATTTTAAATTGAAAGAAGTTATTTTGTTGAGTTGCTATTTAATAAAAGTTTTGTTATTAGTAGAGACAACTACTGTGTGAATGAACACAACTAGCTATATATTATATAATAATATAAATTATGATGCTATTTTCATTTCTTTTGCAAGCAAATTAAACATAAACATAATTGAATGTAATATATATATTTTAACTTGTTAAAATTGATTTTGATGAGATGCTACGCGAAGACAATAGTACCAATAGTATAATTAAAAACAACTACTTTTTTTTTTTATAAATAGTTTTTACAAATCTTACTAACAATATTATTAACATAGTTAAAATTGGTGCATTTTTAAAATATATTTTACTCCACAAGTTAAACTATTTCATGAAAATAATTACCAAATAATTTATTATAATGGAATACATAATAAAAATTCAGACTTTTTCGCATTGTTAAATATAAAAATAAATATTTTTTAGTAAATAAAAGTATAATAAATATATAATAATTTGTATATATTACATTTAAATAGCATATTATTTTATTCAAGATTGAAGAATTGGAGGTGAACGTGTTAAGACTAGAATGTTGTTTAAAATTCGTATCGGTGTATTGGGGTGCTTCAGAAACCGCCCGCCGCGTGAGGGTTGGACTTTTCGGAGCCGATATTCTTCGCCAGTAGGTAAATATCAAAAACTTATGGGAAAAAGTCGACTTGGGGTAGCATATGTGATATTGGAGCCAGTGGCGTACGATATTAAAAATAAGTTTTTAAAACAAAATTATTTTAACAATAATATAATACAAATTTTTGAGGAGATCAATTAATGAAATTTAAATTATAATTTGTTTAACTGCACTTTAAGAGCCTGATGGAAATATAGACACCCTTTGCCTGAACAGGGTTACCAAAATTAAAGAAAATATAGTACCTAATTCATTCCCATTTAAGGTTATTTTTATCTACTCTTTCTGAAGAATTGCCTGACAATGTATGTATGTGATTATAATGTGAATATTTTTTCCAAATAATCGCATGCTTATTTGGGTTGTATCGCAATCATGGATAACGTCAGCTATGAATTGGTGTTTTAAGGGGACACTGAGGGTTCTTCATCAACTGTCGCATGATGACGTAAATTTGTTTATGTTATAATATCTTTTAATGTGCGGTGAAAGACAAATGGCTAAAAAGCATTTACACATTCAATATTTGCTTAGACTCAAGCATAGATGGTTTCGTTACAAAAACAATTTATTATTATATCGATGTGGTTACGTTCATGTCTGACATGCTCATTTTAGGAATTCGTCCGAGATAACGGTGACTGTGAATGCGATTCCGCGGTCGGTAGGAAAAAAAGGTTATCGCCCAAAGCCCAAACATTTTCATGGCTCCTATCATTCGACCTATGCCCAAGCAGTGAGATATGATGCTGTTAAATAAAAATCGTTAATCATCGCGCCCGATTTGATGATAAACGACATTGAATTTAGCATTGATTGAGCACCTATGATGAATGTCCGTACCAGAGGTCACATTCGTGCTTTTCAATAATTAAATTTCTAGGATATTTTGGATTTATATAAATACACAGATAGATTTTTTCATGTGCCGCTTTGTAACATCCGAGCGCATATTGTTGGCCTATTCAACACCTGGCATATGTACCATGGATGTTTTTTTGAGGGTAAAAACGAAATCTGAACAGCCGGTGGTTTCTCGTGTCACATTCTTTCTTCCCTTGCCTAGAGAGGTTTTTATCGGGGGTCGACGAAATATGGGATAATTATCTAAAAACCGACGCAAAACAGGAAATCTCGAATACGTGAGAGCAGCTTTCAAAATGATACTTGTATATACATATTTATGTAGGAGATATTTCATTAAAATATTTACTTATTTTGTAAAAATAAATTATATTTTTTTAATAAGGCATGTGACGTACTTAAACCATATATTACAAAGACCTAGAGATAATATTTTAATTTATTAATTTTCTAAGACTGGCATTTAAATAAAAGTTCTAAGAAAATTTTACCATTGGAGAGATATGCGAAAAATAAGATAGTTATATAAACGTAAATAAAAACATTTTGTATATTTCTGTTATTATTTAAAATATTTTAAATTTAAAGATCAATTTATAAATATATTATTTCTTGCGTAGAGATAATTTTAATTAGAAGTAAATTTATGTAAATTAATATTTTTTAAGGGTTTAAATATTATATTATATTTTTTAACTACTGAAAGGATTATTGAATATATAATACAATATGTATACAATACAAAATATGGGATATTAGCTTTCAAAATGTCCATTTTTGTTAGATTAGATAATACTATCTTATTTATATTCGTTATATCTTTTAAAATATATATAATTTTAATAAAAAATAAGATGGTACATATTTTAAAATCACGTATTCTAAGAACCTTTTACCATTGGGAATATTATATAAAAGTGTGCTATGTAATTCACATTGAAAGATCAATACTTGTATACATATATTATTTTTTTCATTGTAAGCAAGGATTTAAATTTAATTAAAAAATATTTTAATAAGCAGTTTAGCAGATTATAATAAACTGCGTAAATTATTTCTTATGTAAATAATATAAAATTTATTATATAAGATGAAGTATTGGATATTTATACAAACATATTTATCAAAAATATCAGATAATTATTTAAAATATTTTAAATACACAGAACAATATATACATATATATTTTTCCTTGCATAGAGATGATTTTAATTAGAATAAATATCTAAATATAAGATAATTATTAAATTTGCGTATCGAAATTCATTTATAAAGATCGATACTAGAATAAATAATTTGCGATAATAATAAAATACAAATAAAAACAGCTTACATTTTTGTGAGATCAGATAATATTTCATATAATTTTAATATAAAATGTATATATTTTTAATAAGGATAAGATTATATTTTACTTATTTTCTAAAATTCTGAATATTTTAAGTTACATATTCCAAGAATCTTATACCATTAGAAATATTATATTAAAATTTGTGACGTAATATGTATTCAATAAAAATAAATTGTGTATATATAATACAAATTAATGTTTTTGACAACGTGATTTTGGTATAGTTCATGAACACATTGGTCATATTATTGAGCAATTGTCACGTGACTGTAATTAGGTACCATTTGAGATATTAGTTTTTATTTAATAGTAAACCTTGAATTTTCAAAAAAATATTTTGCCAAAGATAAAGTCAAAGTACTTTTAACGTTTATTATCTATCTATATACTTGTACAATACAAATATTTTTACCAATTAAATCTTTAGCTGTTACGGTTATTTTTATGAACATTAAATTATTTTTTTAAGCATGAGCCATATAAAACACATAAATAACAGTGCTTTTTAAATCAATTTTATAATAAATATTACTATGTAATAAAATATGAGTAATACATCATATTTGTCTTTAAATATGATATAGCTTATCACAAATTTTATAAATAAAAATTAAGTTATATGCACGAGAGTTTCAAGGTAAATCTTATCACATCGAATTGCTTTTTGTTTATTAATATACAAACGATTTCATAGCCAAGTTAATTTCGTATCAAACATAATACAAAGTTCATATTGTAAATTAATATATTAGTGATTAAAAAAAAACACATTCACGCATTTTATCGTGTTTTCTTTGCGGTGATACAATCAGCAAAATTCAAAGAGTCCAAGATAACTGGAAGACCGGAAAATGTCCATCAAGCGATTAGGCGATACGAATATAGATTATTAGAATTTAAAAATATATTTTCAACCATTTAAACGTCAACATGTACGTATAATAAAACGGAAGCTCGAAACACGTCATTTTGGGGCAATTAAGATGTTTTATGATAATGAATAATCATGCTCCAAATTTGATTTTGTACTCGGAGATGTCGCGATGCTGATTTATGGTAATTTTATGGATTATGCTAATATTTTAGCGTACGTCCTAAAAAATAGACTCGATTAACATATCGGTTTTATTCGCTGATATTAGTGTTGATTTAATTTTTTGATTGAAAATTTTACAGGAGGAACATGTTTCGTGATCCAATTTCAGATTATTACGAGAAACCAAATTAACCCACTTATTTCCAGAATCGGTGAATATGACAAGAGCAAACTTAAATACATATAAGTATAAACATCTTGCTTCAGAGAATAATTTAAAATTTTTTTTGGTAACTTAAGATCAGTAGCTTAGATAATAGTTAAAAATATTATAAGGATTAATAATTTAAATAATTCATAAAAGTATTTTTACAATGTAAAAGCTTTTACGTTAATACTAGAAAATAATAATAAACTTTTATCAAACATATTTGAAAAAGTATAAATAAAATATTTTTAAGCTTAGATCGCAGGATTCGTTTACGGAAATGCTTCGATTTTTACCTGAGCGTAATCAGGAGTTTTGTGAATCCCAGGTAAGAAAAAAAATGTTATCTCATCCGTAAGATACTGCAGGTAAGAAAAAACACCGCTATATGCAAGAACGATTGTTTCTCAAAGTGTTTTTTTTTATATTACTAAATAAATAAAATGGGTTTGTTATCAATTTTAATGTATTACACAAACCACTGCATTATTTAACATCAATTACATCGCTTATCTTATCTTGAATGAAATCGCTATCATTCATGTACTGATGTCTCATAAGACAGTCTTTTATAAATAATTTAATATTTTAAACGAAAAGGTCAAGTTTACGTATGAAAAAAATCAACTTGCCTCATGGTGGAATATTTAAGATTCACTTGTGGCAGGTCAGGATAGGATGTGGGTGGATAAGATGCACATGGTCCCTAACATAAGGGTCTTGGTGTTGAGCCCTTTAAATACATACGCATATGTATACCCACGAATACACGTGTGGTATTCGTAAAGTATAAAACACGAAGATGCGTGGAATACGAATGCGAATAAACAGGGCTGCCACAAGTTTTTATATACATATATATAAATTATATTGATTTATGGAACATTATATTTTAATACAATAAGCATGTTATTTAAAAAAAAATAACAATGCCAACCACACCCATTAAAAATAAGGAATATATAAAAAATAACCATTTAACTATACACAATCGATTGCTATTTCGACCATTAGTTAAATTTTAAAACGTGACCTCAAACGCCCCTTTTGATTATTTGACCTTAATTTATCGCCTTTTACGGGCAATTGATTCGGAAGGAATATTATATTGGCGTATTACATAATAATAGTACATATTATAATTAATAAATATTAATTGACATGTTGTGTTACTCCATCCAGTCGTGGATCTATGAAAGGTTAATAATAATAATAGCGCTACAATGGTTAGACTATTTAATTGAAAATTAATAGTTACTCACTGTATGCTGATTTGGCCGGAATTAAGCGAATTTACCTGTAACAAAAATAAATACAAGATTAATATAAAATTATTTATTAGTTGTCGCAGAATGGTCCGACAAGTATATTATAAAACAGAGACTTCCAAGCTTTCCAATTCGTTTTTATATTAATTTATATTTTTACTTATAAAAAGCTATTTCTATTACAATTTTTAAACATTTATAGCATTATTGAAATTTAAAAAATAATAATAAACCTAAATATAAAAGAAAATTAATAACGGAACTCTAACAATAATCTATTCTAAATTGAAAATCGCTTAATTTTCACAGTAAAGTTTTACAAAAAAATGTTTTTAAAAATACTATGGCATCGAAAAATTGAGGTAAGAATACTGTAAAAGTTTAATATTAATCCTATGAAATCTTGATAAGAGATATTTTTAAGTAGTTCACTGAAAGTTTGCTGAAACTGTTGTCATAAAATTAATTAAATTTTTAACTATCTTTTTACGTAAACTATTTTTTTGCAAAATATAAAATTGATTATTGTGATTTTTGCCTGTTGTTAAAAAAATAGTCATAATTCCAATTTTTATATTTTGAATTTAACTACTTTTTTATTAATTCTTTAAATAGATTTATCCATAATTTCTTATATTCATTTTATTTTAATAAATTAAATTTGAACATTTATTTATACCCCTAATAATAAAACAACTTACGATTGAAAGTAAGCTTTATAATAACGCAGGTTAGAGAAGCATTCGTCACAAGTAAGCTTTTGATTATGTTTTACAATTTAAAAAAAATATGGAAGGCTTGGAACGCTCTGTTTTATGTTATTTGATTAAATTAGAAATATATAGTTTTGTTAAATATAAAAAAAAACAAATATTAGTATTTTAATTTACTTTAACGTTACCGAATAATCATATGAATTAAATACAGAACTATGCGAATAACACAACTCTACCATATTAACTGTAATTAATATATAATAGATCTATATGTTAGGATTTTAGTTAGGATTCAAAATAATATAAGTACTCCTTGTTAATAGTAAGAATTTAAAGATATATCTTTAAATATATTTTTGATAGGAGCGCTTGGGATATAATTCAAAACTGTTTATTAGGCAGTCGGAAAAGGATAGTGCCGATTCCGACCGCGCACTTCTTGACCTTAAGCGTCATGTTTACAACTTGGTATTATTAATTAACAAATTGGGCAATATTTAATAAATATATATTTAATCATTTATTCTAATTTGACCTGCGGCTTAAGTTCAATGCAAAATATGTAGCTGATGTAGCTCGCAATGCAATGTCTGTTAATAAACTCACAATTTTACCTGCTATAGAAGTTCAAAAGGTTCGTTTTGTTTTGATGTATATTTTTTATTGGTTCTTATTTACGTCTATCTTTATTATAATCTATAAAAATCTGACCATATTTTACGAAACATATTCGAATAGTTAAGATTTTGGCAATTTTATCCTTGATGTTTATCAAACTTCAATGACAGATATGTTATGCCTGTAGTGTGTTTAAAATAGCTGGGTCAATTTAAAATCCTGTCTAGTGATTTTTGTACGTAAGGAATAACTGCTGCTAATAAGCAGCAGAATCCTTTTGATATTCATAACATTCATTAAGATCAATGAATTTAATGAGTGTTATGAACTATCTAGAGCTGTTCTTTATGAAACGACTGCAAAAAGATTAGATAGGTCAAAACATATTAATTTATAATATATGTACGTCTCTTAAAAAATTTTTTCACTTGCAATTTTTACTTTCCGAATTTTTCGTATGTACATTTTAGAACAGAAGATAAACTATTTTATTTTACGCTTTTTCCCTTTTTCGGCAGCCCTATCCGAAAGGTGTGTATGCTTTTTTTGGTTGTTTGTGTGCGTGGGTACACCACTCTCTACCTGTGATCACGGGTCCAGGTAAAAAAAGTCACAAGAAAGGACCAACTTCCGAAGATGCGAGGGTAAAAAAATGTGTACTAAGCGCCGAGAAACCGGGGCAAGGACGACGCTCCTTTTCTGGGTCCGAAAAAAAGCAAAAAATCGCATTATGCAATCTGCATAATAATAAAATGCACCGGGAAGTCCGAAGATTTTTTTCTTGGCGTGGAACCTGCTGCGCTGAATGCAAATGTTAGGTCACCTGTTTGGGATACGTGGGAATCTGTATGAATAATTCAATTTGGTTATTTTCTATTCACTATAAATTAAAAAAAAAAAATATTGATCGTGAGCGAAAAGATTACTGTTATGTACTGCATTACCTGCTGCAATCATAAGTTAAGAATTAAATCTAATACTAATGATGAATTCAGATAAAAATATATTAGATAATAATATTATATCTAAAGATAAAATGATTTTATATCAATATTTATGTATATTTAATAAATTTACAAATTAATTCAAGTTATTGCATATTTAACCGACGAATTATTTAATTTTTTAGTCAAGATATAATAAGGCATTCAACATAGCGAATAAAATCAATAAATACAATTCAAGTTAACTGCGTCGCCTGCTGTTAAATTGATTTTAACAATCATAGTAAAGCCTCAATTTAAATGCAAATTAAATGTTTAGACTTCTAATGGGATTTTAAAACTTAAACAGCGGCTTCCAAACTTAAGTTGGGTTCAATTATAATAGCTGTGTTAGTTGCGCTCATTGAACTTACACATACGAAATTTTTCATAAAGCTAGCGCTGTAAATATGACAGTTAAATTGCGTACGTTTCAGAGATATGATTTACGGGGTGATCTTACTAAGAATATATTTTTAAAAATGGTTCTTATACAGTGAATATTTGCATGCATTTTTGGACACAAGGAATCGTAAGTCACCAAGCTATGATTAATTACTTAAATATGTGAGTACGTTTTCGTGTGACTTACATATGTTTTTAAATACAATTATATTTTGACACAGCTAAATAAAATAGTAAAAAAAATGTTCAAAACAATATTTTATAATATATAATAATATCAACTCGTATATATTTGTAGTACAATTTTTTGTCTAAAGTTCTGACCTTGTATTGTGTAGAAAATAATATAATATAAAATAATCGTTAATGTCTAGGTTCAAGGTTTGACCTCAATCATTTATATTGAATATATTTTTATTAATATGACTCAGGCCAATAAACCTAAATCAAAGATTTGATAATTGATAATATTTATTTGTGATAGGTAGGAAGTAACAAAATTCAGAGCTTTTGGCACAGTTGAAGAATCGCAATCTCGTTCCCGCAACACAGGATGTTTGGTACATTCTCGCGTCATTAGTGGCTGCTGAGGCAAGTGGATCATGGGGGAACGAGCAGGGGAATATTTTTGTATATTATTCCTCAATAATGGCGACACATGTTCGCCACTTGTGCTTCGGTTGCCGTTAGGGCAAACCGACGTCCCACTATCATCATAAGTTGTGATGGTGTTAATGTACACGGCGATTGCTTTTCGTCATGTGATAATTTACTAAGTGTATACACATTGATCGCCAAGAAATGGCAATCCCTGGATATGTTTAATTCAAATTAGATTAATATATTCAAATATACAGTTTTGTCCATAATAATTAGGCACCCCTTAAAATGACGTGTAACCCTTTACAAGTGCATAGTCTGACCGAAATATTTTAGCAGATAATTTTAGAGGTAATAAATAATACTCGAAGGTTAGAGTGGCTCGAAAACACCGAGATTGGACATTTGAAGATTGGGTGAATAGTCAATAGGTATGATAAATCCAAGTTTAAGGTAATTTTAAAATAAAATAAAAAAATAAAAAATTCTATAACAATATTTTTTTTAAATATCATATTTTTTTACATTTTTTTAAATGTTTTTTGGGACGCTTGGTGTAGTATACGTGTGTCGAAGAGTCGGAGAAGAATATCTAACTGATTGCGTAGTACCAAAAGTCAAATATTATGGCGGACGCGTTATGGTATTGAGTTGCATGACAGCAGCAGGGGTGGGAAACCTGTAAACTTGCAAGGGTAGTGTTTATACTTCAATGTTGGAATCCACTTTAATGGATTCATACACGAAAATTAAATACATGGGTTAATTCGGGGTTACTTCGGTCGAGTTCGGTTCTGCCCGCTCTAAAATCTCTCGGAAGTTGTTCGAGGTTACCGAGAATGGGATGTAAAGTGGGGGTAATTCACTCGACTTGGCCAGCTTCGAGCGCTTCCGAACATTGTCGGCAAACGGACCGAAGTCGGTGCTGCTCTTTCGAGCGCGAGCGGTGAGATACTTCCCTTTTCGCTCTCTCGCGTGTTAAGTGACGAGAGTGAGAGAGATAATGATATGGTTTTTCGCAAACTGAGATAGAACGAGTAACTCGGTTCAATTTCAGTATGCGCGTAGGCGTCCTATAGTCAACACGTATGACGAACGCTGCATCGTGGTCACGTGGTCAAGTAATAATACCACATGCTTTTCGGGGACTTCAACAGACTCTTACTGACATATTTTAATATTTTAGGGCACCAAAAGGGATTAATTATATTTTTGATAGTATTATATTTTTTTCATATGAAATTAAATAATTAACAAATAATTAGTGGTACTTGATTTTGTTAAAAAAATCGTTTCGAATATCCTTATGTATTTTCCTAGATCAGTTTATATAAATGTCACACCATAACGAATTCTTATTTAGAATCGATGGCGACAAATTTTAGGATAGTCACAGATGTGGTGTTCGTATTCTGAAGTATCATTTTTATGCCTTATGGCATTTTGCAAAAGCCGACAAAGATTTTGCGTAAATTGAATATTTACGACCGAAAACTTTTCACTGATATTGTATTGGTGAGTGTCCACACAAACTTTTATAATTATCAGTAGCGTAATTTTAATAATATGACAATTTAAAAATTGTGATTATTTGGCACATTTTTTGATCTCTCGCAAATATGCCAGCTGTACGTGACAGAAAACGCCGTCCGGACGGCATATGAAATTTGCGACAGTGTGGTCGCTTACTTGAAGTCGTAGGTCTTGGCCGACTTCAGTTGTACCTTCGGTTCGGACAACTTCCAGAGAGTGTAGCTCAAGCATTTTATTTACATGTAATCATTTACATAATTTTAGTAATTTTTAATTTGGGACAGAACACCTTATTAATTACCATTTTAAAATTGTATTATATTATTTATATTGTATACAAAAAAAGCTAAAAAACGCCATTGAAGACACTATTTACAGGCCACATTATCCCTCGGAAATGCGCGGAAGAGGTCGCATTTCTTAGGGAGGGCCTCATTTAATGGAGGCAGTTCTATAGGCTGCAGTCATGTTGATGCCTTCTTTGGAGAATGGCATACATGTAGGCGTAAGCTCCTCACACCATGGGTGCAGCTCTAGAGACCTGACGATACAAAGTTCGGCGTTGGGTCTTCAATGGGGGGCGGCCGGCCGAGGACTATATTTGACCCACTGCGATGTTGTCAGTGGCGAAGCACTTGATATTTCCATATAAATTCGTATTTGTATATACATTTCATTTGGTAAATAAAAATATTATTATTTCAAGTATTTTTTTTAAAAGATTACAATTAAAAATATGTTTGCATTTTTTATGCAAATAAATGTTGGTATTTTAAGAATCAAATTAATGAAATCATAAGTTTGCTGTATTAGCTTAAAATTAAATTAGGCTGCAATTATGTCTAAATTGATTTTTTTTAATATAATTATGATTATCAAATTATTAAACTAATTTATAAGATCGATTACATTGAAATTTTCATAGAAAATTTATTTATGATGATACTTCAAATCATCATTATCGCATTCTAAACCGAATTTTATATTTTATGCAACAAGACTGTTTTGGCAATCGTCTATTAAATCACCTTCTTCAATAAATTATCTAAACACAAAAACTCGCCTCTGGCTTGAGACGCTAAAGCGCTTTTGATTCGGTCGTTTACAAAATATTATATCACATACAAAGTCCAGTGTGTTCGTTCGTCACTCTAGTCACGATTTTAATAATCAGGGATGGCCAAGCAATTTTCTGCCCGCGTAAGATTCTTTTTATAAATAATGAGCGCCACAGTAATGATTGTCGAAAGCTAACGAGTAACGGTTAAACTCTGGATGAGGCGGCACACATGTGTGCCCCGGAGCCAAAAATGCAGACAATACATAAATATATACATACATATGTATCTAATACGTCCGTGATAACTTTTAAGGATGATGGAATTTGTACGTCTAATCTCTGCCGATTCACAATGTTGTACGTATTGATTGTAACAACTTCGTAAGTGATGATGATTATGATGGGCTATGAATGTGGAATCGTTAAAGGCGATCGTTGGCGATGGCGATAATGACTGAAGAGATCGTTTTTGGGTGAAGATCGATGCCAATTTGCGATTTGATGGTAAGCCATCGATCAAGTGGGTGTTTAGCAACAATGCGTAGTGTTGCAAAAAATATCAATATAACAGTCAGGTTTTTCTTAATCAACTTGTGGTGTATGGAATCTGTTTTAAATAGTAAATAGTTGTTTAGAGATATGTAAATATAATATATTTAAATATACTATATACATTATATTATATTATTTATGTACATATATATATATATATGTGTATTTTATAATAAGTACTGTTATATAATTTTAATAATAATTAAAAATCAAAAAGTTTCTCTTAAACGCATAATATTATAAAAGTACTGATATATTAAATATAATAGGGACATTTTATTATTTAATTTTTATAATAAATATATATGAAATTATTGGGATGGTTTATGCTAAAAATACTTTTCAGCAGTAGAAGAGAAAAAAGAAAAGGGGGAGTAAAAGTGTGAGAAGGAAAATATTTTTCAAATATTCTCTCGTCGGAGACTAATCCTGAGAACCTTTTCGAGAATATCTCAAGGACATTATCGCAAAGATTATTCCGGAAAATTGTACGACATAATAATTAGAAGCGGTTTTTATTTAATTGGAAAAATTGAATCTACATGACTTGGCAAATTTTATTAGTCCTTAATCACAGCAATGAGTATTTACAATTGTGGTAATTTAAAATCCGGTGATCTGTTTCTTACGTGTGAAAGGAAAAACTGCTATTAAAATTCATTGCAAACTTCTATCTATGTCGAAAAAGGTGTCATAAATTTGAAGCAAAAATAAACGACGTTCATGATGAAGAAATGAGTGGATATTAATTTATTGTCTGATTAACTGAACTAGCGGATGTTAAACTATTGATATAAAAAGTTTAAAAATAATATATTATAATAATAACATATTAAAATATTTTCTGAAATTTGTAATATTACTTTCTAAATATTCTAGTGGATATAATATTTTATTAAAAATAGAAAAGGTATAGGTTTATATAAAGTTCTACGTGTGTATAATTTCTGTTTTTCCGTTATCCAATTTTTCAATTAACATCGTGGCCCGACACAATGATACCGACGTACGTGAAAGAATCTAATTTGTTCGTCGGCCGAACCTATTGAAAAATCGCCGCAAAAAAATATGTAGACATTAACGATAATAATGGCAATGTCAATGGGTGAAAAAATAACCAACCGGTTGCAGCCACACAACGCACATACCGATGTGTATCATTCAATAAATAAATAATCATCGATATTATTTACATCTTATTCTTTTGCAGTTTCCTAAAATACTCTTCGAATATTAGTATTCGTTCCGTATTTTACCTTTATGTGTTCATTGAAAATTATTATGATTACGTTGTGCCACCGTGAGCGTTAACGTTAACTCTTTAACGGCCGTAAATCGTCGCACGGTGATTTATGATAATTTATTGTATGTATTTACCTTTGCGGGAGAACCGCTCGATTAAAAATCTCGCGGCAATGTTATTATTGGAATGACGATCAAATCTATATTTGTATAAATTATCTATTTTTATGTGTAGAAACTGTGATATTATGATTTACTGTGACAATATTTAAGAACATATTAGATTTAACAACATTATTACAAGATTTTTTTAGCAAATTTGACAAGATATTCATAAAAAATGTATATTGATATTTTTTTTATGAATATATATTATATAGTATATAACACATCAAGAAAATTATTACTAAATTACGCTGACAAAGAACTCTAATAATATTTATATTTATATTTAAAATATTGATAAGAACATTAAGCTGTGGGGGCCGTTTTATGAGCTTCGTTAACACTGACGTGGCGGCTGCGAGAGTAACATATAGTTGACCACGCCGTGCCAAAAATGTGTATAGTGTAATAATGTTTTTTTTTTTATATATATATACATATATTGTTTTTATTTTTACGCGGCAATATATGTATGCTCCTATCCGCGGAGCAGTGAGGGTGTAATATTATTCAAACTAAAAAACGTGTTTTTAACATTAAAACCAAAAAAATAGTGCGAATAAAAAAATCCTTTCCTGCGCGAAGTAAAAAAAAGTGTACCATAAAAAATGTGAAAAACTCCTGAAGGTGCTGGGAAAATCCGGCGAAATATAGAGGGACTAATTCAAAAAACAACGCGAGAAAATCACGTAAATAAATTCTTTTTTAAATTACATATGTATATACACAAAAAAAAAAACAAAAGTATTAACTTTGTTGAAGGTACAGTACTGAAAAAAATTATATAAAATAAATTCTTGCATGAGCCAAATAATTTAGGAGTGCTTATTATATTCCGGAATGGAAGGTATCCACTTCATTGACGGAATAGTAAAGGCGGTGGATACTAAAACTGTCCTGGATTTCTTTTTATTTGGCTCAAACTTTTGCTACTAAGCATAAATAGTCAATAATGCTTTTTTATATGAGATTAAAAATAAATTAAATAACATTAATTTATTTTAAAAATATTATAGAATATTAGAAAGCAGCTTATAAGAAAACTTATCGGACTGGTCCTGGAATTTTTAATTAGACCAGTGAAATATCTTAGAGCCTTAACCCTTTGAGTAGTGAGTTAATTTATACACATTTGTTAGTTTCATTATTATTTTATATTGCATTTAAAGTAAAATATAGACAAAATATCGATTCTCAATTTTTTATTGCTTTGATTTATACTACTTATTTTTTTTTGTATTAGTATGTTTTATTAATTTCTTTCAACACTTTTTTATTATTCAATTTCGTTAATTTATTTTACATTTTTTTTATATATTATTTTTTATATATCATTTCAGAAGCTCATTTTTTATAAAATTAATATAAAATATTTTTTGTACTATTTATTTTTTTCGTACTTTTTAATATATCGATAATATTTTCTATAGAACTCATTTTAATTAAATCAAATTGAAAAAATACTATATACATATAATGCTTTGTATTTATTATTCTTTCAGTTAAATATGTGAATATTTAACTATCTTGTGTACATCAAAACAGTGAAAGATTAACCGCCGTACATGTACGGCTATACCGCACAAATTCAATTGCACAACTCAATGAGCACAACAAGTGTTCGTAAGAATTTACTAACACGAATTAGACCACGAGCTCGTTGAATCATTAATATTTTCATTATATTTAATATTTTAGCAGTATTGAAGGGTATAGAGGGTGTAATAAAATAATAATATTTTATATACTTGCTGTTTATTACTAGCAATAATTTATTTAAAAGTATTTTTTGTCCACATAATATTTTAGAAATTATTAATCAATTTAAAAGCTTTTATTAATTTTTTTCTTAATATTACTTTATGAATTTATGACACTGAAAAACATTTTAGGATCTTGAAAAAAATATATTTATTATAAATATATTACGATTTTGAAGAATTTTTACGCTACAGTATGTTTATGATCATATTGATATTGTTTTGAAACGCGAGGTGCTGCAGGCGTGAAGACATTAAATTGACTGTTTGTCAAAGTTAAGCATATTTTTCATTGGATTTTTTTTATAATCGAAGACAAGTCACAAAAATAAAATTTTATAGGAGAGAAAAAAAATCTGCCTAATTTTTGCAATAAATCTGTCATAGTCTTTATTAAATTTCCATAATTAAAAAAAAGCTGACTTTGTAAATATATTTTGTTTCAAAATCTCTGCTAAAAAATGACACAGAAAATATAGAAAGGGCAAAAATGTTTTATAGCATAATTATTAAATAAATATACATGTAATTTTGGGGCTGATTATTATTTTCAGAAAAAACAGACATGTGGTGTTCTTATCGTACCATTTTTGGAAATGTACAGTTTTTATTTAAACTGCGTTTTTTGACGAAAAGTCAGCACATATTTTTTGTGTATAATTGAAGCAATACAATTTTTTATTGAATAGTGGCAGCTTTCTAACTGTGCTAGAATAGTGTATGTTTTTATTTTTTAAACATAAATAAATTATATTTTAAACTAAAATGGAGAAAATCTCTGCCGTAAATATATCTTACGGTCCATATGTTTGTTTGTATTAAATTACATAATACATAAGACTTTATTTAAAATACATATAATAATGCTTACATAGCTATAACAAGTGACTTTTAAATTTAACGAGGAGTCAACGTCTTTCAAAAAATAAAAAAATCACATTGAGAAACGCCTATTTAGAGAATTGCTGATTACAGTTTAAGAATTCTCTGTGTACAAATGTGTATATGTATGTGTGATTGCGTGTCGAAGCTTAAATTACTGTTGCACAACTCGTACACATATGTACATATTTAAGAGGTCCAAGTAGACTAAATTAAGAATACGTACATGTGAAGTCGCAATTATTGCACCAATCACAAAATTGAAATTAACACATGTCGCACCGGGTTATATGATTCACATGGCGATCACGTGAAAATAGTTTATGGTTGCAATTGAATTTTTTTGAGCGAGCTTTAAGTTTTTTTATGGACCACGTCCCGGAGATCCTTAATTTAGAAAATTGCCAAAAAATCTACACACACACTGTGTGGCCACAATCCAGGAAAAAGTTGACACGCATCAAGAACATTAAAAACGTATTAAAGAATAGAAAAGTACGGCGTCGGACGGAAATCATTATTTCGAGATGCAATCACCATCACGTTCGGTTCTCACCTTGGGGCTTAGATTCTTTGGGAGTGATTTTCAAAAAGTTTTGGTTGTATTTCTATGTTCAATAGAAAATTTGCAGTAATATTTATAGCCGGAATAATCAGAGCGAAGTCGTAAAATTGTAATTGGCGCATTAATCGCACTCAATAAATATAATTGCAAGATTGAGAAACTAAAATATTGACCTATATGCAATGGTGTAAAATTTAAATGTTTATCATAAAAATATTGATTGAATTAAAATTTTATTTAACGCTTATTTCTAATGTAAAAAACTATATATTTATTTAATGTACAAAACTTGGATTTTGCTTATGATATATATATATACGTATATTATAATCCAAAGTTATGTATTATGAGTTAATTTTTCTGGCTTTTAAAGTACTTTTAAATATTTCATATAATTAAAGCAAACATCAAACTAAAAACTATGTATTTGTAAGAGAAAGGAAAACAAGTTTTATTTAACATTGAGAATATACGAAGTCATGGGATTTTTCTTAGTATGTAACCAATTGATTTTATTTAACAATATATTTAAAATATATCTTGTATATATAATAATATTATTAAATATGTATTATTATTTAATATAAATAAACTTGTGATTGGTTTGATATAAGTTTTTGTTATATTAAATATTTTAAGCTTATTTGTATTAAATATCTTAAAAATTACCTTTAATTTTTGTTATTTAATTCAGAAAAACATTGAAGGATTGTATCGATAGTATATTCATAAAGATTAACAGATATATATTTATTTTTATCTGCATAAAAAATTGATTTGCATTCTTGATTATAAAATTTAATAAGAATTTTTCATTTATTGTCACTTCCTTCTCGCTTTTTAATTCCAACTAAAAAAAACTTAAATTGGTATTATTCTCTTAATTACATATGATGAAAATTTAATAATTAAAGCACATTAACATAGCAATTTGTATTGCTTTTAACATAAAAATTAACATTCAATCAAATTGTATAAACATAAAATGTGCAATTCAATAAACAGAGACTATAATTCATAAAAAAAACTACTTATGCTGTATGTAATATTATGTATCAAAGTATCAAAGAATACATATTTGGTTTTAACCACTTGTCGACGCATACCATAACTAATTTTATGTACGCGAGTTTTTTTCTATTCAAGAGTAATTTTTGCACCTTTTAAGTACAAATCACCTTCAAAATTGCACACTAGCATTAGTTTTTGCGCGATGATTAACGACCAATTGCAAAACTGAACCAGCTGATTGATCGATAGTTATAATTGATTTAAGATTTTTAGACAAGCACCGGTGATGGATTGGAAGGCATATTTTGGCCGGACAAGTGTGTTTTTAACCGATCGATGATTTACAACTGGAATAAGTATTGTCGTCGGTTTAAAACAATTATTTATAAACAATTTGCATAAGCTTCAACGGTAATCAAATATTAAATTTATTATTATTTATTTCATCAGGTGCGAAGTCTTGCTATTTACCGATAAATCGACGATATAGAAGGAACGTAGGACATTGAAAAATACAGGGTGGTCTAAGAAAATAGATTGAATGCTTATATATCTACGCGTACCTATTGGTAATGATATATAAAAAAATCAGATGCAAGCTTAATTTAAGAAAAAATAAAAAGAAGCTTTATTAAAGTATAATTTTGAATAAACCATAATTGTAATATATGTTACAACAAATATACACTACAGAAAAGAAGCTGCAAATGAAAGTGTTTTTAATTAGTTTTTTAGTGTAAAATACGTTTTGAAATATATTTTATAAATATACACTATAGAAAAGAAGCTTCAAATGAAAGTATTTTTAATTAGTTTTTTAGTATAAAATACGCTTTGAAATATATTTTCATTTAACCAATTATTGACGCAAAAAAAGCTTGTTTTAAGCTTATGATAGCTTGTAGAAACACACTTTGAAATTACTCAAAGATATCAGTTATAAAATTTTATTATTTAGGCTAAGAAATAAAATAAAAAAATTTAAAACTAAGGTAATTACTGCTATAACTAAGTTAAAACACATAAAAATATGTGCATGTACGTTAAAACAAATTAATAAATAAATCGATATGTTATTTTAATTAATTTCAAGGGCGAATTGATAATTTAGCATTTTAAATAGTCAATAGAAAATCATATATAAATTATTATTTATAAGTAAAGTAATTTATAAACAAGAATGCTCTCATTTCAATTGACTTTTACAGTAGAATATACAAAAGATTTTTTTGCATGTCCAAATTTATTTGAGCTTTCTTAAATAAATAATCAATTAATAAAGAAAAAATCAACATCTTTGAAATTTATGACCCTTATTATTTTATTTAAAGAAAATAGTAATTTACTAACAATATTTTAATATAATATAAAATATCATATATTGCTGCAAAATTAACTTTGTTGAACTATTTTTTTTATATTAATTTCTTTAAATAATATATACAAGATTAATTCAATTTAAGGTTAAATAAGGTTTAATTTGATTTAACATATGGTTTATAGGATAGTCAAATTTTTTGATGTTGTACTTTTTAAACGGCTACTGTCAGCCATTGCCCTTGGAATTGCTAATAGTAAGATGTACTTAAGTTTTTCATATTGAATTAAAATTATTTAAAAACCAGTTCATATTTTTAGGGCATCCTATATGCAAATGTCTTTAAAAGCATGGTTTTCGACTTCTGCAATTAGTAGACCAGACCCGCCTGATAACGACAATGTGTTATTTTTCTTACGCGAAAAAAAATCGCGTCTTGAAACTTGATTCCTAATATGTAGTGTGGCGAATCCACTCTAAGATTAATTACACACACTAGCCCGAGCTTTGGAACAAGTTTTGGAAACATGTGTATGTCCAAGATTGATTTTTTCGATCATTACATACTATAGAAAATTTATTCGGTTGGTTTCTATCTAAAACTCGATAATTTTAGGAATCGCTTCTATATGTTTATATTTGTGTATATTGTAAATTACACATGTTACACGCCGACATTAATCAATGTTCGAAATTTCGCAAGTTTGTCGGGCCATCGCGTTCTTTATTTTCGGGTACGGGTTATTGGCATGAAATTGTGTAACATTCGGCCAAAAATATAAATTAGCCTCGTGTGTAAAAGAGTTATTCCAAAAGTGTGACGATAGGTAGGCAGACAGGTAGTTTGCGTATGTGTGTGTACGCCTAGAGGAGAACGGTATAAGTTACCTGGGCAACTAATCAAAAATCAAAATCAACCTGTCAAATCTCGTGGCGTACACAAACTATGACCAAAGTCCGAGATTTTGTGTATGTGTGTGATTACATGAAGAAATACATGAGTATAAAAATATTTTTATAAATGAGCGTGCTATTTTTTTAAAGAATATCACAAGGATATGTTGGGAACACAGTTTTTAATAATAAATATTATATATTTAAGTGCTATCTAATAAATTAATTTTATTATAAAATTATGTAGATTTTTATTGGTTATTGTTTTACTTATTTATTTCAGATTTTTAAATCGATTAAAGTTGAAAATTATATAATTCTATATAACAACTATTATTTTCAATACGTAGAGAGCTACCTGAATTTTGAAGAATTCGAATTGAAATCGTTATATATAATATTATATTTATAAAATCATTCTTTTTAGAGGGATGAGGGTTTGATATTTTTTTTTATATATTATCTGTGTTTGTCCATATAGGATAAATTGTATGTATATTTATTTTAAAAAACAATAATAAAAAAAATATGGGATACTAATATCTAGTTATGCTATTTATTATTTATTTATTTTAAATCATTATTAAATATACGTAAAAATTCTATATTAACACTTTACCTATCACATCACATCAATTGGCGTCCTGAGTGTGCCGAACGTTAAATACTGCGGACGCCAATTGGCGTCTTTTGTATAAAGCTTCCATGTCAAATTAAAAAAATATGTTTAGTATTTAATTCTAATTTTTTACGACATGATTAAATATATATATGAGTTTTAATTATATTTAGACATATATTATACAATACAAAAGTCCTTTTAAAAAATATTTACATATATTTTATATTTCCTAAATTTCAATAACATGTCTAGAAAAAATCGGATCGTATCAAAAGATACATAAATTTAAATAAGAAGGTAATATTTGCGCAGATTTGCGAAAAAGTACCGGTACTTAGCGTAAGTCTAATTGTGAAACTGCCGGTAGGTAAAGTGTTAAAAACAAATATGTTTCGATATATATGGATATATATATATATATATATACCTATATATATATATATATATATATATATATATATATATATATATATATATATATATATATATATATATATATATATATATATATATATATATATATATATATATATATATATATATATATATATATATATATATATATATATATATATATATATATATATATATATATATATATATATATATATTTTCTTTTCTAAAATAATAAAAATAAATTTACATAAATATATATGATTGATTTAGATTTTCCATATAGTAACTATAAATTATAAGTTTTGGGTTTTTAATTATAAATATAATTTAATGTATAAAAAATTAAGGATGGTAATAATTTTTTTTGCTTGTGATAATAACTGATATTGAAATGGGTTGACTATTTATGATACAAAAAAATCATAAAACATATTAAATTTACATATATATTATTTTATTATAGAAAATATTTATTAGAATTCACTAATAAAAAAAATTGTATTGTTTATTTGTGAAAAAGCTTGAGGGTAAAAGATTGTGTGTTTTTTTAAATTTATTTATTTAAATAAATTAAATTAAGACTATCGTAATCTAACAGGTTACCCCAGTGCGTCACTATGATCAAAAACAATAATTGTATTATATCAATACACAAAAAATATATGTATATAATTAAAATAATACATATAAAAAAGCAAACAAAAAAATCATAAAATATCAAAATTAAATAATACGAACCGGACCAGCTCCTCTTAGCTAACATTAAACAGGTCAATGTGTAATAAGCAATTTTTTTTATTAATAGAGCTATACATAAAATATAATATGGAAAAATATGAAATAGGAAAAATATAAACGATAGCTTAGAAGAAAAATTACTGGATGTAGTAAAAAAAACACTATTTTTAAATGTGCTCATTTCTAAAACTAATATTTACAGTTGCAGTGCTTAAAAAATGTATATTTTTGGGAGTTTCATATAAAGGTGCAATAAGTTTGTAAGCTTTATACTGTCACTTAAATAATTTTTACTAAAATAGTTTAAAAACCGATATCCACCTCTTTATCTTGTTTTTGTGTAAAGTTAATAAACACATTTTAAATCCCATTTTCATTACTAACATCCTGCCATTATTTAGTGGTTTTTCTACGCGCATTCATTAAGCCCTAATTTATGTTAAAGTCTTTCTGAAGATTTTTCTGAAGAAATATTTAAAAGGTGTATGAAGAGCTTATTCGACAAAAACAGATCAATGAAATTATTTTGTAAAATGCACCTACTTACTGTGATTACTGAACATTTTATTAGCGTTTGATATTGGCAGACATATAGTCGACAAATATAGCAAATCTATGATCGCAATCGATATGGCATGACCTTTTAAATTACACATTGCAGTCATAAAATTTTCCTCCTTTAGTCATCTCGAAGACTCTTCAATTCGCACACGTTTTCAAAATACTTTCAAGCATTATGTCATTCTCCCATAACGACTAATCAATTTACGAATTTCCATCCATACCATCTGGAGAAATCGCCTTTGAAAATCACTTTAAACCGTATCTCCTCAAATTAAACACAAAAAAAACGATTCGGGAGGTCCGAAGCATCCGACCAGTCGGTGGCACACCTCCCGCAAAAACTCACCTCAACACCCAATAAACCGTTTAATTATTGTTATTTTTTACCGTCGTTTTGTGAATCCGCCGTAGTGGGTCAGATATTTGAAAGAGTTTTGTCAGCGGCCGTAGAGCAACAGCATCGTAACCCGAGGGTTCAGAAACCAGTTGTCGAGTGCCCCCACTACGCAGGTCAGAAAAGCACATAGGTGCCCGAGGCCAAGCTATTTTTTTTCTAAACGTCTCCAGTCACCTCCTATTTCATCTGATGAGTGACTGAGGTGGACGTAGATCATGGAGGCGCAATGGCGCCATAGGCGATTCAAGATGAAAAGTAAATGTCTACCAACTTTTTAGGAAGACAATGCCAAATCAAGCTACTACAATTAAAACTAATTTGTTATTTTAATTACCACAGGTAAAACCTAATGCAGCTGCATAAATTCTGCCGCTTCTGTTTCAAATAGTGTAAAAGATATTGCCATAAATATATGAAGGACCGATTTACATATTGATATCTTTCCATTGACAAAATATTACTTGTAAATACAACAAATTATAATATACTAGTACTTTAGTTTATGGATATTAATTAATTAATTTTTTGAGATAAATTTTATTAAAACCTGTTTTGTATTTGGGAGTTGAATATATATTTCAAAGTTCCATGCTCATGACAGAAATTAAAAAAACAATCTGAAACTTAAAATTATGAAGTTAATTTAACTTTGTAGTAATAAAGTATGAAATTGTTATATAGTCCTATTAACGCATCATTGTTTATATATGATTTATTGAAGTAAATAAACTAAGCAATGGTTTTAAATCATATTTGCCTTTTTTTTACTGCGAATAATAAATCACATGGAACAAGTGCCACTAATTCGATGAGTAGAAACCATCATTTTTTTTACCATGCAATTCATTTAAGGTAAGTATTACAATAATCGATCAATAAATAACTTCTTTTACCTGCTATAAAAATTGATGACAACTGACGATAACTCAACTATACTTATGTGGGTATAATTATGTATTAGAGTATTTTGCATAATACCCATATGTAACAAGATAATTCATTTATCATTTTTGCTTGAATATTTTTAAAAGGTCATTTTATTGCAATGCAATTATACAATCATTTTATTGCATCGATAAATCAGAACCCAAAATCTTTAACACTATGTTAAAAATTATATAAAAAATGGGAGCATATTTTAAAATCGATTATTCACTTTCGTTCCACGCCTAGATAAGATATTCGATCTATCTATTCACAATCTGATTTAATATTAAGTTTTGTCTAAAACAAGACACCTTCCACCAGTCTCGTGTTACAATTATAATATGAAAATGTGCATATTAATAATATGCATAGTCAAATTTATGATATAATGCAATGATTTATGTGCATGGCGTTAATATAATAACGGATCGTTATTACGCTATTTCGCGATAGCACTATGCTAATAATTTAAGTAGGCGAAATATCAAAGAACAGTTTAGCAACATGATCGGCGAACAGGTACTTGCAAAAAATATATTGGCATTCGAAACACACATACACGAATTGTGTATTATTAATACACACATACAATAGTGCTGATTTTTTTATGTAATACTATAAGTTAACATAGATACATATGTATATATGTAATTATATTTACGCATTTAATATTAGGTATAAAATTCATTTTTATTTTGTTACAATTAATAAAGTGTCATAATTATTTAATATGTGTTATTTATAAACACATCAAATACTTTGCTTTGAAATTATGCATTTGTATCTATGAAAATAAATTATTTATAGCAATTACATCATTTTAAAAACCATCACACTATTCAACAATATGTTTGTTTAAAATTTATTTTTAATATTGTTTATTGATTTTTTTGTTTAAAACATTAGATAATAAATACACATTAAAGAATTGCCATAAAAATTAAATAAGTGTATTAGAAAGCAAATGATAAAAATTATTACAAAAATATATTTATAGATATTTTTACTATAAATTAAAAGTAAAAAAAATATCATTTTATATTTTTTGTAGCTTAAATTTTTTTATTAATAATTTATTTGTTTGTTTATAATATGAAAGCTCAGCTTTAAATATTTTTTATTTATCTGAAAAAAAATTTTTTTAATGAAATTATCTAAATAAATATTATATTGATTATATATTAAATATTTTACAAAAAATGTATTTTACAATAAAAATTAATTTTCCAAAAATATAATTTTTGTAATTGTTTTTATAAAACATATTTAAAGCTGTGCTTTTATTTTTAAGACCCATAATTATTGTTAACACTTAAATTAATTTAAAACAAAAACTACATTTTTTCATTTAAAAACACGTAAATATTATCAGAAAATCAAAACTTAGCTTTAATCAAGTTTAATGTTTTATGAAAGCACAGCTATAAAATAATTTAATATGTTTTATGAATATAAAAAATACGATAAAAAACGATCATTTTGTGAAAAAATATTTTGGGATTTTTACGACTTTTATATTGAAAACTACATTTTCTTCATTAAAAACATGTTATTATTATCAACAAAGTAAATCTTAGCTTTAAATAAATTGATTATTGGATAAAAAAGTTTAGCTTTATATGATTATATATGTTTTATGAATTAGAACAAAAAATGATTATTTTGTAAAAATATACACAAAGAATTCTTTACGCCTTTTTTATTTTTTTTTCAACAAAAAAAAGCTTTGCTTTAAATTAATAAAAAGCACAGCTTTCAAATAATTATAATATATATATGTATACATATCATGACCTTTATATCAAAAAAAAAATAATTTAATATGTTTTAGGTATATGTTTATTTTGTAAAAATATTATATATACCAAGAATTCAATGCGACTTTTATTTAAAAATGTTTTTTTTTAAAAAGCCTATAATTTCTATCAACAAAGAAAAGCTTAGCTTTAAATGTATTTAGAATGTTTTGTAAAAGCACAGTTAAAAAATAATTAAATATGTTTTATGAATACAACAGAATCCTTTTGAAAAAAATATATTAGGACTTTTCACAAATTTTATATTAAATATTTTTTTCATTTAAAAACTCGTAAAAATATAAAGAAATCGAATCTCAGCTTAGTGTGCTTTGAAAAAATCTTAGCTCTAAATAAAATTAATATGTTTAAGGAATACAATAACAAAAATAATAATTTTATAAAAATATGTTAAGAATATTTTATCAATAATATATCGATTTTTTTATATTTAAAAACCCATAAATATTATTAAAAAAAAAAAATCTGCGCTTTAAATGAATTCAGAGTATTTTATAAAAACACAGTTTTAAAATAACTAAAAACGTTTTAAAATTACGATACAAAAAATAATAACTAAAAAAATATTAGTTTTTTCACGATTTTTATATTGGAATCTGCGTTTTCGAACAAATTAAATTTTAGATTTAAATAAACTCAGAGTTTTTTTAAAAAAACGCTTAGCTTTAAATAAGTTAATTTAAATTTATTAATACGACAATAAAAATGATCATTTCGTAAAATAATATTAAGTATTTTCACGAATTTGATATCGAAAACAAACTAAATCCTAGCTATGAATAAATTAAGCGTGTGTTATAACTGCTTAGCATTTAATAAACTACATATTTTTTAGGAAAACAATAACAAAAAATGACTTTTTAAAAAAATTTGTAAAATTATATTGTATATTAAAAATTCTTTTATATCGCAAATTTATTTTCATAAAATCTCATAGTTATTATTGACAAAAAATAAGTTCAGCTTTTAATTAATTTAGAGTGATTTTAATAGTTTTACACATTAACATAGTGAAATATATTTTATTAATACAATAACAAAAAAATCAGTTAATAAAAAAAATTAGAATTCTTATGCCTATCATATCATATCTTTATTTGAAAACTTATGATTTTTATCAATAAACCAAAGCTCTGCTTCAAATAAATTATGTATTAATTAAGCTAAGCTTAGTCTTAAATGTTTTTAAATCAAAGCACAGCTTTAAAAGCTTTGAAAGGGAAAACAATAACTCAGTTTTAAATAAATTTAATATAATTAATAAAAGCTCTGTTTTAAATTAATTAATTTTTTTTAGAAATACTATATCAAAAATTATTTTAAAATATATATGTTAAGACTTTTGAATCGAAAATTTATTTTTCATAAACCCAGTTATTATGAACAACAAAAAAATATGCCTCAGTGTTTTGTAAAGACATAGCTTAAAAATAATGATATATGTTTTATGCATACATAACTTTTATATTGAAAACTATATTTTTCTTATTTGATAACGCGTAATTCTTATCGAAAAATTAAATGAATACATAGATTTATATAAACTAAGGTTAGCTTCAAATGTTTTTAAATAAAAGCACAGCTTTAAAAGCTTTGAAAACGATAATGAAGTTTCTTTGTATGATATGCATACATATACATATTAAATTAACTATAAAAAAATTCTATGACATATTTACACAATTAAGCTTTAAATGAATTCGATGAGGCTTATAAAAGTTTAACTTGAATTTATTTTATATATATTATGAATATATTAATTTTGTTAATTTTTTATGAATTTTTTTAAACAACTAAAGGGTGGTTTAGACATTCATTGTCGAGGAATTCCAGTTTTGAGTTCAGATAAATTTTCGAGAATCATGATCGCGCCCTCTTTAATGTCTTCTGATTCATATTTAAATGATAAACAAATATAATTTCCATACATTTTAATAGTAATAAAGAGATTGAAATAATTTATTAAAATACCGTAATTTAAATTATATTAAGGTGTGAATCCGAATATGGATTGAATCAATTTATAATGATTTTAATTATAATAATCATCGAGCTTAACACTTTGACTTTGAGCAAAAAAAAGCTCCATTACATACGTAAAGAATAGCTTAAAAAAATTAAGTGAGTGTCAGGTGCGTAAAAACTGCGTGTCTGGATTATCTAGACTCTGACAAAAAATTAGTAAAAAATAAAAATAAAAAAATGAGCAAACACGGGGGCAGGTAGGCTGTACTTGTCGGCAAAATTGCATAAATCATATTTTACCCGTCGGGCCCGATACGGGTAATTAATGCCAGTTTAATCGATCGTCAATAAATCGGAGTAAAAAGTTGGACCCGCTACAATGAGACGATGGTGGTGAAAAAAATAATGTTATATTTATATGAAATGAAAAAATGCCCGATAAAAACCCATCAATAATAATAGACGGTTGCGGCTCGAGCTAGCTTTTTTGGGCACAATTAGATCACGACGTCTTTATGAATGAACGGGGCAAAAAGTTTTTTGGTAAAAAATCGGGCAAAAAAGACGTAAACAAACCATAAATATGTGCGATGCGCGATAAGTGACACGGTCGGGCAATAAAAGTTTGTCCGGGGGAAAAAAATATTTTCGCACGGCGCGAGTGCGTAAAAAATCGCAATAATGCGCCGAAAAAAAATTAACGGATCGGGGTCAAGAGCAGGGTTGCGCGCCAGGGGTTCTCAAGCGCCAGAAAAGTGCAATATGGAAATCTGTGAATAAATTGAAATTGGCATATGCTAGATTTGGTTGATTTTTTCATCGATTTTTTAGTTCAAAAGCACGCTAATATGAATTATGTTTTCTTTTAATATTATTTTTAACCCTAAGTTGGTATTCCTAATAATATAATAAATATCAATCATGATATGCGGAAAGTAGGTAGAGCCGAAATAAATAAAATCATTTATCTCAAATCACTCTTCGCGTGACGTGCGATCTATTATATATACAACATCGAGCATCTTTGCTTTCAGCACATTTTATTATAATAATATAAGATTTTACTGCATATCTTATATATTATAATTTTAATGCTTGATAAAATATCTTTCACATAAAGCTTGATGAGCGTTTGCTCATTAAGTGCAAAGTAGTAACTAAAATATGTACGGTGTCACGGTATTTAAATTTAATACATAAGTTTCTTGTATGTTTGCAATTTTTAAAATATTTCACTGTGTGCAGGGGTCCGAAAACTACTACCTGCTGCCAATTTTAATCCGACTCGAGAGCTAAGATCATTTTAAACATTTTTTTTAAATTATGGCAAATGTAGAGTTGAGGATTTGCGATATATGACCGTAAGTGGTGCTCCCATTGCTTTACATTTCACTGTTATAATTAGACAGCGTTTCTAGTGCCCATAAAATAAGAGACTAATGGACTTCTTATGCAGTAATTTCATAACAGAGTAGAGTGTGAATTATTTTGTTATCAAATTAGATAACAAAGCTTTATGTTGACCATATATCTGTACTGAAATAATACAACATACGTCGTCATTACCAGATTAAGTACTCGACACAATATTTACAATTCATGAAAGTATAAAAGTTGAAATGTTTAAGGCAGAATTTTTCATTACAAGTCAGTTCACGTGTATCTTATTTATTATGTAATAAAGAAAAGCAATTTGTCAATAGTAAAGTAATTAAATGATTGCTCTGTAAATATATTGAAATATATAAGTTTTTTGGCAAGAATAGTTACAAGAAGGGTTGAGCACATTGTGAGTAACATCAATAGACAATGCAATAGCAAAGCAAATTTTATTGTTGGTATTTATTTTAATAATTTATTTAGCTTATATAGCTAATTGTTTTTACACCAAACAAATTTAATATATAAAATGCTTTAATATTATAATTTAATTCTTAATGCACAAAGGCATTTTTGCCACTACATTTTTATTTTTGCGGATTGTCTTAGAAATATTATTATACAAATTCATACCTCATTTTATTATTCCGTCTAACTATCCTTAAATTGTCTCTATTTCTAGCAATAAATCTATAAACATCTTTATTTATTATTAAATACTATTAAAATACTATTAAAATACTTTTTCGCCTCACTCAGTGGTTTCTAAAGTTGCTAAATACAGGTTTTATTTAAGTGTACTTTATAAAATAGCAAATATATTGTATATTAAAGGGCTAGGTAAAAAATATTAATATAAAGAGCTAGAGTTTAGATCTTAGAGCTTTAATTATTTAAATAAGTTTATCTATACGTGATTTCTATGAAAGTTTGGATTTTATTTATTTAAGATTCATAAGATAATTTAAAAAGAAATTTCATAGGATTGTAAAATCACTGTCATCAGCGATATGAGCGAATCTTTTCTGTGGGGTTTACTTAAATATTGTAAATAGTAAGGGTACTAAAATTTAATTAAATAGCCTGATAATTTGGTTCAGGAATATTACTGTTTTGAATATTTTTCAGTCAAAGCCTCTGAGAAAAATTGGTAGTGGAATGAAAGCGTCTGAATTCAAATTGTTCATTAGCGAAGGGTTTGTATCCGGCTTATGAAGAACTATTATGTCTACTCACTTCTAGGTGTTTGAAATGTATAAGAATGTAAAATTTGAGTTTTTAATGCTTAAAAAATTATTACTAGCAAATGATACAATTAATTTGATTTTATTTAAGAAAAAAATATATAATATAATCTATTTACACTATTTATTTTATGAAAATCATATAAATAAATTTGTAATTTAAAGTAATATGTATAAACAATTAATGTAAAAATTATTTTTAATATTATTTTATTGTTGCTTTTTACTTTTATTAATAACTTATATATTTTACTTTTTATTGTTAATATTTGTTTGCATATATGTTTTTATTTTTTTATGCATTTTTTTACTATTAAAAGTAATTAACTAGTGACTAGCTAATTACTTTTGATTTTAAGTAATTATCTAGTCCTCAAGAAAATCAGTTATACTATTATAGATTCTAGACTAATTGATTTTTTTTTGGATCATAATTAAACTAAAATATATTGTTTTCCAACTAATGGCAACTTTGCAATTGATTTTTAAAGGTTTTTATTAATTCCTGCTTCGAAACAAATATGCAGGCTAATAGCCAGTTTTTTTTATTAGTACTACAAACTACCAATAAATCACTAAATATTTACAATTGTTTTTATTTGCAGGGCTTATGGCATTAAACTGTTAACTATATATATTTACATGTGTTTTATAACATAAATAGTGTGACAAAATAATTATCCGTTCGCTAATAAATTTATCTTGTATTTATATCATTTCATTAAAAAAAACTATAAATTCACAGATGAAGTTGATGAATTTGATATTTGATTAAAAATTTAAAATTGGCATAAAAAAATCACATTTACTTTTATTTATAAAATAGTAAAATGTGTTATTTATGATACAATATTATTACATTTCTTAAATATGAGCTTAGTAATTGATTGATGAATAATTAAATTGTGAAAAAATTAAGCAAGACAACATATGATATAATAAATAAAAACAGCTTTAGTGACCGAGCGAAAATTCTTTTATGAAATGATTTGAGACACAAATATACATAAATAACTTTTTGTGGGAGTCTGTGATGTAGGAAAAGTCAGTCATTCTGTATCAAAAATAATACTTATTGTTGGAACATTATTCTTATTTATTTTTATACAAATCTTACTAAAAGAAAATATTATGATAAATATTAAATAAATCTATTACATTAACTGTTTAATAAATGTAAATATACATTTATATAAATATGATTTATTATTTATTGTTATATAAAAATTTATTAATTAGTACACGTTCTTGTGGGATGCTTCTATCTAATATTAGATTTGGAAATAAAATATGAGGGTGTAAGTTTTAGTATGCTGACCATATTTGTACTATGTACAAATTAATCATTGTGTGTCGATTCTCAAAAATATATGCAAATCTTAAATGAACTTATTTTGATTATATCTAAATTTAAATACTGATGTTAATAAATAATCAATAAGCAATCTAAATAGAGATTATATACAGAAATTTAATATGCATGTTCTAGCTTTAGATCAAACACCAATAGATTGACATTAAAAGGTATAACCGTTCTTCAATTGACAACGATGTGTCGTTCAATATCGGATTCGTATTTTTTATAAGTATTTTTTTATGTTCCGTGATATTTATCAATTGATTTGTAAATATAATTTCTTCTTATATCTCAAATTACAGAATATACACGACCTCTTATTTGAACAAGATATTTTTGTTTGTGCTAAGACGATCTGAGGAAATCTTTACATAAACATCGTGATTTTTGGATCAAATGCGTTTTTATTTTTTATTTATTACTTCTGGATAAACTCAGAAATAATCACACCGCAAAGAGGGATAATTTATTGAATGCAACATGCCATTAAATAAATCATAAATTAAAGAATTTTTATAGGTAACTAATTAATACATAATAAACTTAAAAGTTGTATTAATTATATTATAGACAAGTATAGTAGATATTCTAGACTAAACACTCGAACCTTCGATCCAGCAGCCGGTTCGGTTCTACCAAGATGGCCGCCGATCGCTCTCAGTCGTCTGCCAGCTCAGATGAATTATTTTTGGCGAGATGAAACCGAGAAAAAGTTCAAGGTCGGATCGGTGAGGAGATTTGGAAATAGAACCGCGGCTCTAGGTGCACGAGAGAGTGACACGAGGAGAGAATATTTAGAGACCGGGGGCGTACATCTACGTATCAACAACACTGACATAATCTCTATAGTGTGCTTTGCCAACGGAAAGTTACTGCAATTGAACAATGTCGGATAGATAGCTAGGATATTTTTAAGATGTTTGAGATTTCTGGGAAATTGCATAAAGCTGGCGCAGAGTGATACTTTTGGGTGTGCAGATGAGAAAAAAAGATAATTTGAGTAGACAAACATCAAGATAGGTATCTCAAATTATTATTGCATCGTGAGCCCTATTAGCTATTTTGCATTGGTTTCAGACCGAAGGGTAGAACTTAAAAAAAACATACCAAGCATTTAACAGCTAGTCAAAACATAAACTGAAGATTACCATTCAAAGTTTGTTGGCGAATTATTTATTATATCACAACAGTTCACTAATGCATATCAAATTATTTTATTAGATAAAATGAAAGCCTTAATGAAAATCATAATAAATAGACATTTAAAAGTTAATTTATATTGGTATAAATTAAATATTACAATAAAAATAAATAATATGCCTGAATGTTTCAGCAAATTTGAGGCATACAAAACTGCATTAATTTTTTTGCCATTTAAATACTTCCAACAAAGCATACATATTTTCGAACATCTGTAACGGACCCATCCTTTCTTATGCAGTTATATTAAAAATGCAGAAGTTTTAAAACCTTTATAAATATTGACAACAAATTTAATTTTTAATAAAAAATACTTATTAATTCTAGAGAAAACATGAAATTCTCAACATCTCAAAAAACATTATTAACAACCTTGCTGTTTTACTAATATTTTAACACCAGTTACAATTACCATGTAAATATAACAAATCTGTTATAAAACTAGTTAAAAGGCGGGAATGAAATAAATTAAATTAAGCATGTTTTGTATTAAAATAATTGAAATAATCAGTATAATTTAATTTTATTATTTAATGATTTTTTTCTCTCACTATGTATTGTTTTTATACAATTATGATGCATTGGAATGAACTGTTTGGTCATGAAAATAATTAAAAATATATTATTGTAGCGCTCAAATGAACAGTGAGAGGAGTAAGGAGGCTCCGTGAATAATACGGCTGTATGATCCTATAGTTCTAGCGACGGACTATTCCGTATTTATACTTAAAATTTAATTACATTAAAAATGCGTTACAGGTGTACATATTGTGATACACGTGTTTAATGATAATTTGATTAATGTATTACATGTGTTTGTAAAGTGTTATAGTGACAATATCCGGAGGCTGATATAATACTGAGATAAGTCTATAATAATTTTCGTGTCAAATATATACATTACATTTAATTAAAAATTACAAGCGTATTGAACCTGACAGTATTTATAAACAAGTATTTAGTAAAGCTCTGTATGCTGCTGTAATAAAAATAATTTATTTTTTAAATACATATTATTAAAATCTATAAATGTTATTTTTATGTACAAATATTTTATATTCGACTTCAATATTATGGTCTTATTGTAAAATAACTACATTTAGTAAAATATAACTGAACATTAAATTTAAAAAAAAACGGACCCCAAAATAATTACTAAACGTATTATATATTTACTGACTGTAAGTTACTGAGCATTTAAAACTACTGTTTATCTATTTACTGAGCATTAAAAAAATACTGATCGTTTATTAAAATTACTAATTAAAATAAAAATATTATTTGACGCAAAAAATAAAAAACTTAATGTAATAAGTTAAACCATTCACAATAATCATTTTATGACTATTATATTTTTATTTATAAGTTAACTTACTGTACAAATAACTAACTTTAATATTTTATTTTAATTACATACTATATAACATTATTAAAAATTACTGAAATGAAATATTATTGATTGCAAATTAAACTAAATTTTATATATGTGTAAAATAAATAAAGTTTTAATGCTTGTTATTATTTAATTCAACTAAACTATACTTACAAAAAAATAATTTAATCTAAAATATTTTAGGAACAGCGGTTATTAAAATTACTAGGCATTCTAATACTTTATATTTTAATTTAGTTGCAATTAATAACAATCTGTATTATAATTGATTTCAAACCTCTTTTACTTTACAAAATATGGTTTTAAAAATTAAAATTCATAAATAAATTTTAGGTTCATCTTTAAACCTGCTGCTTAATGTTTCATAAAATATCATTTTAAATTAATTTAAAATTAATTTTTAAATTAATAAAATTGGCAAGTGTTTAAGTATATTATTAAAATTAAACCTCCATTTTTAACTAATCGTTCCAAACAGATGCAAAATAGCAATTGGTTTAAATACTTTTTATAATGATATAGAGACTGCATTATAAAATTAACTTCGATCCAAAATATATAATAGATGAAAAAATAAGAGGTAAAATATATTTATAACATATTGTACTTTTGAAAAATCAATAAGAAAATAATGGTCAAAATATTTGAAGCAGATATTCCAGAAAATAATAATGAGAAGTGCATAAAAAACTTATAAAAGATGTAAATTTGAATACATAAAAATATTTTTTCATGTGTGTAACCAAACCATTTGGTTACATGGAAGTTTATTAAAGCATTATGATTGCTTTGTAAATATTTATAATAAAGACTATTGTAACAAGTGTAATGTACAGAATCGGAAGTATGTACATAAACAATGTGCAATATATTAAGCATTGAGCTATCATAATTCAATAATCGATTTAGAATTTATGATTCAATTTGACGATTTTTAAATCTATTTTTCCCTAATCTTAAAATTCCATATTTCTGTTTTCCCATATTATAGATTTTATAAAGCATCTTTCCTCATTAAAAAAATTAAATTTATGAAAATATCATCACACTTATTAATAAAAATAATTCAAAAGCAATTTTCAATTTCCGTATTAAATTTAAAAGTATGCAAATCAAGTGCTTGGATAAATATATTTTTATTTGTTATTTATAAAATTAATTATGAACTTATAAGTTAAACTTTTTAACTCAATATAGATTTGTTTAGTTGATTGATTTTTTGTAGCACTTAAATTTAAATTGGCTCTACGTCATTTTTGTGCAAATATGAAAAAACTCGTGAGATAAACAAATATTTAGGTAATATAACAATCACTACCGATCACATTCTAATTTTTCCCAGTAAAAGGAAATTAAAAAATAATTGATTTAGTCGATTCTCGTTGAGATAGAAATTTGCAAATTTAAAATATATATTTTAATATATCATACTAAATGATACATTTACGATTTTTATGAATTGATACAATTTAATTTTAAATTAATACAATATATTATATTAATTATATTTTTAGACTTACAATATTTTATTAATATTTTAAGCTCGTGCTTAAAAATTTATTAGTAATAATTAAGACGGTATTATATTTTTAAATATTCTATAAAAAATAAGAAAGAACATCTTTATTCGACTTAATTCCAAGAAGAATACTCATGAGTCTAAATTAAAAATAGGCTTGATAATTTATAATTCACGTGAAATTCTTAATTATATTAATCTTATTTTATATAAAAAATATAATTGCTTAGTAGGTACAATGAATAACACTACTTTGCTTGAAAATATATTTTTTAATTTCAAGACGAGTACCACTCGCTAGATATTTTAAGAATATGATTATAAATATAAGGAACCGATTACACGCAAATAAATATACATTTACAATAAATCACATTTCAATGAAGTTTGTATTGAAATATTAAAAAAAAACATTGATCTATTGTATTATTACTATTTTCATATATAAAGGACACTACAAGATTGCACAGCATGAAACCGTATTCTTTGAGGGATGTTACCCGATAGGTTATTGTCGAAAATTTAGGGGGTGCTAGTTTTATTTACAATGCCCTCTACACTCATGCGGGAGTTATAAAATTCACGCAGTAGTTCTCCAATATTTTTAAATAAAAAAATTTGTGCCTTTATAATTTTTCAGGGCAGTATGGCGCCTTAGCCGTTTTAACTGACACTTTATATTCAACGTTGTATCCTGTTATTTAGAAAAAACTTTTTTGCCTTCCGGGATATTGCTTCATCTTGGAGAGAAAGAAAGAGTAAAAGGTGATGGGAACTTTTTTGGGTTTCTTTAAAAATAATTTACATATCGTTGTATATTAACAAATTACTTATTTCAAAGCGATGATAGAGGCTGTTTTATTTAAGTTTATATTATAATAATAAAAAGTTTTTTCTTCAATCGAAAACAGGCCCCAAGCTAAATTCCTTTATACTATTAATTAATTTACATAAAAACTTGACACGTGCCGGTGTCAAATTGATCGACTTTTAATGTCCGCGATTCTTAATTTTTTGCGATGATATTGTTTAAGAGGATAAAAAAAGAGTAATCTAATACCGATAAATAAACAGTTAATAAATAAACCTGTATATAAAATGTTGATACAGTAATTAGTATTTTTTTAAATATGCGTAAATTTTGGTGGGTATTTTAATTTATTTATTTGAGTCCGAACTGATACATTTTTTTACTTTTAATTTTTTTTAATTCAAAAGGTATGAAGAAGCTCATATTTAGGATCTTGAATCATATGTCAAAGGTACTCGATCTTTCTCAGTTTGATGGTTAAAAAGAGTTTTCAATCGCGTTCTATCATTAATAGAATTCGGTTATTTGCGACTCTCTTAATCCATGGAACTTTCAACATCTGTCTATAAAGCTACGCTTTAAAAGCTTCCAGTCTATTTATTGTAATTATAATTATAATAGCACTGATCAGACTGCACTTTACGAGTTTAATTCTGGTCTGAAGTTGTAAGTGCTTGTTGGTGAGACTAGCTTTAAATTAAAAAAACTGACTACAAGTAATTTCTATGCGGACTTTAATCTCTTATATGTTTAATCTTGTTCAGATTTTTAAAAACTGCTGGTATCAAATCAGGTCTGGTTTAATAATTTATTTTTTATGCCATATTTTTGTAGTTCTAGAATAGTTCTACAATATTTAATTGATAGCTATTCTAATCATAACTGATATTATATTTAGTATTTCTTTGATACATTCTAATTCGACTATTTTCTGCACACACTTAATTAACTATACATTTCTGGGTCGTTATCTCTAAATAAGGCTATCATATTTTGGCGCAGCGCTGTAATTTTATTTGGTGCTTTGAATAAATTAATAAATTATAAAGCCCGGTTGATATTATTTAACTTACTAGCAATACACATTAGGAGCGACACAAAAAAAAAAACACTTGCGCATACCTTTTTTTTGCATTTGCCAAATCGCGCATTTCCCCCTGCCTACCTGGTTTGCTCTGATTTATAATCTAGCTTTTTTTTGTATAAAATTTGGTATGCATACTACACCTATTAGTGATTTATATGTATATATTAGATAGGATGACGCGTATTTTACCGTTTGCTGCAGCAATCAAGGACGGCTGTGAATAATTAATGATATTTTGATGAAATTTGCGTTATACATCAGAGCTATTTTCGGCTATTATCGAACAATTATCTATATACATATGTAAATGTTAGACTGACGAAAAATTAGTTGTGCTTTTGAGGTAACATGTTTTAATAAAAAATAAGTATATTTAAAACTATTAGATTTGTTTAATTATTTATTATTAAATATAGTTAATATTAAGAATAAATTACTTAACTGTAATTAGAAAGAATATAAAGGTAGTAATTTAAAAAAATAGTATTTACATAATACAATAAAAAATAATTCAATAAATTAAAATTATAGCGTTATATAATTTTAATATTTTTTCAAGAGCATGTGCCCAATTTAAATATGATTTAAATGAAAATTACCATTAAAGATTTAACCTAGATTATATTTTTAAGTACGTTATTATTATATGCAATTCTAAAACACAAACGATAAACGTTTAATGTATACAATTTTACGTCACGTTACGATAACGCTATTTTTCTACTTATATGTATAAATTTCATTTAAATACACGTAATGCGATTCACCAAAAAATATTTTTGCACGTCTAATTGCCTCAAATTTTATCAACGCTACAATTACACGTAATTATATCACATAAACAAATTTAATTAACGATAACTTCTAAACTAGACGTTGGTGCACCAAATATTCATATTCATGAATTTATGCACTGTTTAGTATGTTTTAAAATCATATAAATCTCACGTGTTGAGTTATTATAGTTGACTACTAATTTTGTCACTGAATCTCAATCTTTATAAATTAAATTAAGCATTACTATGATCATATTTATTAATCACGCCAGATCGCAATTACTGTCCACTGACATAATATGGCGAATTTCGAAACGTTCATTCGATACAGAATGGCTAATTGAATTGTCGAATTACTTAACGAAAGCGTCTGGCCGTAGTATTTTTCCGACGCCATTTTGCGGTCAACAGAACGTCGACAAGATAATTTTATTATAATTTCTATATAGAATAATTGCACTTGCGTCGTTGTTATTGTGATAATAATGGGACCGCGGTTTGTATCAATTATGTTCTCGTGTGTATGGTTTTGTTCAGTGTTATCGTTTTTTTTCCTTTTGGAGAATTCAATTTAGTAATTTAGATTTTGATTAAAAAACGATTTGAATTGATTCTTGCGTTCGGAGCGTTTTGAAATAAAAAAGCGTATGTAATTATTATATTTAAATAATCGTTAAAGTGGCGAAAGTATTACGTATACAAACTGTGAATATTGTTTGCTTATTACAGCTTTTTTATATTAATATATAACGGAGCTAGATCACGCTCTGATCTTTTACAAGATCATTATCTAATAATTGTCACAATAGACAGTAAAGTTACAGAAAAACAAGAAACCACAACTAAACTAAAACTCTATAGAAATCTATTATTAAAACTTTTAAATATATAAGAAATGCAATTTATTATTTTAATCTCATATTTTAGAAAACTAAAAACAAATTAAACTGTTATAAAATATATTTAAATCAAAATCCTCGAAAGAGAAGGATTAAAAAAAAATGATAATATACGCAATCACCTCACGACAAAGCCAAATTAAATAACTCAACAACGTAACTATAAAAACTAATTAGCAAAGAAAAGAACGAGACAATCTTAGAATATCTTAATGGCCACACTGTTACTGAGTCCACAAAATAAAAAATAAAGGTAACAAAGGGAATAAGAAATTCTCAACATTTCTCACTCTCAGTCAGACTTAAACTAAAGCTTTTAGTGATTACTTAATAAATTTAAATAATTTCCCAAGGAAGCTACTTATGAAAATGATCGGATTGTAACATCGAAAAATATGCTTTTTTTTAAGGAATAAATTATAAAAATATGTCAAAAAGATTTATAGTATTTTGTATATGTAAGAGCATAAAAAAATTGTGATTTTTTAAAAGTAATTTAAAGAAAGATTGACGATATATAAGAAATAAGAAATTTATGTATATATTAAAATTGTTCCATTTTTGAGTCAATTTTTTGGTTATTATTTTATTTAGCTTAATAGCTAATTTTTATATCAAACAAGTTTTAACTAAATATATACTGTATAACATAAACAGAAAATTTAAAAATACCTGTGGTACAAAGTGAGATACTAAAATCAATTTGGAATATGCATAACTTTTATTTTCTTAAATTAAAATAATTATTAAACCATCTTTAAACAATTTTAGTTTTACTGATATATTTTAATTAAATAGAAGAGTGTGTTTGGAATTATATAATTAAAAAACTTGATTACTTAAAAAATATTAAATCAAATTAGCCGTAAAAAATAATTTATAGCTTTGGAAAAAAATTGATAAAAATTGATATCAGATCATTCCTAAATTGAATTGATACGCCACGCCTTTTAATAATTAAATAATGTTTAGAAGCACTGGTTTATTACGACCGTCAAATCTGTCTTTTAATTCGAAACTAGCGTGTGTGCGAATTCGCTCCAATTATTATTATTTGTTTTTTGTGCAAAACAAGTACATGTTTTTTAGCATAGTTTCGCAATCGAAATACAAACGTAGAATTTCAATTAAACGTCGATAAAAATGGTATTAATTTATTTAAATCGTTCCATAAATATTCGATGGTATTTTTTGCGTTGATATAATGAAGTCGATATTTTTTAACCATTGTTTGGAATCGATTGCTATTGAATATTTTTTATTGATCGATAACGCACATAATTCATATTCATAACTGAATTAATGAAAATAAATCACACTACAGTATATCAAATGTAACAGCAACATTAATTTGCTCTTAAATTAAGAATAGTCTTTTATAAAGAATAATTTATGTGACCAGTAAGCAATGCAGATTTAAATTTAAATTTTATTAATCAATTAATGTAGGATTTAAAAATATATTTATAGCATAATTTATTAAAAAAAAAAATATTTTTTTTATATAATTTTTATATTTTCTAACATTATTCAATATGTCAGATGCCAATTTGTAGTATTTGACATATGAATCTGTTTAAAATGATATAATTTTCATGGGAATCATCAGCGAGACAAACGCTCGAGTGTACGCGAAACCCGATCTTTAATAGATTTACGTAAATAATGTTATCTATACTATACGTTGTTTATATATGATTAAGATGTATATGTGTATACTTTAGATTGGATCAGAAAATCGCAGCTCAAGTCGCAACATCAATTAGTGTTGTTGGGCTGTTGTAATCTCGGACAATCTGAGCATATCTCGAGAGATCAAACATCCGAACAGGTTCGACCCGCATATCTAGCGTTTTGGCCGATTGTCTGGATTCATATCTGACTATGTTTAAATATTACTTTCTATCGCGATTATCGCAAAGCGAGAGACTTGACGGATGCGAGTAGAAAACCTTTCATTATGTATTCAAGTTGAAAAAATATCGAAATAACAGGTTGCGCACACGCTCTTAGAAACACATAATACATATGAACTTTTTTCTTCGACTATAATACACAGGTGCAATTTACTATTCTGATGTGCGACGTAAATGGGTCGACAATTTGCGATAATCCTACTCGATTAAAAAATATCTTAGCCCACTTTTTTTTAAAGGTAATTTTACAAGCTCTATTGCTCCATTAATTCACACCCAGTTAATAATCCGAATGACAGCCAGCCAGCTTTTAGGTGCACCGGCTAATTAACGCGTCAATTATTTTCAGTTAGCTAAAGGAAATTTGCATACGTCTTAGCCTCGGGTACATTGCGGAACGGCAGTTTTGTTCTGCGTCGATTAATTTATAATTTCAACGAGCAATTTTTCCAATTTGGAATAATTTGCATAACGGCTGGTTGTAAATTTTCCTTGTGCCACTTTAGCACGCTTTTCCTGAGTTAAAAAAATGTATGTAGGATGAGCAGAAAGTTGTTTATGCATTTCGTTTATGTGATGGTCCGTTCTTAGCATAAGATTTTAAATCAATTATAAATTTATAATATTTTTTCACTAAGACAAATTACTTTGATATACGATGATTGAAAGACTGTTGATGTTCAAAAATATAAATATACATTAGTCCATGACTTGAAAATTGGTAATAAAAAATTAAACGTCTAGGAATCAATTTTATTTTGATTTAGAAGGTATGGATGGAGTGGGAGGTAATAACATATCGATTATCAATTTCTGTCGCAAAAGATTTCGTCTAAAAAGTTAGACGGAATAATCACATCGCATATTGCATTAGCTTTATTTTAAAATTATTTTTACCAACATCCTGTTTTAATCATATTTATTATGATAATTTAAATATTCGTTATGAATATTTTAAAGTATGTGTAATATATCTATTAAAAAAAAACATTGTCAACAAAGAGTATATTTGGAAATGTAATATTTTCCTCATAAGTCATAGTTTTGTCTCTTTAAGTAAAATGTTGTATGTATACTTTATATTTTTTTTACATTATTAATTTATTTTTATTTATGATAAAATAAATAAATTTTATTTTTTTGATAATCACAGGAAATTAAAACAATTCATTTTCTACCTTTTTTAGAATAGCAATTGTAGTTTTATTCAATTTAAAAAAAATAAAATTAATTTTTATACAATCCTATTGAATTGAAATTTTATAGAATATCATCTAAAACTAGCATTTTAATATTTTTTGTGAAGAGCAGAATAAAACTGGTTATTTATAATCTGAAGCACTTGTTGTTGGGCTACTTTTTAATACAACACATGATTCTATATTTAATATTAGGTAATAGTTTTGTAATATTGAATTCAATTTAGTGTTTTATATTAAATAGTTTAAACAAAGCATTGTACGTAAAAATATATACTGTAATGATCGTATATTAAAAATTATTAACATTAATGTTTATTTCTATATTTTAATATAAATATATTTTTTTATATATTGTTATTTATTTTATGAAATATAAGCAAATATATTTATTTTTTTAGTTTGCAAAATTTATTTCTATCGTCTTTATCTAGTACTGAAAATCCACTCAAGCTTTTTTGGTCACCTGATAATAATACAGTTGGACTTGGCCAAGCCCACGCAACAATCTTGTCCATATCTCGAGCCGGTAATCGGTCGTTAGTTTTTAAAAATGGTGCCCAGCGATTGCCCAAAAACGTCTTAGAAGAAATCGCACGCGAATTTTGGCACGCCCGCGGTCAAAATGTTAGAGGTCAAGAACCTGAGTGCTGTTTTGAAAATGCATATGTAAAATCCGGAGAAAGAGATATTATCCTAGTGGTCGTATATCAACCGGTCCTGTGCTTGATAATTAATAGATCTGCTAGCATGGGCTAACAAAATATATAATATATAAAAAGCCAGGGTACTATGAGGGTCAGAACCGTGATTAATTTATTATTAGGAGGATGGGATTTTTTTTTATTTTCGCACGGACATAATTTGATTTGCCGTGACATTGAAACCTCTTCGAAGAAAGTCGTTAAATGCATGAGAGCTCTAAAAATATAACCATGCATATTCGCATTTCGATGTTTATTTATAACCATTTTTTTGGATATCGTAAATCTATAGAATAAAAAAAATGTATGTATGTATATATGATTTATGCATACACGTATGTATGTACATATATTTTTTCTTAGAGCAACCTTTTGCAATATTTAAATTGAAAATATTTTTATAGGATTTTATTACGTGATTGACTATACTTTACATATATATTTATACTAGTAGTTCTCAAAATATTGATTAGAATAATAGATCCACCTCAACATAGTACTAAAGAGAAGACGTGCTTAATAACCATACAAAAAGTAAAAAAACACTTTCAGCCATAATGAAAATTAAAATTAAAAAAAATATATTTATTTAGCAATGTAATTTTAAATTAAAAGAAGAAATACGATGTACAATATGGCTGGTAAAAATATGGAGGTTTCAATTTGTCATAATTAAGAGATCATTCTAACGAGCATTTCGAGCAAAGAACAAATCTCAAAAATAATTCACACAATGTAAAAGAGATCCCGTGACCAAACAATCGGGTTAATAATTGGAAATATTTCACCAAGCACACAATAGCACATTTGGCTTAAGACTTTATTTGCATATAAGTACCCCTGAATAAAACTACACTTTATTTGGAAAGGATGCGCGATAGATAAATCGTTCTACCATGCGCATTATGCTATTAGTTACCGTTCATCTGAACCATATATATTTTTAGGCGTAAACAAATTTCGTGGGTGTATCTAATGCTTGCACTACACTCTCTGGAAGTTGTCTACACTGCCACAAATTTCATATGACGTCCGGACTGCGAACGTGAATGATGTACGCACGGCGGCTGTTGTCATGTACAGCTGGCATATTTGCGCGTGATCGAAAAATGTGCCAAATAATAGCAATTATTAAAATTACGCTACTAATACTTATAAAAGTTTGTGTGGGCACTCACCAATACAATATCAGTGAAAAATTATTGGTCGTAAATATTCAATTCACGCAAAATTTTTGTCGGCTTTTGCAAAATGCCATGAGGCATAAAAATTATACTTCAGAATACGAACACCACATCTGTGCCTATCCTAGAATTTGTCGCCATCGATTCTAAATAAGAGTTCGTTATGGTGTGACATTTATATAAACCGATCTAGGAAAATACATAAGGATATTCGAAACGATTTTTTTAACAAAATCAAGTACCACTAATTATTTTTTAATTATTTAATTTTATATGACAAAAAATATAATAACGATATCTGTTAGAAGAATATACTATCAAAAAAATAATTAATCCCTTTTGGTGCCCTAAAATATTCAAAGATGTCAGTAAGAGTCTGTTGAAGTCCCCGATAAGCATGTGGTATTATAACTTGACCACGTGACTACAATGCAGCGCTCGACATGCGTGTTGACCATAGGACGCTTACGCGCATACTTAAATTGAACCGAGCTACTCGTTTTATCTCAGTTTGCGAAAAAACATATCATTATCTCTCTCACTGTCGTCACTTAACACGCGAGAGAGCGAAAGGGGAAGTATCTCACCGCTCGCGCTCGAAAGAGCAGCTCCGACTTCGGTTTTTTTGACTTCCGTCAACTTCCAGAGAGTGTAGTGCAAGCATAAGAAGCGATACACTTGTCCCGAAAACATCAAACCTGCATTATAAAATGTTTGATACTTGGTAACAAACGAAAAACGCCACAGAGTCATGACTATATAGCAACATGACGACAGAACCCAGCTGATCCACGAAATCGCAGCCGACAATTATACAACCCGATTCATCAGTTAAGACTCTCTGACTTTCAACACCTTCCATTTCAACTCCGCCGCTTCGAAGCAGTATCTAAATTTATTTATATATAATATGTGATAATTTAAATAACTTCGGTTTTAAAACCAGAAAAAACTATAAATAATAAACTTGACTTTGTTCAAAAACTATTAAAATTTCGCCAACTTAAAACTACACCACTTAATTAAAACTAAGCTTGCGAAAAAAAATAGGACTATAAAATAATATTGAGATTGACATTAATTTTGATTTATATGACTATATAAAACAGTAATTTAATTATTTATTAATGCTAATAATATTTAAAATATTTTTTATATGCAAAATAAATGGCAGTCAAATTTTAGTCTTTCATCTCACATTTGATTGCAAAATTGAATGCGAGATAATAATCATGCCTTAATTGAAATACTGCTGTTTACATATTCCACAACGCAACCTATCATTATCGGCAATATATTAGAGAATGATAAATATCGACATGACAGCATTGACACAAATATAGGAAGCTTTTATATGATCTAAAATCATTTACCACAATACAAACATTACATTCTATAAATCGCACAACACCGCAAATCCATAATAACTATAATTTTTCCATTTCCTGTTTTTCTACGCACATTTTCTCTTCTATAGAAAAAAATTACAACCATGGCAAGGGTTGTATGTAGCATTGACTTTCCTCAACCGATGTGGTTTCTGACTGAATGGGTATACCGACTATCCAATTTGGTGCTGTAAACTCAAATGGGTTACGCGTGACGAGCGACACTCGAACGGAATGAATGAAAAACCACACCGTGGTTACAAGTTGGCTGTATAACAATGGCCGACCGCCGAAGCGTGTCGTTGTTTTGTGTTATAAATCGGAACGAATGATATCGACAGCCCTTTTCATCTCAGCTAGATCTCGATCTGTTCTACCGGTAGACGACAACATCGACCGTGAAGAGATTTTGCCGTGATAATTTTCATTCATTCAGATCGAGGCAGGTCTTATTGAGTTTGCTTTGTTGATGTAAAACTGCTAAATAGATTGGTTACGAATCATACTTTTTAAGATGAATAAATATTATATAAAAAATAAGGAAAGATGAATTTTTATATTGTTAAATTTATATTTCAGACAATTTAAAAGAAGATGAATAAAATAAAACTTACTATTTTAATAAATTATTTTTTTGCATAATTTCAAAGGAAAATCTGTAACAGAACTAACGACGTTATGTAACTTCCTACTTAATGCATCACTATACTGAACATTAATGCCTATGAATATATAATTATTGAAAAAACTATCAACTTATAAAACGATATTACAATTTTAAGATTTATGACTTTAGTACAGTTGCGCCATAAGCAACTTTACAATCTAAAAATTATATATTTTTTTCAGGGTTATATATTATATGATCATGCTTTTAAATTATTAAAAAATAATATAGAATACAAGATACTTGAAAATTAAAACATATTTATTATTTCAATGTTGCCATTGGTTCAGAATTTTAGAAACAAGAGTTCTTAAAAAAAATATTCTACAAAGTGGAAAAGCCTGATTAAAAATATATATATGGTATAGCGTTGATGGAGAACCAGGGACATATAGATTTTTTGCTCCCTGCATAGAATACATTAGCGCATTTCCCATAATCTCACGACTTCAAAATTATTATTAAAAATAGCTGGCATTTGTGGAGAAGAAAGTTAATACAATATTTGTATTCACAGATTAAACACGTATGGGCTATGTAAAATATTATGTTGCGGCGACCGTTCACTAAACGAGATTTTTTGGAAATTAATTTTTAACTACCTTTTAATGGTTCTCGAAACCACTTAAATAAAAAAGCGTGATCAAGTTTTTCTGAGAAACATAGAAAGTGTTGATTTGTTGATTCAAATTTTGATTAGTTACACGTTTCGGAGTGCTTCCAAAAACACCCCTTGACCATTGGGATAGTTAGTGACTGATACCTGAAAAACCTAAGTTCGAAACCCAGATGTTTTTTCGTGTATTTTTATTAAAATTGGAATTAGTGATTTTATTATAATTTGAATTCCGATTGATCATTACAGATTATATTTTTCTAGATTTTTTTAATCTCACGGATGAATATCATGATGATTAATTCAAATCGATCTAGGTTGTACATATTAGGCACAATTTTCAATAAAGAGATATTTATGCTCATATAGAACATCATTTATGTTCAATATTTAAAAAATCCAGAGTTGTTTTTGGGTCGTCTATTAGAGCATTTTAATTAATATTCATGATATTTATCTGTAAGATTAAGAAAATTTAGCTCAACCTAATCTGTGGTGATCGATAGAAATTATAATTATATAATAACGTGAAGAAGGGATCCAAATCGGAATGATTTGGATCAAAGCCTTAAAATTTTTATCTTAATAGAATTAAAAGTAACCGAAAAGTGGGAAAAGATTATATCTTTAGAACAGAATTATATTTTGAAACAATAAAATAAAAATAAATATTTATAAGTGATTTTTTGATGTATTATTTTTTTAAATATTTTTTTAATATGCATATAACATATTCTCTCGGAATTATTTGAATCAAAGTCTTAAAATTTTTATCCTAATGGAATTAAAAATAACCGAAAAGTAAGAAAAGATTATATCTTTAGAACAGAATTATATTTTGAAACAATAAAATAAAAACTTATAAGTAATTTTTTGATGTATTATTTTTTTTAATATTTTTTTTAATACATAACATATTCTCTATGAGCTAAAAATTGCTATTTTTTAGATTTTTTAATACTAGATACATACGACCTAGCCCAATTTTAATTAATCATCACGATATTTATCCGTGAGACTAGGAAAATCTAAGTAAACCTAATATGTGATAATCGATCGTAATTATAATTATATAATAATCAAAAATTCTAATCTATCAGATACGATAGAAATAAAAAAAACACTAATATTTACATGTGATTTGAACACAGGTCTTTCAGGTCAATAGTCAGCGATTTATACCACTCGTCTATTGTGCCGGTAGTTCTTTTTTGTTAGGACCCTTGGCCTGCTAAACTTCCGTCCTTGCCCGGCATTCCCCATTGAGTATTCAACATTGCCCGGTTGGGTACAATTTAAGGCATTTTACGAAAAGCATAACAATTTGATGCATTTTAACCCTTGAGCAAGGCCCACCTCAGAGGGTTAGATATACCCACATATTTGGCAAGCTTCAGAGAAGTTCAAGAGCATCACTCTCTACCAAAACTGTAGACAACGAAGCTGTATATAAAGAGTGATATCTTTATTAGAGGGTCAGTCGGAAGCATGCGCCATTTTAACCTCTCAGGGGCGAAGACATCACCCGAACGCTACAAAACGCGTTGCCGAGGGTCTGTGTTCCCGAATAATTTGCTTCGTAAACTATATCACAAAAAATATACAACCCAAAAATACCGGAAATGTAAATAATAAATACATAAAATTACAAAAATAAATACAAAAAATATTTACTATTAAAATGGTTAAGTGACATTTGACCTAACGTTTAGATAAGTATGTATCATTTAATGTAATAAATATCGTACTAGTTGAAAAATCATATATAAGTTTACGTATATAACTATAAATAAATCATTTGATTCACCTTATCATTTAATCACAAATAAATATAACCAATCGCTATTTTTTTTAGTATTATTATATATAATATAACTTATTTCATATATCGTATTGAGTCGTTCAGATTGTTTCAAAGAATATTTTATCATACTTTTATGAAATATTGAGTACTGCATATCGCAACAAAGAATTAGCGTATAATTTTACATATAAATCAGATAATTAAATCTTTAATCTTAGCAACACAAGGAATATAGTTGTCACATTAAAAAAAAAATTTAGTAGTATATACATATAATATGAAACAACAATTACCACAGTATATCCTACGATAGAAAAAAAGTAGAACCAAAAATTCAGCTTTAAATATCACATACACTATATAGATGTATCATAGTCTATCGTAATAATTTATTTTATAAAAGCAAATATAAAATTAAAATGACAATATCCAATTTCCTATACCATATGAGAGTTTTTTACATGTACAACAAATATTAAATAATTTTGTAGGGCTATAAAAGAAATTTAAAACTGCCCGTTGAAAAATTGTATTGCTGTATTACATACATTATGTAGTGGACACAGATGCCAGTACATACGTACCAGTGATGTGATATAATGGTGTAAACAAAGCGTTGTTTGTGTGTATGATAAGAGTGTAGTGTAAACACTCGATACGTGACGCGTAAAATGTAAACACTTTCGATGAGCAGGTGTTGACCAAAATTAAATTGTCTCTAAACCTATTGAGAGTGAACCTTGTGGTGTTAAAATTTAAAATACTGGATGGTACAGATTTAATTTTTTTTAAATTATATTTGGCTTTTTATTGAGCGTCTGATAATCTCATCTGTGTGATTCAGGTATTAGCAGATATTATTGAACTTATTCGATCTCTAATCACGCGAATTTCCTGTCGGATCAAGACCTTGACTTGAAGAATCTGACCACGAGCATACGTGTCTATCTGACTCCTCGATAAAATGAATAATAGATGATGTGCATGCTTCGTGTCTGACATTACCATTCTGAGAGCTGACGTTAAATATACGATCTAGTAGAGATCCAGAGCCTGCGGTCCAAACCACCGAAAATACATGAGTTGACTGTAGATTCGATCACGACCCAACACATTTGCGATCTCGATTTAAATTAACCAAATTGTTGTATTTGAATCACGTAAGTCGGAATTTCATAGCCACTTAGTATTTGAGAGGTGTGAACGTTATATTGTAAATCAATGTTAAATACAAAGTATCAAATTTTATTCAAATTAATGCAATTCTATCTTTATGCTAATTAAATGCAATGTCCTGAATATTTTCCTTTAAGACTGTGATTTTGCGAAAGTTGATTCAGAAGTAACACTTTTTATATCTGGGTATTAGCTCGAAGCAAAGCTAATGACTGATTTAAAATAAATTAAAATATGCTGTACAGATTGTAACAATAACCCCATCGATAAGTTGCATAATATTGAAGAGCACACGTTTAACGTAAAACGTGAAAGTTGTAAATTTAAAACATATAATAAAAAATTATTAAAGTTATGCCAATAATATAAAAAAGAAATTAAGGAAAGATTAAAAATAAAATAACTAAAAGAAATTTGTTTGTGAAATCAGATATTATATTTTAATCAGCGTAAAGATGAAATAAAATAAAAAATACATACTTAGTGTTTTTTTATTTCCTAAATTCTTAAAAATATTCGAGAAAATTTGCTAGTACTTGGTATAAATCAAAACATTAAAAATTACAGATACACATTAATATTTTATAAGATGCAGCAATACTAAGGTATCTATAATAGTAAAAAAATAATATAAGTTGGGTACAAATATAATAAAATTAAATTTAAGGAAAGGTTAAAAATAAATTAAGTTGTAGAATGTAAAATAAATTATTACATAAAAATCTTATGTCTGAAATCAGATATATTAAATTTGGCAATTAATTTTTGTGTAGCGTAAAGCTAATATGATCTTTAAAAATTAAATTTGTAAGAAAAAAATCAGTATTTAAATGAACACTTAGGTTTTAGGAAACTTTGCTTCATCCTCCCAATAGTTTATCGTCTTGATAAATATATACATTATTTTAATAAGTTAATTGTAATAAAATCATTATTATTTAAGGTTAGATTTATATCAAAAATATAAGAAGATAGATTTTAATAAATATGTTTAGTCAGATTTATACCAAAATTTAATAATACTTTTTTTGGACGAATATAAAATTAACAATATTTGTGAATATCACTTTTTACATACATAGTGTTTCTGTATTTCCCGAATTTTTAAATTTAAGGAATTTTCTTGGGATAGTTTGCTATAAAATTTACTAATATACTTATATATTTTATTTGCCTAAAATCTTTCATGATAATACTATGTAGAAATAAAACGTAATAGTCTATTATATCATAGGTAAAATCTGAATCTAGAAAATTACCTAATAATTTACTAATAACTAATGTTTTAAAAAACATAACCCATTCAACTGCAAGTTGTTCTATGTTTAATAATAATTTACAACAATATCTTTACTTAACACATTTTTATTTATAGGTGCTATACATGTTTCAGTTTAAGTATATACTATAAATTATTTGTTATTTTATAAATGTACCATTGGTTAAAGTGTTATGTTATATCATTATTTAAGTGTTAAAAACTTCCTGATAATGTATTATTTATATTAAACTTTTTCCTTACAATAATTAGGATATAAGCTACTTTTTTGAACATCATTAGAGAGATAAGTGTTTTCTTTACTCTTATGCTTATATTTACATCATAAAATAAGCAACTGAGAAATTTTGCTGGTTTTGAGTTGATGTAAGTTTATTCGTAATTTATATTCTTAAGTTAAAGCCCGATTTTTATCAATAACATTTTTTTGGAGATTTATTATGTTATAGATAATTTTAACTGACATTAGATGTAATTTATTCTATACAGTCTTTGTCATCGACAGAATCAGAAATATTTTGACACCTTGCAAAATTGTTGAACATTACTTTTACATTATTTTTTTGCAATCAGCTTAAAAATCCAAATCTTAAATGGTATATTTAATTTTGTAAAAATCAAGAAAAATTAGAATACAATAATTTTTCTTGAAAAATTCTCAAGAAGAAACATTAGATATTATAATAAATATTAAGTAGTACTTAATAATAAAAGATACACTAAAAAACTGAAATGATGCTGTTAGCATAAAATAAAGGTAAATTAGAAAAGCATTATAACCGCTGATTTAATTTCTGTGAAAGATTAATCATTTGTATATAAACTTACATATGTTTTAGAAACATTTTTCAAACCAATATTTTATCATTCCAACAATTTATTACTTCGATTCTAATTGATAAATAGCAAAGAGCCTTCAAATACATCATATATGTATATTTAACCCTTTGAGGAGTATCGCCGTACATGTACGGCGGTCGATCTTTCACTGTTTTGATATGTATAGGTGCCCCAGATATTTATATATTTACATATAATATAATTATTATATATTTACATATATAACTGAAGAAATAATGACTAAAAAACTTTTTTAATTTGAATTATTGTGAATTATTTATATATAAAACAATACCAATAAATTCGAAAGTACGAATTAAATTGCCATAACAAAAACAATTTTATATTATTTTATAAAAAAAAAATTAAAAGTCTCTGTAGTGATAAAAATTCACAAAACCAGAATAATATATATTAAACATGTAAAATGATTGATTAATTTTACTACTTTTTTATTAATTTATTTTAACTCTTCTATTATTAAATTTGATAATTTATTTTATATGTTTATTATATATTATTAGACTTTTGTGGATTTTTTTTATTAATACAGAAGCTTTCAAAATATTTTATAAAATTA